>NC_141876.1:201160504-201463534 GCF_056163025.1 Triticum urartu | reverse complement strand
CCCACCAAAGCGCCGCCTCTGCCATCAACCTCGCCGACGAGGAAAACGATCAGGTGCCATCGCCCATCGAGGCCGAGGCACTCCCCGGCAATGCGATGGACAATGCCGTGATGCGCATCATCGCCAGGGTTGAGCAGACCCTTGGCGCATGGCGCTTCAGCGCCGCCGATCAAGATAGGAAGTCAGCGCCGTCAGGCTGTAGCTCGCCGCACAACATGGTCGATGGCACGCTGCAGAGCAAGCTAGGCACATCTGCGCAGGTAGGCTGCGGCTCGCTGCACGGCGAGACCATTGGAGCGCCACAGAGCAAGAGGCGCGGTGCACCGCACAGCAAGAGCGGATCCATCGGCGCTTGCCTGTTGTCGACACGGTGTCACAGCTGGTCACACGTCTCGTTAGTACCACCATTCCTCACATGCACCGGATGCCCATCGTGCCGTTCGCATGGGTCGCACCGTTCGTCTTGTCCGTGGCGCGCTTGATGCAAATCGCTGGTTGGTAGGCTCGACTGCCTCCTTGGCCCAGGTTTCCACCTGGGCACAGTAGAGGAACATGGCCGTCGCATCCTCGAGCTGGTGATCTCCGATGAAATAGCCAACTTGGAGCTCGAGACCATGCTCCAGATGTACCACGAGCGTGTCGACTGCTTGGACGAACGCTTGCACGAGTTCAGGCAAAGCCAAGAGCTACCGTAGACAAGGGCTGCTGGTCATGGTCTCATGGACGCATTTTATTTTGTTGAGTCGTTTCGATGTGGAAAGCTATGTATTCATAGCAATCGTAGTATTGCTCTATTTATTACTCTGTTTCAATGTGTCTACTCTCTTTTCCATTCTTATATATTCTGTTTCAATGTGTGTGTATATGCTTTCCATTCTGTATATGTGGATTATAATAGCTAGATTCAAATTAGTATACAAAAACAGATAGAAAACGGAAATCATAATATATATATATTAATTGTTCATTAGTTCACCACAAAATATATATAATATCATCACATATATGTGATGATACTTAACTACTAGGTACAATGCATAAAATTGAAAATGAACAATACTAAAACTAATAATCCCTCCTGATGCACGGCATCTTCCCAGGGGGGAGGCAGCACTCCACCTCCTCGGCCTTGCAGCGCTTGACTTACCATCTGCCTCTTGCTAGCGGACGAGCATAGAAGATCTAGCCATTTCATTGGGCGCCCATCGGAGCTCCTCATCGGTGGCACGGTGGAGCTTATCGGCCCACCTCCACGCAGTGATGAGGCGCCTAGCGCCTTTGACCTTCCTCGCGAAGTACCCATCTTCGTACACCTCCTCCGTATGACGACGCGCCCGCCCCTAAAGCTCCACCTTATCCTTTTCCCAGGTGGCATCGCGGGATTCATAGGCTGCATGGTACCTGGCTTCTTCCTCTGCCATCTCCTTCTTGAACGCCACTTGCCTGGCTTTCTCAGCCGGCAGTAGTGACTTCCACACACAAATATTTTTTTCGACTGGAAACTGTAGGGCAAAACCGCCACAACATATCAAAAGCTTTATTAAAAATAGGGAGTAATTACAAAGGAAGGATTACAAGGGGTAAACGAACTAACCTAAAGAAGTAAGAAACAAAAAGGTTCAAAAGGTTACAAAAGGGGGCCTGAAGGGGGCAAAAAAGAAACCCATCTCAGGAGCTCATCCTTGTAGGCAGCTTTCACTCTGTATTGCATAAGACTTCTATCATGAATGAAAGCACCTCTCCACTTATTAAACCTAGCTCCCCCATGCCTGAATACTTTAGCATTTCTGATGATCCAGATAATCAAACAGGCAATAAAAACCACTTAAGTGAAGAAGGGCTTCCCAAAACTTCTTCTAGCATGGATAACCAAATCAGCCATGGAATCACCAGAAGACCAATCAATTTGCAAATAATTCCACACTCTGACACTGAAATTGCAATTGAAAAACAGATGGTCTCTGGTTTCCCTAGCCTCCAAAGGGCATAGAACACAATACACTCCATCATCCAGATGCCATTCCCTCCTCTCCACCGTATCCTTTGTGTTCAATCTATCCATCATGAGCATCCAAGCAAACACCTTGATTTTCATGGTACAAGAGGACTTCCAAATCCAAGAGGTCAAGGGGTTAAAGGACTCTCATGCAAAAGTATGGGTGTAAAACATCTTTGGTTTGTACCCCTTGGAAGTGCCTTGCCAGAACCAAACATTCTTGGACCTAGGGACTCTATTGTGGCCCTCCATCAAAGCCTGCAGAAGGACAAGGTCATCAAATGCTTGGGCAGACAAAGGAAGATGGAAGTGTTGAAATATGTCTTGGGAGTCAAAAAACTCTTTAACAGTGATCCAAGGGTCCTTAGCATCGGAAAAAAGCCTGGGAAATATGGTTTGAATAGTAGAAGCCTCTTGACCAAGCTGCGAGTTGTCAGACCACATAAGAGCAGTGTCACCCTCATTTATCTGAACCTAAGAGCAATCTCTGAAGCTTTGCATAACCTTGCATATATCTTTCCACCAGAATGAACCACAATCACATGTTCCCTGGGGCACCCTATCATGATAATAAGAATCCCAGATTAAGGACACCTAGGGAAGATATTTCTTGTTAAGAAAGTTGTTTGCATGCTTGAGCAGAAGCGTCACATTCTACACACCAAGGTTAAGAATGCTAAGACCTCCCCTATTTTTTGTTCTACAAATAAGATCTCAAGCAGCAAGGGAAACATCTCTATGTTTCCTCCATAGGCATTGTCTCTGAATTCGTTCCAGTTGCTTTAAAATTCCAGTAGTAACAACAATGCTGCAGAGGAAAAAAATGGGCATTAAAGAGAAGGGAGAGTTCGAAAACTACATTCTTTCTCCTTGGTTTAAGAAGGAGGAGCTGGCAGTCATTCTCCTCTCCATGCAGTCAACTAATGGCATAAAGCAACCATTTTTGGCCTTGTAGTTCCCACGGGCAGCCCAAGATAAGTAAAAGGCATTTTCCCAATTTGACATCCAAAAGCAGCAGCTAATTCAAACATCTGAGTAGAGTCCACATTGATTTGTACAATAAAGGATTTGTGATAGTTCACATCAAGACCGGTGGACAAAGAGAAGACCTTCAGCATGTCCTTCAGAGCAACAAGTTGGTCCTTCTCAGCAGGTAAAATGATCAGTGTGTCATCAGCAAACTGAATCACAGGGTAATCCTAGTCATGATAAGGAATAGGTAGATGAAGGATGCCTCATCTAAACATGTCATTAATGACTATCTGTAAAAGGTCAGTAGCTAAAACAAAAATAAGAGGGGAGACAGGATCCCCCTATCTAACTCCCTTTTTGCAGATGAACTTCCTTGCAGGAACTCCATTAAGCAAAACAGATGAGGTGGCAGTACACAAGAGCTACTTCATCCAAAGGATCCACTTCTCATTGAAACGTTTATATCTCAAAATTTGAATTATAGCCTCATGCTCCAGGGAATCAAAATCCTTCTCAAAATCCAGCTTAGGAATTACATTTAGTCTCTTGGATTGGTGGCACTAGTGCAAATACTCAAAAGTCCTGCCAATGCAATCATGAATTGTTCTACTTTTTATGAAGCCATACTGGTTCTTATGAACACACTGCATAATCACATCTTGGAACCTATTAGCTGCCATCTTGGAGAGAAAATTTAGACCCATTCCAGTTAAAGAGATAGGTCTAAAGTCTCCCACCTCTTTAGGTGAGAGTTTTTTGGGCACCAGAGTGATATATGAGTCATTAATATTTCCATCTTAGCAGAACCATCAAAGAAAGCCTGAGCTAGCTCATAAAAATCCTTGGAGATTATGTGCCAGCACTTCTTAAAGAACAAACCATTAAAACCATTGGGACCTGGGGCTTTATCCATAGGCATATGCTTCACAACATTGTCCATTTCATCCTTCGCAAAAGGCTTAGTTTGATTATCTAGACCCTCCACAGGAGTTATGAGGGAAGAGAGGTCAAATCCCATAACAATTCCCCTTGAAGAACCCTCGACAGGAGCCATGGAATGAAAAAACTTTGTATTTTCACCCCCACTTTAATGTACCAAATAGTACATCTTTTCTTCAAATAAAGGAATTGGAGGTGGAGCAACTTTTCCACATGTAAAGCCAGTTCTTTTCGGCGGTTCTCCTAGAATCGCCCCACTCCCCAGCTTCTCCCAGAATCGCCACTCCATATTTTTTTACAATCCTATCTAGTTAAGGTCTAATTAGCTAGGATTGTAAAAAAACATATGGAGTGGTGATTCCAGGAGAAGCTGGAGAGGGGGCAATTCTGGTAGAATCACCCAAAAGAATTGGCCCTTAACCACTCTTCTGAAATTTGACTCATGTCAGTAGAGGGGCCTGTATTCCTCAAGCTCATCCAAAAGAAAAATAACATAACTGCATTTACATACTAGGGTTTTCAGTTTGGAAATATTTTTCTGCCACCTCTTAAGACACATTCTCAAGGACTTGAATTTATCAGCTATCCTAGCAGTTATATGACCCTTCTAGGATTGTTTTTGGCAAGATGAATCAACACAATCCATAAAACCATCCAACTCTAGCCAGTAATTATCAAACCTAAAGAGGTTAGATTTTGGAATAGAAGTTTTAATGGTAACCACACAAGGGACATGGTCAGATGCAGTTTTGGCAAGAGGGAGCACTTCAGTCATAGGATAGTGAGATATCCAATCAACAGAGGTGAAAACCTAGTCCAGCTGCTCAAGTAGAGGAATATCTTGCATGTTTGACCATGTATAAGATCTACCTTTGATAGGTAATTCCAAGGGGCCCAAGTGCCCAATTATATCATTAAAGATGAACATGTCATTCAAGTCAGCACCAAGTAAGTTTCTATTATCCAAGGATCTAAAAGAATTAAAATCCCCTAGCAGCAACCAATTTTCTTCCACAGGTATATTCAGATGATATAACCAGTTGACAAAACTATCCCTGGCTTCCCCCTAACAAGGTACATAGACAACCACTAAAGTCCATCTCTCATTGTTTTGCCTGGAGACAAACTCAATCACCACAAAAAATTGTTGGACTTCCAATAACGTTCCAGCAAAGACAAAAGAATTCCATACTACAAGAATTCCACCAGAGGCACCCAACGAAGGTGAGTAGGAAAAACTGTCAAATCTCTTAGGAAAGAAACTTTTGATTGTTCTAGAATCAAATGAGGTGCATTTAGTTTCTTGTAAGCAAGCAATGGCACAATGGCTTTCATCAATTTTTTGTCTAACAGCACTTTGCGTATTCTCAAAATTTAATCCCATGACATTCCAACAAAGAATATTCTAGTTTCTACATGAAGTACTCATAAATAAAGATCTTTAAAAGGTCCACAAACCATATGACACACATTGCCATATGTCCAAAATGTGCAAACAAGTCTGAACCAACATTATTACATTGTAGATTACCAGAACATAAAAACCAAAAGCAGAGAGCACATTTAGGGGCTTGCAAAACCCAGCATCACATAAGCACACTAATCATTAGTGGCCACATTTTTAGCATGAGCAGGGTCCACCATGAGTGCATCCACAGATAGCATCTTTGCATCAATTTCCGGCTTCTTCCCAATTGCCTGCAAAATGACTGAGTGGAGTAGGTGGAGGAACATCTGCATGTGCAGGGTCGTCAAGTATCTCAGCAGAGAGAGGCTTGGCCTTGGCTTCTTCCTCTTGAGCTATAGAGCAAGCTCATGGAAAGTGGGCTTAAACCCATCGCGCTGGAACGAGCTTCTGGTGCATTTTCGAACTGAAGTTTCTACAAGAGGAGTTGGCGCCAAGTCTTGCGGGGCCTCCTTATTGTACTAGCCCCAAAACCCATCCAAAGTTGGGGGTCTGGCGCAACCTCGTCTGGCGGCGCGTAGGGTTCCTCCTCGTCCCTGCTCTTCGACTAAGTGTCCTCGGGGGGCGGCGACTCCTCGTCGGTGACTGGGTAGATCGGAGGCGCCATGGGAGATCTTTGAGAGAGAGAGAGGGCACGCGAGGCGAGGATGTAGATGAGAATGCAGGCGGGACGAGGTGAGCAAGGTAGTATTTATTGGCGGCTAGAATCTAGATCGACAGGAACAGTACACACGCCGGTCGTAGGAATTTACGAGTACTGTAGTTTGAATTACACACGATTCCTGCATTAGAATCCGTGTGTGAACATAATAGCTGGTAGTTTCCAATCCAGAATCGTCTCTGATTAATAACCCCCACCATTCGCCTTCCAAACCTCGAGGCGCGAAATAGAGTGCCAATCGTGTGGGGGCCGGTTGTCTTGCCAAATCTTTACATTTTCTTTTTTAACACCAGATATTTAAATCACCTGAAGATTTTCTAACTCGCACACAAGTGCACAAAAATATGATTTTTAAACAATTATGTTTAGCCGTTGCATGTAGATGTAGTTCAAATTTGAATTACGCTCATTAAATGGCTAGAAAATCACTTAAATGACTTTAAAAGGTCAAATGACCACTGAATTTTTCCAAAATTTGACATGACAGTTGTATTAGTGCATGTTAAACATGGAAAAAAATTGAAGGCCGTAAGGGGAAACTATCTCCTATTCATCATCAAAGATGCATTGTTCCCTCTCGGAACCACTAGCCTTCTAGTGAGTTGCTCCGGTTTGTGAGCGGTGCGTGTCCAAACTTTCGTCAAATAGGACAATTTTTTACCACATCATCTTGGTGGCATGACATTACATCAACCAAGGTTTCATTTTATTCTAATCATTTTTAAATTTTTTGGAATTTAAATGCCATGGCACTCAATGCATGTACATGTTTCCATGCCATGAGACCAATTTGTTAGAAAATTCCATCTAATTTGCTGCACATGGAATTAACTCGCACACAAGTACGCAAATATATATGGTTAGCCGTTGCATGTATATGTAGTTCAAATTTTAATTACGATCAACTAATGGATAGAAAATCAATTAAATGTCTTTAAAAGGTAAAATGACCCCTGAATTTTTCCAAAATTTGACATGTCAGTTGTATTAGTGCATGTTAAACATAGAAAAAATTTGAAGGCCGTAAGGGGAAACTATCTCCGGTTCGTCATCAAACATGCATTGTTCCCTCTCGGAACCACTAGCTTTCTAGTGAGTTTCTCCGGTTTGTGAGGGGTGTGTGTCCAAACTTTCGACAAACAGGACAATTTTTCTACCACATCATCTTGGTGGCATGAAATTACATCAACCAAGGTTTCTTGTTTTTCTGATCATTTTTTAATTTTTTGGAATTTAAATGCCAAGGAACTCCATGCATGTACATGTGTCCATGCCGTTAGACTAATATGTTTGAAAATTCCTTCCAATTTACTGCACATGGAATTAAATCACACACAAGTACACAAATATGATTTTTCAAACCGTTATGGTTATCCGTTGCATGTACATCTAGTTCAAATTTGAATTACGGTCATTAAATGGCTAGAAAATCACTTAAATTTCTTTAAAAGGTCAAATGACCCCTGAAATTTTCCAAATATTCACATGGCGGATGTACTAGTGCATGTTAAACGTAGAAAAAATGTGAAGGCCGTCAGGGGAAGCTATCTCACGTTCCTCATCAAACATGCATTGTTCCCTCTCGGATCCACTAGCCTTCTAGTGAGTTGCTCCGGCTTGTGAATGGTGTGTGTCCAAACTTTCTGTAAAACATGCCAATTTTTTACCACATCATCTTGGTGGCATGACATTATATCAAGCAAGGTTTCATTATTTCTGATCATTTTTTAATATTTTGGAATTAAAATGCCATGGCACTCCATGCATACATATGTGTCCATGTCGCGAGACCAAGATGTTTGAAAATTCCTTCTAATTTACTGCACATGGAATTAACTCGCAGACAAGTAAATGGTTAGAAAATGGTTAGAAAATCACTTAAATGTCTTAAAAAGGTCAAATGACCCCTGAAATTGTCCAAATTTTCACATGACAGTTGTATTTGTGTAGGTTACACGTAGAAAAGTTTTGAAGGCCGTAAGAGGAAGTTATCTCCCGTTCGTCATCAAACATGCATTGTTCCCTCTTGGAACCACGAGCCTTCTGGTGAGTTGCTCCGGTTTTTGACGGGTGTGTGTCCAAACTTTCATCAAACAGCAGGCCAATTTCTTTTACCACGTCATCTTGGTGGCATGACATTACGTCAACCAAGCTTTCATGTGTTTCTGATTTTTTTTGTAATTTAAATGCTAGGGCACTCCATGCTTAATTGTGTCATAGTCATTAGACCAATATGTTTGAAAAATCCTTCCAATTTACTACACATGGAATTAAATCGCACACAAGTACACAAATATGATTTTTCAAACTATTATGGTTTGCCGTTGCATGTACATCTAGTTCAAATTTGAATTATGGTCATTAAATGGCTAGAAAATCACTTAAATTTATTCATAAGGTCAAATGACCCCTGAAATTTTCCAAAATTTTGCATGACAGTTGTATTAGTGCACATGACACGTAGAAAAAAAATCTGAATGCCGTAAGAGGAAGCTATCTCCCATTCGTCATCAAACATGCATTGTTCCCTCTCGGATCCACGAGCCTTCTAGTGAGTTGCTCCGGTTTGTGAGGGGTGTGTGTCCAAACTTTTTTCAAACATGCCATTTTTTTACTACATCATCTTGGTGGCATGACATTACATCAACCAAGGTTTCATGTGTTTCTGATCTTTTTTTAATTTTTTGGAATTTAAATGCCATGGCACTCCATGCTTAATTGTGTCATAGCCGTTAGACCAATATGTTCGAAAATTCCATCCAATTTACTGCACATGGAATTAAATCGCACACAAGTACACAAAATATAACTTTTCAAACTGTTATGGTTAGTTGTTGCATGTACATGTAGTTCAAATTTCAATTACCGTCATTAAATGGCTAAAAAATCACTTCAATATCTTAAAAGGTCAAATGACCCCTCAAATTTTCCAAAATTTGACATGAAAGTTTTATTAGTACTACAATTTTTCTCGTACAATTAAAACACCATGTGTTGCCACTTTACTCCAAATTCGTCTCTCACAGCTAATAAAAAATATCTACAACATCACATAGAGTTATCTCGTAGGAACTGTTTGCGATGAAAATTTCTGGGTCTATTTAAGTTTCTTCCTTAAGCTTCGCTGGCTCGTCTGCTCCAGTGCTCGCAACCCCTGAATCCACGAATCCTGATCCCCATTCCCGCACCCCCTTTTGCAAAGATGACGCTGTGGAAACGCTTAGTGAAGGCTCGTACGATGGTCGCGTCCCCCGAGCACCACCGCCTGCCCGAGAGCGCGACCGCCTACGCCGAAAGTGTTGTTGCTGCGACAACGGCTGCAAATGCCGAGAGCGCTCGAGCTGTCGTCCCTGCCACTGATGTCACACTAGCCTGGGTTGAGGCCATCCACGCCAAGAAATTCTAGGCCACCTCGGAATTCAGTATGCAACCCATGTCCGAAAAGGCGACTTTGGCCATGGAGCACCTGCTTCCCCATGAGGTCGTCGAGCAGGAGCAGGAGATGCAGGAGATGTCGGAGATCGAGGAGCGTCGGGAGGAGGACTTGCGAGTGGCCGAGGTCGAGGTAGAGAAGAGTCTGTCCGTCGAGGAATCGGCGATGGAGTACCAACGCGAGCTCTGGCGCAACCACTACTATGAGTACTACAACCTTGAGGGCGGGGCCGAGGACAAGGACGAGGACGCGGTCGACTTCAGCAAGGGGACGCAGAGTCCACCAATGGCGGCATGTCGCCAGGACAAGTCATCGACGTCTCATCTCACACCGGCGATGCATATGACGACGCGGCGGTGGATTTGTTAAAATTATGCGTACATAGGCTTTGTTTTTAATGCTGGCCTTTTGTTAGAGCAATGTTTCGGTCAACTGGCTCTGTTTAATTGCTAAAATTTCTCGATTCAGTAAGTGTGTATGTCTGATGTACGCTCTTTCGTGTGCCCAAATTAGCAAGCGATGTTAAATTATAAAATGATATACCTGGGTAAATTTCCACCCAAATTTGAATTATCAAACTCATCCCATGCGCATAAAGCAGAAGAATCGTTTGCAATGCACACAATCGTTGAAAGTGAATGGTGTCTGGCGGCACTGCGTGCAAAGTTTCCCTCCACATTTCCAAAATTTTGGCCTACCGCCAAAATATCTACCCCTGCCTCCTCTCCCTTCCCCACCCCCTTTTCTTCCCGACAACAAGTCACATTTTCCATGTTTCCTCCTTCCTTCCTTTCTAATCCATAGCCGCTTCCTTGCTTGCTTCCCTGCTCTCGCCGTCTCGCATCCTACCGCCAGGGTTGCCATGGTCTTCTTCAATGACCTCTCCAGCGGTTCCTCCTCTGATGATGACTCCTTCACCACCCGGGTATGCCTCTCTTCTCTCTCTCGGGCTATGACTTGGAATGAAGGATTTTTACCCGGCGGTAGATCTGAGTCATTTCTTCCTATTGTAGCTCTCTAGGACCATCAGGGATAATGAATGTAGTGAGGTGGCTGAAGATCTATCTGCTTGTTGTCACCATCAATCTCCATGCGAGAAGCTAGTTGTGTCTGAATCTGTGGACAGTGGGAGGAAGTTTCTGGCTTGTGCAGAGAAGGTTAGACCCTCTTTCGTTGTTACAAATCATTTGTTAGATGTGATTCAGAGATTGTCACGGTCTCAACCCATTCATACCACACCTTTAACCAAACGCATCCTAAGACAGTGTCATAGTTTGTACCTAGTATCTAAAATTGTTGGCATCTCATCAGTGGTGCCATTAGAAAATTATTTGGCACCGCTTCAGCAGTTTGTGCAGCCAACTTTGGTCCACACATCCGAGCAACCAAGAAGTAAAATACTTAATGTTTATGTCATGAAGGAACTGGGCATCAGAGCAACTATGTGCTCCGGAGTCCGGGTACTAGATTTTTTTCGCTGCATCGGCTCGCTAGTGCACGGCACCGGTGCGAGATGTAGCAACAGTTGTCTTTACACCAGTTTTGGCATACATAGTGGACGACCTTAGTGCTATTAGTTCTATGTTACTAAATTTGTGCATGTAAACACCTGTTAGTATCAATTTGTTGTCATCCAAACACTGTTGCTATGCTATTGCAGTTATATTTACCTTCCTTATAAAATGTTCACTTTGTTATTTATTGCACATGAGTAAGAACTTGTAGCGTTGTTGTAGTTAATTATAGCTTCAAATGTTTCAGAATTTGGTTGTTGTCATTGTAGCAATTAATTCATTTGCACATTGATCTTTTTGAGAAGATATGTCATAATTAACATGTTTCTTTAGTTTTTCAAAATAAGCATTGGTAATTTTCTATGTTGCTATAAACCCATTTCCGCTAAAAATTTTACTGATCTAGTTTTAGATATTATAGGATGAACGGAAGTGTTCTTACTCATGTACAATAAATATGCTCAATTTTTGAATATGTGCCTAGAAAATCTCTGGAGCATGTACGAGGAAGAGAATAGTTGTAGGCTTAGGGAAAGTGTTGGCAATGCTAAAGAATATTTGAAGATGCGGGATAAAAAGAGGAAGGTGGAGAATGAGCTCAATTTTTTTAATTAGACTTTGCTAAGATGGTGTTGGCGAAGGAGGAGGCACTTTCCTAGTTGGCCAATGCATAATAGGTTCTTACTAAACTGAAAGTAGAGGTGGATAAGATGAGCCTGGAAGATCTCGATTAGGGGAATGAATATATTGTTCTAATATTGTTCTTACGAAGTTGAACTAGCTATATGTTGTACTGTGTTGTTTCAGGTAGCTATCGTACTGTGATGTTAAAATATATTTATGTGCCTGATATGAAATTGGCAAACAACTATTCGATAGGAAATGTGAATTTGCGTAATCCTGGAATTATTAATTGCAAACTAATAAACCTACTAAATGTGTCATGGAACTTTGCAACTGGTTCAAGCAGTAAAAGCGCTTGTGATCGATAGCCCAATGCCACACAGTTTTCTTCATCCAATCGTGTGTGATGTAGTTCCTAAAAGCAAACGGTTAACCAAGGCAGAGCTTGTGTGATATACATACGAACAGAAACGTTTTCCCTGGATTGACTGTGTGGGATGTACATAGGAACGGAAACGTTTTCCCTGGATTGACTGTGTGGGAAGTACTTTCAAACGGAAACGTTTTCCCTTGATTGACTGTGTGGGATGTACATATGAACGGAAATGTTTTCCCTGGATTCACTATTTGGGATGTACATAAGAACGGAAATGTATTCCTTGGATTGACTGTGTGTGATATACATATGAACGGAAATGTTTTTCTGGGATTCACCATGTGGGATGTACATACAAACGGAAATTATTGGGTTTCGATGCCTCGCTCGATCGCACACGAGCTTATTTTGCCCCAGCCTGTGTCCCAGGTGGGCCTATCCCCGATGGTTTCTGGGTCATGTGGGAAGGACCTCCTATCGCCCACACTCACTTGGCGACGGTTCCAAATGCCGTCGCGGAAAGGGGTTAAAAACCGTTTGTATAGCACCGACGCGTACAAGTGATGATAGAGCTAAAGATATCGGGAATGTTGAAACTGATGAAACTCTTAACACCGAGAATTATGAAACACCTATTAGACCTAGCTCTCCTAGAACTGAAATGCCTAAGATACGTGAGGGTTATGTTATGGATGACGAGATAGCTAGACTTTCTTGCTTGCAATGATAAAGATGATCTTAAGAAATTATTATGCAAACTAAAAGAAAAATCTTTGAATGCTAGAGTGAAATGTGATCCTAAGTTTGATACTTCACCTATCTTTGATGCTGATAAGGATTATGAATTATCTATCGACCCAGAGCTAATTACTTTGGTTGAATCTGATCCTTTCCAAGGCTATGAAAATGAAACTGTTGTGGCACATCTTACTAAATTAAATGATATAGCCACCCTTTTTGCTCATGATGAGAAAATTTGCTACTACTATATTCTGAAGTTATTTCCATTCTCATTAAAGGGTCATGCTAATATATGGTACAATACTCTTGCTCCTTATTGTGTGCGTAGTCCCTAGGATATGATTTATTACTTCTCTGAAAAATATTTTTCTGCTCATTAGAAACAAGCTTATTTACAGGATATATTTAACTTTGTGAAAATTGAAGAAGAGAGTCTCCCACAAACTTGGGGAAGGCATCTCCAATTGCTGAATGCCTTTCCTGATCATCCTCTAAAGAAAAATGAAATACTTGATATCTTCTATAATGGACTAACCGATGCTTCTAGGGACTTCCTAGATAGTTGTGCTGGTTGTCCTTTTAGGGAACGAACTGTTGAGAAAGCTAAGGAATTATTGAATAATATATTGAAGAATTATGATGATTGGACTCTTCCTGAACCACCGCCTAAACTTACTCTAAAGAAGAGGGGTATCTTATTTCTCAGTCCAGAAGATATGCAAGAGGCAAAGAAATGTATGAAGGAAAAAGGTATTAAAGCTGAAGATGTTAAAAATTTAGCTCCTATTGAATAAATACATGGACTTGATATAGCACCACCACCTGCAGTAGAGGTAAATTCTTTTATTAATTTTGATGAAAGTGACATCCCTTACAATAAACATCCTATTCAGTGCCTATATGAATTTGATAGGTATATCATCAAACAAGATCGCTTCAATGCAAATGTTATGAAACGATTGAAATACAACTCTGATATGATTGCTCGCTTGAGTGACTTGTTATTTATAATAACTAATGATGTTAAAGGTGTAGGAAATCATGCCTCTATGGTTCAAACTCAGTTAGAACAAGTTGCTAAGTCTCCAAGAGAATTGTATAATGAAATGAATAATAATATGAGTGATCATGATGTTAGAGTAATTATTGGAGGAGGAAGAATGACTCATGAACCACTTTATCCTAAGGGACACCCTAAAAGAATTGAACAATACTCTCAAAGAATTAACACTGATGCACCTAGTCATTCTAAAAGGAAGAAAAAAACAAAAATGATAGGACTTCGCATACCTCCAGTGAACCCGAAAAAGAAAAACTTGCTGAAGATAATAATGATGTCTCTATCTCTGATGCTGAAACTCAATATAGTAAGGAACATTCACCTAGTGAGAATGAAAATGATAATGACGACGTTCATGAAGACACTCAACTAGACAATTATAAAGGACGAGATAATGATGTTGACATAGAACCTGCTGTTGATCTTGATAACCCACAACACAAAAATAAAAGATATGATAAGAGGCTCTGTTGCTAGAAAACATGGTAAAGAAAGAGAACCATGGGTTCATAAACCCATACCCTTTCAACCTAAACCAACTAATAAAAAAGAAGATGAATTTTTTGAATGCTTTGCTGAAATGCTTAGGCCAGTCTTTTTGCGCACCTGCTTGACTGATATTTTAAAGATGACCCCTTATGCAGAATATATGAAAGACATCATCACTAATAAAAAGGAAAATACCTGAAGCTGAAATCTACAGCATGCTTGCTATTTAATCTTTTAAGGATGGAGTACCTAAAAAACTTCAAGATCCGGGCTACTACTCCATTAAAAGAAATTATGTCAAAACTGCTTTGTGTGATTTAGGAGCTTGTGTTAGTGTTATGCCTTTCTCTTCATATAAAAGACTTTATATGAACATACTCACACCTACTGAGATATGTTTACAAATGGCTAATAAATCAACTAGCGTACCTATCGGTATTTGTGAGGATGTGCCCGTTGTTGTTGCAAATGTTACTATCTTAACATACTTCATTATACTTGAGATGCCCGAGGGCGACAACGTGTCAATTATCCCAGGTAGACCTTTTTTTGAATACTCCAGGGGCTGTTATCCTAGGTAATAAGCATACTGTGCACTTTTCGAAGAACCAATGTCAAGTGAATGGTATTAATGTTATTGAAAAGACTCCGACAATCACTATTGGAAGTTTTCAACTCCTTCTACCTACTGCCAAAATAAAATATGAAATATTTATTGTCGGGGACATGCATATCCCCGTTGAGGTAACTTAGTGTTTTACGAAAGTTCTTCGGTTTCATGCTAATTGGAAGTGGTTGTTAATAAGATATGATCAACCTTATTAATGGATCATTTTTGAGAGGTATGAAGTTGATGAATTTAGTAGGCACAACCTTCTGCTCCCACCTTTTTTTCTTTTGTTTTTCTTAGTTAAATAAAATAAAATTCTACGTTTATCCTGTTTTCTGGATTTTTCATCCAATAAAAAATGACCCAAAAAAGTGCTCAGATTTCTCTAAAGATTTAATACGATTTTATTCTGAATATTTCTGGTACAAATAACATTAGAGTGGAGTGCACCTAGTGACCACAAGACACTAGGGCGCGCCAGCAATCCTAGGCGTGCCCTGGTGGGTTGTGGCCCTCATGTGGATTTAGCCCATGTCATCTCCCACCTCCAGAAAAAATCACCATAGCTCTCTCTCTCTCATGTTCTTGCTCTCAAACCCGTGGATTTTGATATATTTGCTCGAAGTTGCATTTCTGAAACTGTCTTGGGGGGTTGCTACTTGGTATGTGACTCCTCTAGTGCTCCAACTAGTTTTTGTTTTATTAGTTTATATTATGAATAATTAGCTACTCTTGGTTCTCCTTTAGATGGGCTTGCATGTTGAATTCTTAGAGTTCTAAGTATTCTAATTCCTTCTTATGGCCTCTGGACATCCATATGAGTAGTTGCTATCAATCTTGTCAAGTTTTCTTGAAGAAAATTTTGCGTCCTAATTTGTTTGCCAGAAATTGTACACCACTAAAAATGCAATTCTTTAGGAGTTCTTCAAGGAGGAGGTATACAGAGGCATCATCTAATTGTGGCTCAATACATCGGTCCTATGTTGGGCCAAGTGCAAGCTCAATGAAGGATGCCGCTATCAAATCATGCCTATGGCCGTGTTATGAGTTCATGGCAAGTGCAGGCATTAAGGTAGAATATGAGAAATATGTGCACAACGCCGAGCTCGGCCCCTGCATCGAAGATAAGTGCATTCAGCATCTCAACCTCATAGAAACATTCACCAAGAAATTTAAATATCATCCTCACGAGTCTAGAGTTTCATTTAGTCTTTATGATTATCCTTTTACCATGCCTCTAGTTGTGTTCTGTGAAGCCTGTAAAATTCCATATTGTGGTTCGTTATACGAACCACGAAAATCTGAGTATGAGTCATTTTTGACAAATCTTTGCTATGGGGAGGATAGAGGAGTGACACAAGGTAGAATAAAAATTATTCATTTCCCATTAATTCACTACTTTGCACTCTTTAATGGCAAATACGTCATAGGCAAGCAAGATTGTAGCACTTTGTGCTCCTGACTTGAGCATCATACACACGGCTTTGACTAGAATTAAACATTATAATCTTGGTGCAATCATTGCATGGAGGCTACAACGTAGTGCTGAGAGTGGTCACTTTTATGGTGGGATTTATGGTTCTCATTTAGCTAAAGAGGTGGGTGTAACACCTCTACCTGATGACCCTATCCTACCTACTCAGTACTTAGACTTTGATGCCATGAAACGTCATAAGTTCCTTACGGGCATAGTCGATAATTATGCTTATAACTTGAGGTTCAATAAAGAACCCATTGTGCATGTTGTTTTTCCTGCGCCAGCTCTCTTTAAATATCACAACAATATAAGATATTATGTTTTTGAGAGTGAGGCTCATGCGTACAACGCGGAGGTCAAGGCTGCTTGACGGTCTGAGGAGACTACACCAAGAGCCTCCGTGAGCTATCATTCAGATTATTATCCAGGCTATGGGTGGTGATTACTGAGCCAGGCCAAAATCCTAAGCTTGGGGGAGTACGTATTTCCACCAACGTTAGATTCATGTTCATACATTTCATTCCAGTTGTCGGTGTCCACACTTTTTCATTGTACTATCCATGCTAGATTTATTTTCTCACTTTCTTGTTGTTTGTTTGAAAAACTTTGAGAAAATCAAAAAATATTTCCTACTTCTTTTCGGGTTTACTTTCTTAATTAGTTTTAGAGTTAAAAGAAAACCCAAAAAGATTTCCTGATTCTTCTTTTGCTTGTTGGGAGCTTTTCCGTGTAAATAGTTTTTATCATTTTTGTTTTTCCTTTTTTAATTTGGGCTCTTCAAGAAAAACTAAAAACTCTAAAAATATTTCGATGTGTTTCTCTGAATTTGTTTTGTTTTTGTTGAGGTGTACCAAGGAGAAGACTAGGATGAAATGTTGAGTGGCTCTTGTATGCTCTACTATTGATTTAACAAAGAGCCCATATTACCTTGTCTTCTCCTTTTTGAATAAAATGTTTGCAGATTCTAGCATAGTCCATGGCACTCTTGCACTATTATTATTTTCATATCATTCGGTCGTGCAAGTGAAAGGCAATAAGGACGATATTTGATGAAGTGACTGTGATAGAGAGAAGTGGGCATGAACTCAACTTATTTTGTCTTTGTAAATATGTTTAACCTAGTATCTATGATTCAGCTTATTAAGATCAAACATGTTTGCAATGACAATTAGAGATTATAGTTGCTCATGCCACGCTTAAGTAACTTGGAGTGGATAATGATTTATGTTGGATGTCAACATGCATTAATATGATTGTGATATAGTATGATGATATGGTATCCTGCTGTGAATGTTTCAAGTGGCTTGACTTGGCACATGTTCATGCATGTAGTTGAATCAACACGAGTCCCATCTGACAACAATGTTCGTGCTACAGCTAGCTCTTCTCCCTCGTTTCTCTCTGCTAATTCTAACTCAGCGGAGACGCGGTGAGTGGCATGGGGATTTGCCGATAGTTAGTTTTCTCAAGTGCGGCCCCACCTCACAATGAAAATGCTTAGACAACAAGTATTCCCTAGCATGGGCAGCATGCCCAACAGAACGTGTGGGGGTGTGACATGAACGTGGTAGTATTTACCTTTTTTAACTTGTAGATAGAAAATGCCAAGCCAATGCACGCTGAGCGAAGGGCCGGAATGACAGTGTGGGGTGCGATGCGAATGCCAAAGGCATGTTGTACTTGTTCCACTTTCTTGTTTTGAACTCATGACAGGTAGTAACTCTCAATTTTTGTCGAATTTCGGGTTCGCAGACCCTTGAGAGGTTTGAACTCTGGGGTGCATGTGAAGAACTCAACCTCCCCAGTCTGCCTACTCACCAATCTCTCGGCCTAGCTCGATGAACAAGAAGGAAACGAGACACAACAGTTTACCCAGGTTCGGCCCACCTTGCGGTGTAAAACCCTACTCCTGCTTTGTGGTGGATTGGCCTCGAGGGGCTGAGGATGAGCTAGTACAGTGGGGAACAACCTCAGGAGGAGGAGTGTTCTTGGGCTCTAGTGTGCTGGAGAGTGTGAGGATGGAATGGGTCTGATCCCCTCTATGGTGGTGGCTAAGTCCTATTTATAATGGCCTTGGTCCTTTTCCAAAATGAAGGCGGGAAGGGTTCCCACAATGGCCAAATTTGAAGGGAGACAACTAGTACATCCTATCTTGACAAAAGTGGTCTTCGCCTGCAAAAGCCTCTGGTCGTGACGCTGCGGTCGGCTTGTCGATGACCTCCGTCCTACCGTCTTGGCGGTCATGGTCTTGTTGCACCAGAATGGAAACCTTGGGTTGATTCCTCGGGACTCCGCGCCTGCGCTTGCCTCCTTAGTGCCAAAGATAAACTCGTACACTGCGCCCGCTAGCGGCCCGCCTGGCCTTGGTCATCACGGCTCACGTCATCCAAACCTCATGAGGTGAAGCCTGCATAGAAATCTCCGCTCGTTGGGAGGCAGCCTGAGGTGGCCGCTCCTCGTGGAGGTCTTGGTGTCGTCTGCCTCGCGAGCCTTGGCCCCTCGCGGGGGTCTTGAGTTGTTGATGTTGAAGCTGGGCTGTACCAGGCTATCGATGAAGCCACGCCGTGGGCCACAGGCAGGGAAGTCTCGGTGACCCCGTTCCCAGAACAATGACAGTAGCCCCTGGGCCCAAGGCAAAGCCAAGGAGGCAAGTGCGAAGAGCTGCGGCCTTGGTCGACGCATGGAGATTGATGGGACGTGGGCGTCTCCGCTTCCCCACGCGGCCTTGGCAACTATTCGACTTGACGAGACTCTGCTGCATGCAGAGAGAAAACCATCATTGTGTGGGATCATGGAGGCCGGCAGTTGGACTCCCTCTTGTGACGTAGAGCCCCTGCCGCAGTGACAAGAAGGAGCGGCCTTAGCCAAGGGAAACCTCACCCTTGACGACGGCCGCGACGACGACGAGGGTGAGCTTGCCCTTGGCGACGGTCGCGGCAGCCCCTGCAGTGGCGGCTCTTCCTCCGGCGAGAGCACCTGCAGCGGCGGGCTCAAATCGGGGAAGGTGACGGGCCATCTTACCGCCGTGCTCCGGTGAAGCGGGAGGAAGGCTCGGACTGAGCTTCGGGCGTTGATGGAGCCTGGCCTCAGGAACTGCTGTTGTCGGCGTCCTGGGAACGGGGGTACCCAGACTTGCCAACCCGCGGCCCACCGTGCGGCTCCATCAGCGGCCCCATACGGCCCAGTTTTGACAGCAACAACACAAGAACCTCACGAGGGGCCAAGCTTCGCGAGGCGAAGGACACCATGACATCCCTGGGGGGCGGCCTCACTAGGCTGGCTCCCGAGGAGCGGAGATATCAATTCAAGGCGCACCTCGCGAGGTTCACATGACGTGAACCATGACGACCAAGGCCAGGCGGGCGCCAGCAGGCGCAGTGTACCAGTTTGCCCTTTGGTGCCAAGGGGGCAAGCACAGGCACGTAGTCCTGAGGTATCAGGTAAAGATTTCCATATTAGTGCAACGAGACCAAGATAGCCAGGACGACAGGACGGAGGTCATCGCGGAGCCCACTACAGCGTCACGACCAGAGTCATTGCAGCCGAAACTACTTTTGTCAGGATAACTTGTACTAGTTGTCTCCCTTTGAATTTGGCCGTTGTGGGATCCCTTCCTGCCTACATTTGGGAAGAGGACCAAGGCCACTATAAATAGGACTTAGCCAGCAACCGAGAGCTATCGAATCATTTAGGCCATCCTCGCACCCACTAGCTCATTGAGCTCTAGAACACATCACCTCCTGAGGCTGTTCAACCACTGTACTAGTTCATCCTCAGTCCCTCGAGGCAATCAACCACAAAGCTGGAGCAGGGTATTACACCGCAAGGTGGCCCGAACCAGGATAAACTGCTGTGTCTCTTGTCTCTTGGGTTCGTCGAGCTAGGTTGTGGAATCATTGGGCCAGCAGGTTGGGGAGAGGAAGTTCTTCATACGCACCCCAGTGTTCGAACCTCTCAAGGGTCTGCGGAGCCCACGATCCGACATTTGGCGCGCTAGGTAGGGGTGCGTCGAAGATTCTCTCCCGTTGATCAACTCAATGCTCCTCCACCGTCTCCATGGCTGATGCTCGCCGGGCCCATGCTAAGCGTCGAGCCGCTCTCGCCGCGCGCGTCACCCATTGGCGAGCCTCCCCGTCGTTCTCCATCACATGCCGCCAACGCCGTCACTGGCCCGGCGGGGCATGTGTTGGGGAACGTTGCAGAAAACAAAAAATTTCCTACTCGTTTCACCAAGATCCATCTAGGAGTTCATCTAGCAACGAGTGATTAGATGCATCTACGTACCTTGTAGATCGCGAGCGGAAGCGTTCAAAGAACGGGGATGATGTAGTCGAACACGACGTGATCCAAATCACCGATGATCTTAGCACCGAACGGACGGTGCCTCCGCGTTCAACACACGTATGGAACGGATGATGTCTCCTCCTTTCTTGATCCAGCAAGGGGGGAAGAGAGGTTGATGAAGATCCAGCAGCACGACGGCATGGTGGTGGATGCAGGGCGTCACAGTAGCAGGGCTTCGCCTATACTACGGGAGAGAGACGTAACAGGGAGAGAGGGAAGCACCAAAGGCTGAGGTATGAAGTCCTCCCTCTCCTCAACTATATATAGGAGGGCCAAAGGGGGGGGTGCGCCAGCCTAGGAGATCCAATCTCCTAGGTGCGGCGGCCAGGGGAGGTTTCCCTCCCCCCCAAGGCACTCAGGGGTGCCTTCCACTAGTGGGACTCCTCCCCATGGAAACCCTAGGCACATGGGCCTATAGGGGCTGGTGCCCTTGGCCCATATAGGCCAAGGCACACCCCCTACAGCCCATGTGGCCCCCCCGGGACAGGTGGCCCCACCCGGTGGGCCCCCGGGACCCCTCCGATGGTCCCGGTACAATACCGATAACCCCGAAACTTGTCCCGATGGCCGAAACTGCACTTCCTACATATAATTCTTTACCTCCGGACCATTCCGGAACTCCTCGTGACGTCCGGGATCTCATCCGGGACTCCGAACAACATTCGGGTTACTGCATATACATATCTTCACAACCCTAGCGTCACCGATCCTTAAGTATGTAGACCCTACGGGTTCGGGAGACAAGCAGACATGACCGAGACGACTCTCCGGTCAATAACCAACAGCGGGATCTAGATACCCATGTTGGCTCCCACATGCTCCACGATGATCTCATCGGATGAACCACGATGTCGAGGATTTAATCAACCCCGTATACAATTCCATTTGTCAATCGGTATGTTACTTGCCCGAGACTCGATCGTTGGTATCCCAATACCTTGTTCAGTCTCGTTACCGGCAAGTCACTTTACTCGTACCGTAATGCATGATCCCGTGATCAACCACTTGGTCACCTTGAGCTCATAATGATGATGTATTACTGAGTGGGCCCAGTGATACCTCTCCGTTATATGGAGTGACAAATCCCAGTCTCGATCCGTGTCAACCCAACAGACACTTTCGGAGATACCTGTAGTGCACCTTTATAGTCACCCAGTTACGTTGTGACGTTTGATACACCCAAAGCACTCTTACGGTATCCGGGAGTTACACGATCTCATGGTCAAAGGAAAAGATACTTGACATTGGAAAAGCTCTAGCAAACGAACTACACGATCTTTGTGCTATGCTTAGGATTGGGTCTTGTCCATCACATCATTCTCCTAATGATGTGATCCTGTTATCAATGACATCCAATGTCCATAGCCAGGAAATCATGACTATCTGTTGATCAACGAGCTAGTCAACTAGAGGCTTACTAGGGACATATTATGGTCTATGTATTCACACATGTATTACGATTTCCGGATAATACAGTTATAGCATGAATAAAGACAATTATCATGAACAAAGAAATATAATAATAATGCTTTTATTATTGCCTCTAGGGCATATTTCCAACAGTCTCCCACTTGCACTAGAGTCAATAATCTAGTTACATTGTGATGAATCGAACACCCATGGAATTCTGGTGTTGATCATGTTTTGCCCTAGGGAGAGGTTTAGTCAACGGATCTGCTATATTCAGGTCCGTATGTACTTTACAAATCTCTATGTCTCCATTCTGAACATTTTCACGAATGGAGTTGAAGCGACGCTCTATGTGCCTTGTCTTCTTGTGAAACCTGGGCTCCTTGGCAAGTGCAATAGCTCCAGTGTTGTCACAAAAGAGTTTGATTGGCCCCGACGCATTGGGTATGACTCCTAGGTCGGTGATGAACTCCTTCACCCATATTGCTTCATGTGCTGCCTCCGAGGCTGCCATGTACTCCGCTTCACATGTAGATCCCGCCACGACGCTCTGCTTGCAGCTGCACCAGCTCACTGCTCCACCATTCAACATATACACGTATCCGGTTTGTGACTTAGAGTCATCCAGATCTGTGTCGAAGCTAGCGTCGACGTAACCCTTTACGACGAGCTCTTCGTCACCTCCATAAACGAGAAACATTTCCTTAGTCCTTTTTAGGTACTTCAGGATATTCTTGACCGCTGTCCAGTGTTCCTTGCCGGGATTACTTTGGTACCTTCCTACCAAACTTACGGCAAGGTTTACATCAGGTCTGGTACACAGCATGGCATACATAATAGAACCTATGGCTGAGGCATAGGGGATGACACTCATCTCTTCTATATCTTCTGCCGTGGTCGGGCATTGAGCCGAGCTCAATCTCACACCTTGCAAAACAGGCAAGAACCCTTTCTTGGACTGATCCATTTTGAATTTCTTCAAAATCTTATCAAGGTATGTGCTTTGTGAAAGACCTATGAGGCGTCTTGATCTATCTCTATAGATCTTGATGCCTAATATATAAGCAGCTTCTCCAAGGTCCTTCATTGAAAAACTCTTATTCAAGTAGGCCTTGATGCTGTCCAAGAGTTCTATATCATTTCCCATCAAAAGTATGTCATCTACATATAGTATGAGAAATGCTACAGAGCTCCCACTCACTTTCTTGTAAACGCAAGCTTCTCCATAAGTCTGCGTAAACCCAAACGCTTTGATCATCTCATCAAAGCGAATGTTCCAACTCCGAGATGCTTGCACCAGCCCATAAATCGAGCGTTGGAGCTTGCACACCTTGTCAGCATTCTTAGGATCGACAAAACCTTCCGGCTGCATCATATACAATTCTTCCTTAAGGAAACCATTAAGGAATGCCGTTTTGACGTCCATTTGCCATATTTCATAATCGTAGAATGCGGCAATTGCTAACATGATTCGGACGGACTTCAGCTTCGCCACCGGTGAGAAAGTCTCATCGTAGTCAACCCCTTGAACTTGTCGATAACCCTTAGCGACAAGCCTAGCTTTATAGATGGTCACATTACCATCCGCGTCTGTCTTCTTCTTAAAGATCCATTTATTTTCTATGGCTCGCCGTTCAACGGGCAAGTCAGTCAAAGTCCATACTTCGTTTTCATACATGGATCCTATCTCGGATTTCATGGCTTCCAGCCATTTGTCGGAATCCGGACCAGCCATCGCTTCTTCATAGTTCGAAGGTTCACCGTTGTCTAACAACATGATTTCCAAGACAGGGTTGCCGTACCATTCTGGTGCGGAACGTGTCCTTGTGGACCTTCGAATTTCAGTAGGAGCTTGATCAGAAGTATCTTGATCATTATCATTAACTTCCTCTCTAGTCGGTGCAGGCACCTCAGGAACATTTTCTTGAGTTGCGCCATTTTCCGGTTCAAGAGGCAATACTTCATCAAGTTCTACTTTCCTCCCACTTACTTCTTTCGAGAGAAACTCTTTCTCTAGAAAGAGTCCGTCTTTGGCAACAAAGATCTTGCCTTCGGATCTTAGGTAGAAGGTATACCCAATAGTTTCTTTAGGGTATCCTATGAAGACGCATTTTTCCGACTTGGGTTCGAGCTTTTCAGGTTGAAGTTTCTTGACATAAGCATCGCATCCCCAAACTTTTAGAAACGACAGCTTAGGTTTCTTCCCAAACCATAATTCATACGGTGTCGTCTCAACGGATTTCGACGGAGCCTATTTAAAGTGAATGCGGCAGTCTCTAAAGCATAGCCCCAAAAGGATAGCGGTAAATCGGTAAGAGACATCATAGATCGCACCATATCTAATAGAGTGCGATTACGACGTTCGGACACACCGTTACGCTGAGGTGTTCCAGGCGGCGTGAGTTGTGAAACTATTCCACATTTTCTTAAGTGTGTGCCAAATTCGTGATTCAAGTATTCTCCTCCACGATCTGATCGTAGAAACTTGATTTTCCTGTCACGTTGATTTTCAACCTCACTCTGAAATTCCTTGAACTTTTCAAAGGTTTTAGACTTGTGTTTCATTAAGTAGACATACCCATATATACTCAAGTCATCAGTGAGGGTGAGAACATAACGATAGCCACCGCGAGCCTCAACACTCATTGGACCGCACACATCAGTATGTATGATTTCCAACAAGTTGGTTGCTCGCTCCATTGTTCCTGAGAACGGAGTCTTGGTCATTTTTCCCATGAGGCATGGTTCGCACGTGTCAAATGATTCATAATCAAGAGACTCTAAAAGCCCATCTGCATGGAGCTTCTTCATGCGTTTGACACCTATGTGACCAAGGCGGCAGTGCCACAAGTATGTGGGACTATCATTATCAACCTTACATCTTTTGGTACTCACACTATGAACATGTGTAGTAATACGCTCGAGATTCATTAAGAATAAACCATTGACTATCGGAGCATGACCATAAAACATATCTCTTATATAAATAGAACAACCATTATTCTCGGATTTAAATGAGTAGCCATCTCGTATTAAACGAGATCCTGATACAATGTTCATGCTCAAACATGGCACTAAATAACAATTATTGAGGTTTATAACTAATCCCGTAGGTAAATGTAGAGGTAGCGTGCCGACGGCGATCACATCGACCTTGGAACCATTCCCGACGCGCATCGTCACCTCGTCCTTCCCCAGTTTTCGTTTATTCCGCAGCTCCTGCGGTGAGTTACAAATATGAGCAACGACACCGGTATCAAATACCCAGGAGTTACTACGAGTACTGGTAAGGTACACATCAATTACATGTATATCAAATATACCTTTGGTGTTGCCGGCCTTCTTGTCCGCTAAGTATTTGGGGCAGTTCCGCTTCCAGTGACCCTTCCCTTTGCAATAAAAGCACTCTGTCTCAGGCTTGGGTCCATTCTTTGACTTCTTCCCAGCAGCTTGCTTGTCGGGCGCAGCAACTTCCTTGCCGTCCTTCTTGAAGTTCTTTTTACCCTTGCCCTTCTTGAACTTAGTGGTTTTATTCATCATCAACACTTGATGTTCCTTCTTGACTTCTACCTCTGCTGATTTCAGCATAGCAAATACTTCAGGAATGGTCTTTACCATCCCCTGCATATTGAAGTTCATCACAAAGCTCTTGTAGCTTGGTGGAAGCGACTGGAGGATTCTGTCAATGACCGCGTCATCCGGGAGATTAACTCCCAGCTAAGTCAAGCGGTTATGTAACCCAGACATAGTGAGTATGTGCTCACTAACAGAACTATTTTCCTCCATCTTACAGCTGAAGAACTTATCGGAGACTTCATATCTCTCGATCCGGGCATGAGCTTGAAAAACCATTTTCAGCTCTTCGAACATCTCATATGCTCCATGTCTCTCAAAACGCTTTTGGAGCCCCGGCTCTAAGCTATAAAGCATGCCGCACTGAACGAGGGAGTAGTCATCAGTACGTGTCTGCGAAGCGTTCATAGCGTCTTGGTTCTGTGGGACGGGTGGATCACCTAGCGGTGCTTGTAGGACATAATCTTTCTTGGCAGCTATGAGGATGATCCTCAGGTTCCGGACCCAGTCCGTATAGTTGCTGCCGTCGTCTTTCAGCTTGGTTTTCTCTAGGAACGCGTTGAAATTGAATACAACGTTGGCCATTTGATCTACAGGACATATTGTAAAGATTTTAGACTAAGTTCATGATAATTAAGTTCATCTAATCAAATTATTAATGAACTCCCACTCAGATTAGACATCCCTCTAATCATCTAAGTATTACATGATCCGAGTGAGCTAGACCGTGTCCGATCATCACGTGAGACGGACTAGTCAACGTCGTGAACATCTTCATGTTGATCGTATCTTCTATACGACTCATGCTCGACCTTTCGGTCTTCTGTGTTCCGAGGCCATGTCTGTACATGCTAGGCTCGTCAAGTTAACCCTAAGAGTTTTTGCATGTGTAAAACTGTCTTACACCCGTTGTATGTGAACGTAAGGATCTATCACACCCGATCATCACGGCGTGCTTCGAAACGACGAACTGTAGCAACGGTGCACAGTTAGGGGAGAACACTTCTTGAAATTGTTGTAAGGGATCATCTTATTTACTACCGTCATTTTGTAAACAAGATGCAAAACATGATAAACATCACATGCAATCAAATAATAATAGTGACATGATATGGCCAATATCACATAGCTCCTTTGATCTCCATCTTGGGGCTCCATGATCATCCTGTCACCGTCATACTCATCGACATGTAAGTCGTGATTCCTATTACAAGAACATGATCAATCTCATACATCACATATATCATTCATCACATCCTTTTGGCCATATCACATCACATAGCATACCCTGCAAAAACAAGTTAGACGTCCTAGATATATCATTCACAACCTTTTGGCCATATCACATCACATCCTTTTGGCCATACAACATGATCAATCTCATACATCACATATATCATTCACAACCCTAGCGTCACCGATCCTTAAGTGTGTAGACCCTACGGGTTCGGGAGACAAGCAGACATGACCGAGACGACTCTCCGGTCAATAACCAACAGCGGGATCTGGATACCCATGTTGGCTCCCACATGCTCCACGATGATCTCATCGGATGAACCACGTTGTCGAGGATTTAATCAACCCCGTATACAATTCCCTTTGTCAATCGGTATGTTACTTGCCCGAGACTCGATCGTTGGTATCCCAATACCTTGTTCAGTCTCGTTACCGGCAAGTCACTTTACTCGTACCGTAATGCATGATCCCGTGATCAACCACTTGGTCACCTTGAGCTCATAATGATGATGTATTACTGAGTGGGCCCAGTGATACCTCTCCGTTATATGGAGTGACAAATCCCAGTCTCGATCCGTGTCAACCCAACAGACACTTTCGGAGATACCTGTAGTGCACCTTTATAGTCACCCAGTTACGTTGTGACGTTTGATACACCCAAAGCACTCTTACGGTATCCGGGAGTTACACGATCTCATGGTCAAAGGAAAAGATACTTGACATTGGAAAAGCTCTAGCAAACGAACTACACGATCTTTGTGCTATGCTTAGGATTGGGTCTTGTCCATCACATCATTCTCCTAATGATGTGATCCCGTTATCAATGACATCCAATGTCCATAGCCAGGAAATCATGACTATCTGTTGATCAACGAGCTAGTCAACTAGAGGCTTACTAGGGACATATTATGGTCTATGTATTCACACGTGTATTACGATTTCCGGATAATACAGTTATAGCATGAATAAAGACAATTATCATGAAAAAAGAAATATAATAATAATGCTTTTATTATTGCCTCTAGGGCATATTTCCAACAGCATGAGCAGCAAGCTTCGTCGCAGCACCCCTCCATGCGGTGGGACGAACGCACCGCCACTCCATCGCTGACTCCAACCGGCTCATCGTCCCACGCTCGTCACGGTTTGGCGAACGCGCATGCTGCGTTGCTCATGGTGCGTGAGCTCCTGTGCTATCCCCCAGTCGATGATCTACACGAAGACTGGTTCGACCGCATTGCCGATCTAGTCAGTGCGGCTGGGGGCTCGCTTGCACCGTCCCTCTCACTACCTCGTCCGCTGCCTGCTATGGGTGACGTAGCCCATGGAGCGCCTCCGCCACCTCCCCGTCAGGACTTCGCCCTCGGTCCAAGAAGCACGGCCCGGCGGCATGACCCACCACGTCGGGCGCCCGCGCATGAAGAAGAAAGCTGCTGGGAGGTCCATCGGCCGCAAGAAGATGCTCCAGCGCTCCCTCCACCGTCACATCAAGACCGCGCGCCGCGTGCAGTGGTGGCGCACGAGCACCAAGATCAGGCTCCACCTCCATGACGGGCTCCGATGACCACAGCGGGCTGCCGCACCTTCACCCCTGAGCTACGCAGCGTCGTCTGGCCAGGCAAGTTCAAGTCTGACCTACCTCCATGTTATGACGGTACCCACGACCCTGCGGAGTTCTTGCAGCTCTACAAGCTGAGCATCGAGGGGGCCAGCAGCGATGAAAAGGTTATGGCGAACTGGTTCCCCATGGCCCTCAAGGATGGTGCGCGCTCGTGGCTCCTGAATCTTCCCGTGGGATCGATCTCCTCCAGGGGCGAGATGCATGAGCGTTTCGTCGCAAACTTCCAGGGTACTCGCGACCGCCCTCCTACTGCAGGTGACCTGCGGTGCATGAAGCAGTAGCCTGGGGAGACCATGCAAAAGTACATCCGGCACTTCAACGGCGTTCGTCTCAAGATCCCCAAGGTTTCTGACGAAGCCATCATCTAGGCGTTCTCTGATGGAGTCCATGATGTCAAGATGGAAGAGGAGCTCGCCATCAAGGAGGACCTGTGCATGGCTCTGGAGAAGTTCAACATGGCTACCAAGTCTGCGAGAGCTGAGGGGGGGCGTCTCTCCTTCCTCGAGCTCCCAGCTTTCGACCCAGAAGACAAAAGGCCAAAGTCAAGGACGTGAAGCGCAAGGGGGTGCCTTGCTTGCGGCCGAACCAGAGATGAAGCACCGCTGTGACCACCCAGAGTCGTCCAAGAGCAGCTGTCCATTTTTGCATCTTCCACAACGTACACAGCCACAACTCCAATGACTGTCAGGAGCTCAGGGCCATCCGCGACGGGAGCCTCGGTCGATGCCCCGAGCGCAACGATCGATGCTACGGCTACGGAGGAGGCAGGAGTGGAGGACGTTGGGACGACCGCGGCCCTCGCCAAGAGCGGCACGACCAGCCTCTTGAGGACCGCTGGCAAGGCTAGCCTCGTGAGGGTGTCTGCAGAGACCAGCCTCATCAGGACCGTCCTCAGGGCAATGCTGGCATCCCTCCGCTGCCACCACCACGAGGAAGGAACGACTACCACCACCAGGACGAGGGGGCTGGGATCTTCTAGGAGCCTCGCTCCATCGCCTGCATCTTGTGTGGTGCTCAGGCCCCAGCCTCCCACCGCATCTTCAAGCAGTTCGCTCGTAAGGTGAAAGCAGCCCTCCACAGGCTCGAGGCCACACATCTGCTCAGTTGGTCCAAGTGCACCATCACCTTCAGCTCGTCCGAACAGCTAAAGTGCGCGGCAACTGTCAGCGCCCTCCCGATGCTTTGCTCACCCATCATCAGCAATGTCCTCGTCACCAAGACCCTCAGCGATGGTGGTGCGGGGCTCAATGTCCTTTCCATCAAGACGTTCCACCGCCTCCAAGTGTCGTCTGATCAGCTGCAGCCCACCAAGCCTTTCTCAGTAGTGATCGACGACTCCACCAACCCGATAGGGCAGATGCGCCTCCCTATCACTGATGACCCACAAGTATAGGGGATCTATCATAGTCCTTTCGATAAGTAAGAGTGTCGAACCCAACAAGGAGCAGAAGGAAATGACAAGCAGTTTTCAGTAAAGCATTCTCTGCAAGAACTAAAATTATTGGTAATAGATTGTTTTCTGATAAGGTAATTCGTAACGGGTAACAAGTATCAAAAGTAAACAAGGTGGAGCAAGGTGGCCCAATCCTTTTTGTAGCAAAGTACAAGCCTGGAGAAACTCTTATATAAAGGAAAACGCTCCCCGAGGACACATGGGAATTATCGTTCTGACGCCCCCGATTCAATCGTACACTGATCATACACGCAACTTTGTAGGATCAAGATCAAGGACTCATTGGAAGATATCACAACACAACTCTAGACACAAATTAAAATAATACAAGCTTTATATTACAAGCCAGGGGCCTCGAGGGCTCGAATACATAAGCTCGAATACACAAGAGTCAGCGGAAGCAACAATATCTGACTACAAACATAAGTTAAAAAAGTTTTCCTTAAGAAGGCTAGCATAAAAGCATCAACGATCGAAAAGGCAAGGCCTCCAGCCTGGGAGCCTCCTAACTACTCCAGGTCGTTAGCGGCCACCACGTAGTAGTAGGCACCCTCGAGTTAGTAGTAATCATCAGTGGTGTCGTCTGGCTCCTGGGAATCGTCATCTGGTCGCAACAATTGGGTATGGGGGAAAAGAGGTAGCAAAGCAGCCGTGAGTACTCATCCAAAGTACTCGCAAAACATACATCAGATCAAAACTAAATATACATCTGTATCAAACAAATGGGTTGTATGTGTGGACTAAACTGCAGAATGCTAGAAGAGAAGGGGAAAGTCTAGCCTATCGAAGACTAGCATCTTCAAGCAGCTCCAAGAATCTTGCAGCATTTAGAAGGGTATAGAAAGGCATATTATAATATTAGTAAGTATGTTGTAACATGCCCAGAGATCACTTCCTCGACTCCCTGCAAGGAAACAATCCCGGTGACATCATTTCCATTAAATGCCTCAGCATCATGTTCTAGTTGTATCGACCGGGATACAACTCCGAGCGTCCGTTACCATAGGACGGGCTATCGATAGATGTTTTCTTCCCTGCAGGGGTGCACCAACTTACCCACCATGCTCGATTAACTCCGGTCGGACACACCATGAGGTCTTGACCGGCCTCGGCCAATCAACACACCATAGTCATACCTAGGCTCAACAGAGAGGCCAGGACGCTGGTCTACATCCTAAATGCAAAGGGGTCATGGGCCAATCGCCCTTTGCAATCCTGCATGTTGCGAGGGTGGGCGATGAGCAGACCTGGCAACCTCCTTAAAAAGGCAGGTGCTTACGCAGTCCAACCCTGTGTGCACTGCTCCATTGCTGATGTCAGTGAGCTTTCGGCTGATACATACGATGCACTCAGATCAAATATCCAAACCGCTAGTGTGTTGATAGTGCGGTCACGAGCAGAGACTCACGAAAGATGTGACCCCGTCGCCCCGTATCGAGGACTTGCGACAAGGGCTAAGAATGCCAGGCCATGCCTCGTATTCAACTATCGGGTACCATCCAGGTCAACCCGTCTCCACATCACTCACGGGTACTCCTCAGGGTCGACCCGCCTTTCCATGTAACAGTTGTAAAGTCAATGTATCCGTGTGTCCAAACATCAAGGGGAAACTCTGAGGAATCACCGTCGGTGGATTCCACTCGATTAATCATCAAGGTGAACGTAGGAAGAACCACCCTCGAGGTTCACACTTGAGGGGTTGCACGACAGAGCCGTATCGGAAGTGGTTAAGGAGGAACCACCCTTGATGACCATGACCAAATAGCTACCCAACAGTATTAACATCAGAAGTGCTGATGAGGTGTCACCCTCGACACTCGATAGTAACTCTGTAGAGTCGTACAACTAAGGGGGGTGATGTGCGGTGTCGGGGCCTGGACGTCGGTCTCATTGATCGAGTCATCGAACATAAAGTGGGGCAACTGAGACAAGGTGCGGGTCACTGATGGATCTCTAGCCAACCTATACTAAGCAGTTTAGAATAAGCAGGTAAGGTATGAAAGCTGGTAACAAAAACATGCTATGCATCAGAGTAGGATCATACAGAAAGCAGTAGCAGAAGAAACGGGCAATATCGAAATGCTCAAAAATGAAGAAGTGTCGTCGACTTAGTCAATCATAGGGGCATCGACGTCGGTCTCGGGATCTATCGGAGAGAAGAGGGGGAAGAAACAGTAAATACAGAGCAAACAAGTGCGTAACAGGACAACAAGGGGAGCTAGACTTGTTCTAACGCTGTGTTACACGATCCGATGAAGGGCGGAAACCTCCGGGAAAGCTCTCCCGAAGTTTGGCATTTTCAGACAGATGAAACGGAGTGGGACGGTTGCACGTTCGCTATGGTAGGGACGTGTGGTGGACGAGCAAAGCACGTATTCGGATTCGTCTCGTCGTTCTGAGCAACTTTCATGTATAAAAGTTTTGCATCCGAATTATGATTATTTTTCTATGAATTATCAAAGTTAGCTAAGTCTGAGAATTCGCCAGTTTTAAACATCTTTTAGCTATTTTCAAAAGGCTACAACTATGGATCTGTACCTCCTATGATTTTGTGCCTTGTATCAATTTTGAGCATTTTTCTGTGATCTACAAAATAATATCACTTTCATCTCTATTAGAGTGCCTTTGCTTGATCAACAGCTCTAAAGTAGCTATGAAATTAAAGCTGTCTTCGGCTTTTCTATTAACAGAACATTAAACTTTGTGATTTTCGTAGGAATTAAACCATGCATCAAAAGGATTTGGTCGAGTGGAATAAAATGGAGTTTGCCAAGTATACTTTCTACTCATATTTTGTAAGGCCTGTTAGTAGTTGTCTAACCGTAGTTTAGGGGCGGTCGAGGGGTTACTCGATGTAGAAATTGAAAAGCTAGCTAGCGCGGCTACAGTACTAGCAGTAGTATAGGCAGAGTAGCGGTAGCAAGGAAAGAGGCAGCAGAAGTGTTGCAGCAAGCAGAGCATCAGCGTGGGGAGCAGCGAGCAGCGTCGCGCGCGCGGACGGCGCCGGCTAGCGACGGCGGGGCGGCAGCGGCGTAGTGGAAGCAGCACAGAGCAACGGCAACAGGCAGAGCATGGGCCGCGGGCGTCGGCGGCAACTACAGCAGCAGTAGAGAGGGTCGCAACGGGAGGCACGGGACGACGGAGCAGCGCGCGAGCGGCGCTAGCAGCAGAGCGACGGGGCTAAGCGCGTAAGAACTCTATGAGTGCACTGCGCACGTCTACAAGCTCGGTTGAGGTCGACGGCAACCGCATCGATGGCGGCGAGCGGCGCAATGGTTAGGTAATGACGGAGATGACACGAAGAGCGAGCTACAGCCTGGGGAAGTAGCAAGGGAGAGAGGGGGGCGGTGCTCACAGCGTCCCTGCAGCGGTGCTAGAATGGGCTCGGAGAAGAGCTCGCCGGAGCGAACCGTCAACGATGTCCGTCGGGCCGAGGAGGATGCTGGTGGCGGGGCCAGCGTCGCAGGGGCGTCCGGCTCGAGCTAGTAGCAGCTGACGACGTGGTCAACAATGGGGAAGCAGGCGGACAAGTTCCTAAGGCGCGGGGGTGACGGCGACCATGGCGACGGCGGGATGTGGCCGAAGTGGATCTGGAGCCGAACGGCGAGGGGCGCGTGAGGGAGGGAGAGGGGATTAGGGTTCGGCGATGGGAGGGGGCGCCGGGGTTTTGTAGAGGGGGACGGCCGGCGCGTGGCCAGCGACGGGGCGATGGCCGCCACAATCCCCCCTCGTGAACAGGAGGAGGAGGAGGGAGGGGGTATGTGGGCTGGCCGGTTTTTGGTTAATGGGCCAAAGGTCCAGTAGTTTAGGTCTTTTGTTTTTTAATTACTCACCTCTGTTTATTTTCTTTCCACAGTTTTATTTAATTTCCACAATATTCTAGTTTAGTTAAAATACAAAAGTACTTTAGAATTAGTATTACTATCTATACCTCTGCTACAAAAAGTTTCGCTCACAAATAAAATAGTTCAGCAGTTTAGAAATTAAAAAGGCATTTATGTAATTGTTTAAGCCACTGATATAATTATTTTTTATCACTTAAACCTTTATAATTTTTTTGGTTTCCTCACCAATAACACCTATGAATTATTTGCCATAGTTTGCACATTTTACTTTTAACATTTGAAAAACTTTTCATTTTGATTTTATCTGAAATTTGAATTTGAGCCGCTTTTGAATCTAAGAAAGGTTAGCAACAGTAATAGTGGTGATGGGGCACCATCAACATAGTATTACTGTAGCTAAATTATGCAGGCATTATAAATCTCCTCCACTATAAGAAATCTCGTCCCGAGATTTAAGAGGCGTAGTAAGGGGGAAAGACTCGGGAAGGACGGAGCTCAACACAAGATAGGTACATGGGGGCTATCTCAGTGAACGTGGCATAGAGGCATCTCTCGAATTGAAATTCAAGAAAGTCATCGAGAGAAAAATAAGGAGGTGCAATAAGAAGCTTCAACGGGGTAGGCAATCGTTTGATGTTTGAAACATAGTGTGAAAGCGGCTCAGAGCATCGAGTATAAGTATTGCATCTGATACCAGAACATATCACAAGGAAGATGGCTCGCGAGTTACATACGAAGCCAAGCGCAAGGGATAACTTAGAAAATATGGATGTATAGGAGAGTTAGGTTTTGATCATGTGAAACTGTGGGTTATGGGCCCATCATGTGGGCTAAAAGTAGGAAGGGTGCTAACATTGTGCACGGTCATGATAGAAGGTAGGTCAGAGAAAATCATGTGAGTTATGTTGGCAACCACGTTGGTACCAAGGGCGAGGGAAGAATAGAACCATTTTCCTGCTCCTTGAATAAGGCAGACCAATAGGCAAAGTTCTCGTCCATCGGTGGTCACCGGAATGTCATCAACAATAGTAATAGGGTCTTATGACAGAATTGTACAACGAGGTGTTTACATAAGCAGGAGAATATTACTACTTAGATCATATAGATCACAAGAAAGGTTAAACCAAATAATGGAAAGGAAAATATGATTATCAGATTAAACAGAATAATGGAAAGGAAAATGTGTTAAAACACATATTTCGGGGGTATATCCTTCTCAAGGACAAGCAGAGAAGAAATGTCCATGACGAGATATAAAGAAGAAAACCCTTTGGGTAAGGGGAGTGAAATTTCATGAAATTATCCATACAACGGTGTTAGGATATTTGAGAAACAAAATTTTGCATTGCGCTTTCAATATTCTTGTTCATGAACAGAGTGCCACAGACATGCTTTGAGATAGCATTGACATGGTCTCATGTAAAGGACATACTTTGGATACACAATAGGTCCATCAGGAACAACCTATAGAATAAGTCTTACAATTTCCTCATGGAAGAATGGCTAACTTTGCAAAAAGGAAACTATAACAATAGGTCCCCCGGCTAGGTGCATTAGGCATGACATCACCTTACTGGGTCATATAAAGACCAATGTTATAACTTTTGGAAATATGTCCCAACCATCACATCTGACCGAGATTCAGATCTGATTAGTGCCAGGATACCTCAGACTCAGGATGCTTAAGAAGAAAAGGTGCAACACAAGTTGACGAGATGATATTGTAAGATTCTCGGGAGATGAACTATGCAAGCGAGTTCCGAAACAAGAGTTCATCATTTAAACCAAGGAGAGGATGAGGGGGGTAGCTGATGGACTCAGTAGCAATTCATTGAGATTCCCAAAAGATGGATTTTCACAATTATGTGAACAAGGAGGTAGCATTTGTTAGATTAAATGATATAATGATGTATGCTCGAGGAAACATACACAATTAAACATTGATTGAAAGTTCCCTGGGAAGTAGGGATTAAGTAGCACGATCAATGTTAGAATGGTGATTCAATAATAAATAGACTAAGAATCAAGCTATCTACCATTTACTTCAAGCAATAGGTTGCTAGAAGCTTTGGAATTACACATCACAGTCCATTTTTCTGTATTCCGGTAAGAAACAACACAGTGACCAGGAAAAGAATGGTGATGGTGATAAGTATCACTTGTATCAAGAATTCCCCAGAGGTGGTGAAATTCTCACGACATTCCTGACATAGTAGATGGTAATACTCCAAGGTAAGGAAGAACAAATGATGGGTAGCAAGGAACTCAAGGTATAACACAAAGCACGAACAAGTTTGTGTTGGAGGGAAGGAAATAAGGTGGTCGATGATAACACAAATCATGGAGGGGAAGGATGGTATTTCTCATCATGAATTCAATTGATATCCTTGAAGATCTCATAATGTTTTTGATGATAACGACACATTTGTCGAGAGATTTCATGAAGATGTAATTGATTGGCGATGACATCAAGTCAAAGGAATGATGAAGCACAAGGGTATTGGAACCATGGGTATGACATAAACTCGACATCAAGCTTGCTTTTCAAGGAGAAATGATAGGATGAGGAAGATCGACGTAAGCTTAGCTTATCGTCAAAAATTGTACTCCGGGAAGAAGGACCAGGTAGCACAGTAAAATTATGCATGATAATGATATAGCCGATTAGGCTAGGAATGACTTGAAGGATTATTAAACTCATAAGCAAGAAAATTACTTAAGAGTTATCAAACCGGAATGCGGAATCGGTTCACCTATCGGTGTTCTTGAGCGACTAACAACTCAGAACCCGTAGAGTGACTAGGACGGGGAAAGGTACTACTTCATCATAAATTCATAAGATGTAGTGCAATGGGTTGATATCCTCGAGATACCAGGGGGTAATACTCGAAGGTAGATCAAAATAGAGGTTGGACTTGGGTATTACTCTGCAGAAGACAAGTGCTTAAACTTGCATGAGAAATGGTATTTAAAGGAGAACATAGTCAGAACCACGATTGCAAAAGGCCAGATCCCAGGTATAAGATGAACTTATACCAAGGGAATAATTAATTTAAGAGAAGCTTTACTGATAAGATCTACATCGTGTCCATGGGCATGAACACAAAGTTCAAGGTCGACTCCCAGTTCTTCAATGCACAACTTTCCATTTACTTCTCGTCTTTGACGAAGTTGTAGAGTCAAACTTCATGAGTAAATAACTCCAGCTCAGAAGTATAGTATGGTTGAGGAAGCAGAGGATACAATTTACCAAAGGCATTATGTATCCGAGGAAAGTCTCAAAAGGTTATTGAATATGAAGGACATTGCCGGATAAAATCCAACAAAGGATCTGGCGGTCCACATAGGATTTGATGTGAGTATCGGTACTCAACCAGAAGAAGAAAGAATGCAAAGGCTTCGGATTATAGAAACATCTGAATAATTCGATGCTTAAATGCAAAGAAATCATGATTTCAAAAATAGAAGATCAGAAGCAGACGTTCTGATCAAAAGATAAGTAAGTTGAATAGCCTTAGGGATACAATCGATGAAAATTTGATTGGTCGAGAAACAGCTCTTGGTCAAATGACGTCCAAGCCGAAAGGATGAATTCTATCATCCGACTGAGGATTGCGAGCATCCACAACATATTGAATCAACATACTCAAAAGGATAGTGACAAAGGATGCCAATAAGATTACTAGACTTATGGGATTATCCATAATGCAAGCAAGTAAGAATTTTAAGAACAACAGGCTGTTGAGGATTATCGAAAGATCAATAGTATTTCAAAGATTTTTGTGAAACATATGAACCACTGGGGAAAAACAAATCCTCGATATGTGTGAGGATTCATTTGTAGCTGTATCAGGCGATAAGGAACTGCAAGGCAGTAGGCACAAAGGATTCTCGAAACAAAAGAGAGAATTTCAGAGTATCTTGTAATAACAAGAGAAACTGGGATCGAAAATATGAACGAAAAATGTAGGATGTTATCCATAAGGATTTATCGGTGATAGGGGTCGCAACGACGAAGCGCACAAGGATCTCGGGAAAACAAGGAGAGTATCTTCAGAATCTTCTGGTGCACCAAGCAATCATCTGGAGTGAGGGGCTCTCCGGGAGAAAGTATTCACGAGAACCTCGAGTTAAAGTTAGCAAAATCATTTAACCTAAATAGAAGAGAGATGAGATTCTCAGAGTATAGACGAGGAATAAAAGATCCTAATACCACCCAATGGCGATGTGGGCCCGTAAGCCGCACAACCATGTTAGTAAAACAGTTTTACAAAGACTAGACTCAACTTCGGCCAAGGAGTTGGAAAGGGGAATCCTACGGGCAGTCGGCTCTGATACCAACTTGAGACGCCCTCGATTCAATCGCACACTAATCATACACACAACTGTGTACGATCAAGATCAAGGACTCACGAGAAGATATCACAACACAACTCTAGACACCAATTAAAATAATACAAGATTTATATTACAAGCCAGGGGCCTTGAGGGCTCGAATACATATGCTCGAATACACAAGAGTCAGCGAAGCAACAATATCTGAGTACAGACATATGTTAAACAAGTTTGCCTTAAGAAGGCTAGCACAAAAGCATATACGATCCAAAAGGCAAGGCCTCCTGCCTGGGAGCCTCCTAACTACTCCAGGTTGTCAGCAACCGCCACGTAGTAGTAGGCACCCTCGGGATAGTAGTAATCATCAGTGCTGTCGTCTGGCTCCTGGGATCCGTCATCTGGTCGCCACAATCGGGTATGGGAGAAAAAAGGTAGAAAAGTAGCCGTGAGTACTCATCCAAAGTACTCGCAAGACTTACATCAAATCTAAACTAAATATGCATTTGTATCAAACGAATGGGTTGTATCTGTTGACTAAACTGCAGAATGCCAGAAGAAAATGGGAAAGTCTAGCCTATCAAAGACTAGCATCTTCAAGCAGCTCCAAGCATCTTACAACATTCAGAAGAGTATAGAAAGGCATATTATAATATTAGTAAGTATGTTGTAACATGCCCAGAGATCACTTCCTCGACTCCCTGCGAGGAAACAATCTTGGTGCCATCATTTCCATTAAATGGCTCAGCATCAAGTTCTAGTTGTATCGACCAAGATACAACTCCGAGCGCCCTTTACCGTAGGACACGCTACCGATAGATGTTTTTTCCCTGCAGGGGTGCACCAACTTACCCACCACGCTCGATTAACTCCGGCCGGACACACCATCAGGTCTTGACCGGCCTCGGCCAATCAACACACCGCAGTCCTACCTAGGGTCAACAGAGAAGCCAGCACGCCGGTCTACATCCTAAATGCGAAGGGGTCATGGGCCAATCACCCTTTGCAATCCTGCACGTTGCGAGGGCGGCCGGTGAGCAGACCTGGCAACCTTCTTTAAAAGGCAGGTGCTTATGCAGTCCAACCCGGCGTGCGCCCCTCCATTGCTGACGTCAGTGAGCTTCCGGCTGATACATACGATGCAAAGTACCCATACTTATTCCCGCGTGGTGGTCAGTGCGAAAAGGCCATAGGCCTACTCGGATAAAATATCCAAACCGTTAGTGTGTTAGTAGTGCGGTCACGAGCAAAGACTCGCGAAAGATGTGACCCCGTCGCCCCTCGAGGACTTGCGGCAAGGGCTAAGAATGCCCGGCCATGCCTCGTATTCAACTCTCGGGTACCCTCCAGGTCAACCCATCAAAACATTACTCGCGGGTACACCTCAGGTTCGACCCGCCATTCCATGTAAAAGTGATAAAGTCAATGTATCCATGTGTCCAAACATCAAGGGGAAACTCCGAGGAACCACCCTCGGTGGATTCCACTCGATGTAATCATCAAGGTGAACGTAGGAGGAACCACCCTCGAGGTTCACACTTGATGGGTTGCACGATAGAGCCGTATCGGAAGTGGTTAAGGAGGAACCACCCTTGATGACCACGACCAAATAGCTACCCTATAGTATTAACATCATAAGTGCTGATGAGGTGTCACCGTCGGCACTCGATAGTAACTCTGCACAGTCGTAAAACTAAGGAGGGTGATGTACGGTGTCGGGGCCTAGAAGTCGATCACGTTGATCGAGTCATCGAACATAAAGTAGGGCAACTGGGACAATGTGGGGGTCACTGCTGGATCTCTAACCAACCTATACTAAGCAGTTTAGAATAAGCAGGTAAGGTATGAAAGCTGGTAACAAAAATAGGCTATGCATCAGAGTAGGACCATACAGAAAGCAGTAGCAGTTCCAACGCAAGGATGAGAGGGAAAGAAATGGGAGATATCAGAATGCTCAAGGGGGGTTTGCCTGCCTGGAAGCTCTGCTGAAAATGAAGAAGTGTTGTCGACATAGTCGATCATAGGGGCATCGGCATCAGTCTCGGGGTCTATCAGAGATAAGAGGGGGGAAGAAATAGTAAATACAGAGGAAACAAGTGCATAATAGGATGACAGGGGGAGCTAGACGTGTTCTAACGCGGTGCTACATGATCCGATGAAGGGGAAAAACATCCGGGAAAGCTTTCCCAAAGTTTGGCATTTTCGGATAGATGAAACTGAGTGGGACGATTGCATGTTCGCTATGCTAGGGATGTGTGGCGGACGAGAGGACCGTGTATTCGGACCTTCGATTGTACTTTGGATGATGTATGGATTATTTATGTTTTGTGTGAAGTGGTGATTGTAAGCCAACTCTTTATCCCTTTCTATTCAGTACATGGGATTGTGTGAAGATTACCCCTCTTGTGACAAAATTACCATGCGGCTATGCCTATAAGTCGTGCCTCGACACGTGGGAGATATAGCCGCGTTGTGGGTGTTACAGGTTGGCAGGACCCATGGCAGGCACTGCGCCAGTCGCCCCACCACGCTGATGGTCTCCTCTGGGACAGCTCTCCAGGCGGCGGCCTTCCACGTCGAAGACCTTGAAGAACAGCATGGAGGTATCATCATACTCAAAATGGATGGCGGGGGCCCCCTCCGCGCGGCAGGCACGGGCGACCTCCTGATCGGCACCATGGGAGCTTCGGCAAGTTAGCAAGATGGAGGGACCAGGAGGAAGAAGAAGAAGCAGACTGTGAGAAGGCAGAGATGAGCGAGGGGGGGGGGGTCCGCCCCTCCCTCATTTATAGCTAGGCCTCCATGATAGCATGTAATGATGATTCTCCTCTACATGCAGCGGAGTCTTGTCAAGTTGGACGGTTGCTGAGGTAGCATGGGGAAACGGAGGCACTCATGTATCATCAATATCGATGTGTTGACCAAGGCCGCAGGCGATTGGGGCCCGCAGTGCTCTGCACTTGCCCTTTGGCTTCGCCTCGAAGCCAAGCTCGAGCGCGCCTTGGGCCCGGGGATTACTGTCAGCGTCCTGGGAACAAGGTTACCCAGACTTGCCTACCTGCGGCCCACGGCGTGGCTCCATCGGCGGCCCAGTACAGCCCAGTTTCGGCAGCAACAACACAAGACCCTTGCGAGGCAGACGATGCCAAGACCTCCCTGGAATGGCACCCGAGGAGCGGAGATATCAATGCAAGGTGCACCTCGTGAGTTTCACATGACGTGAGCCATGACCGCCAAGGCCAGGCGGGCGCAGTGTACCAGTTTCGCCTTTGGTGCCAAGGGGGCAAGCGCAGGCGCGGAGTCCCGAGGTATCAGGCAAAGGTTCCATATTGGTGCAACGAGACAAAGACCAGAGCCTTTGTAGGCAAAGACTATTTTTGTTAGGATAACTTGTACTAGTTGTCTCCCTTTGAATTTGGCCGTTGTGGGATCCCTTCGCGCCTACATTTGGGAAGAGGACCAAGGCTACTATAAAATAGGACTTAGCCACCACCCTAGAGGCATCGGATCATTAAGACCATCCTCACACCCACTAGCTCATTAAGCTCAAGAACACCTCACCTCCTGAGGCTGTTCAACCATTGTACTAGTTCATCCTCAGCCCCTCGAGGCAATCCACCACAAATATGGACTAGGGTATTACACCGCAAGGTGGCCCGAACCAGGATAAACTGTTGTATCTCTTGTCTCTTGGGTTCATCGAGCTAGGCTGTGGAATCGTTGGGCCAGCAGGTTGGGGAGAGGAAGTTCTTCGTACGCACCCCAGTGTTTGAACCTCTCAAGGGTCTGCCGAGCCCAGGATCTGACAGCTGTAGGTGTGTGGCCAGCTTTTGTTTGACCTTTACTTTCTCCTGCATTCCGAAAAATAGAGTACCCCGCTGGGGTGTGTAATGAACTATGTCACTTATGCCACTACGCTATGTTTATTATTTTGATGTTATGCTATGATATCTATGTCCCAAGTAGGTATGGCTAGGGTAACTTAGCTTGAGGTGTTTGTGGTAGTTTCCCACCTCGCGAGGGCATGCCCTTCCAATGGCACCTGGCGAAGCCTCCTTCCTGATGACTCATGAGCGGTCGGCCTCAGGAGACGATGTAGAGCTGCAGAGTTGTTAGAAAGATTAACGGGGCCCCTTGTTCTTCCTCACGTGAGCCCATGGGTGTGGGTTAGTTGTGGCTAATGCACCGCGTTGTGCTGCTCGGGGGCACTGACTTGAGTGGGTGCATATGACCACGAGGTCATTGGAGAACGTCTCGCGAGGATTAAGAAGGCCGGAGCACTAGGGCAACAGGGTTTTGGCGAGGTGTGTTTGCGTAAGGGAGAACCCAAATGTGCACACCTGCCTAGCCCCATGCGCAGGATGCGCGAGGAGGATCGATGGGCAACTGCCACTGTTCCCTGGTCAAGATTGAGAGGCGAGCGAAGTAAGAGGAGAAAAAACCAACTCGGGCGAACGGAAAAACATGAAAACTCCTAATTCCACTCAAAAGTTGCAACCAACTACACAAAGCAAGCAAAAAAATCCGCGTCCGACACCTAGTCTAGTCTTATCACCAACGTGGAGCTAAGTGCTGCCACTAGGACGTGGGAGAGAGCCCCCGTGAGGCCCGCGGGTGGCGCTCAGGAGACTCCGGGGCATGTACAACCCCACTCATTATTACGTGAGAGTGTCACAAGCGGAGACCTTCATAGGCACGGGGCCTTGCTTCATGGGTAGAACTCCCGTAGGTGCTGGATGTTCTAGGCGTTCTGGATGGGGATCCCGTCCTTCTTCTCTAGGCATGCGGCGCCAGGCTTGTAGATGCGGGCGATCCTGAATGGCCCCTCCCACATGGGTGAGAGCTTATGAAACCCCTCCCTGGAGAGCACCCGCCTTAGGATGAGATCACCCACCTCGAGCGTCCTGGAGCGGATACTGCAGCAGTGGTACCGCCGCAGCGCCTACTGGTACCTCGCTGCTCGGAGCGAGGCTTGGCAGCGACGTTCCCCCCCCCCCCAGCACAAGGTCCATCCCCCGCGAGGCGTCCTGGGGTGCCTCATCAAACACCAAAACCTGCGCGGAGCGATGCCTGACCTCGTGAGAGAGAACCGCTTCAGCTCCGTAGACGAGGAAGAATGGAGTTTCGCCCGTCGGCTTGGTCGTGGTAGTGCAGATGGACCACTACACGGGCTGGAGCTCGTCGAGCCAGCCCCTGCCGCAGGACCTCCTTGAAGGTTCTTTCCTTGAGGCCTCTCAGGACCTCCGCGTTGGCGCGCTCGGCCTGACCATTGGTCCTGGGGTGTGCCACTAAGGCCTAGCATATCCGCGTTCCATTGTTAGCACAATATGTTTTGAAAAGGTTGCTAGTGAGCTACAAGCCGTTGTCGGTGATGATACGATTGGGGACCCCGAACCGGCTAGGCCCTTGATGAACTTGTCTGTCGAGCCGGCTGGGATGGTGCGGACGGCTTCCACCTCCGCCCACTTGGTGAACTTGTCGATGGCGATGCAGAGGTAGTGGTAGCCCCCGGGCACTCGAGGGAACGGGCCCAACATGTATAGCTCCCAGACTGCGAGCCGCCATGAGAGTGGGATGGTATGGATAACTTGAGTGGGCTAGTAGTTCTGATTGGCATGGAACTGGCAGGCTTCAAAGGATCTCACCAACTTGGTGGCGTCATTGAGTGCCATGGGCTAGTAGAACCCACTGCGGAACGCCTTGCCCACGAGGGTGCGTGACGAAGAGTGATGCCTGCAAACCCCGCCATGTATGTCGGTCAGTAGCTCGTGTCCCTGCTCCCTTGAGATGCACCACAGAGAGACATCGTTCGGTCATTTTCGGTAAAGCTCACCGTCCTAGATGTAGCAGGCTGTGGCCTGGCGAGCCACACACTCTGCGTCTTCCTCCTCCTCTGGCAGGGTCCCCTGGAGCAGGTACGCCTTGAACTCCTCGGTCTAGCACCCCTCTTGATGCTCGAGCGCAAGGAGCAGATGGGCCCCCGAGGTCGGGCCGCAAGCAGGTGCCGGTTCTGTGGAGGAGGGGCTGCCAATGGCTTGAAGAGCCACTCCTCGAAGATGCCAGGCTCCTGTGGCAGGCGTCGGGACACCCTCTTGGCTATGCCGTGTGCCTCCTTGTTCGTTCCACGCAACACGTGCTGCAATTCTAGGCCCAAGAACTATTTCTCAATTCTGCGTACCTCCTCGAGGTATTTCTCGCTGTGCTCATCCTTCAGCTCGTATACTTTGTTTGAGAAGTTGACGAGGAGCTGGGAGTTGCCATGATGGTGAGAGGCGTCACTCCCAAGGCTGCCGTATCCTTGAGATCGGCGATTGGGCCTTCGTATTCCGTGATGTTGTTGGAGACCTTCTCGCCCTGCTAGAAGCAGAGCTACACAACATAGTAGAGCTTGTCCTGGGTAGGCGAGATGAGAACGGCTCCAGCCCTCGCGCCCTGACGCGCGAATGCGCTATCGAAGTACATGAGCCAACCATCCGGAGCCGCGCTTCCAGTCAAGAGGGGTCAGTCCTCGTCTACTTCAGGGCTGGGGACATCGGCCCACTCTGCCATGAAGTCGGCGAGTGATGCGCACTTGAGGACTCTGGTGGTGCTGAACTCCAATTGGAACGCCTGCAGTTCTATGTTCCATCCGGCGACCCTCCCCGTAGCATTGGGGCTCCAAAGCACCCTCTTTAGGGGGTAAGCTGAGACAACCTTCATGGGGTGTCCCTCGAAGTAGTGGCGCAACTTGCGGGAGGCGATGAGGAGTGTGAGCAAGAGCTTTTGCTGCATAGGGTATCGTGCCCGCGTATCATATAGCACCGTGCCGACGAAGTACACTAGGTGCTCGACGAGGGCGGAAGCGTCAGTGGAGTCTTGTACCTCCCAAGACTGGACAACCTCAGGAGCTTGGTAGCTCGTTGGGGCAGCCGAGGCCTCAAGAGCACCGTCCTGGGGAGCTTGGTTATCTGCCGGGGCAGCCGAGGCCTTAGGAACACCATCCTGAAGGCGTTCCATCTTTACAGGGTGTGGGGTCCTGCTCCGTGAACCCTTAGCTAGACGCTCCTCCCGGACCGCTACCAGCGTTGCGCTGGCAGAGTGAGGCGTGGCGGCCAGGTAGAGCACCAAGGGCTCGAGGGGACATGGTGCTACCATTACCGACGGGCTGGTGAGGTACTTCTTGAGTTCTTGGAAAGTCGCGTCAGCCTCCGGAGTCCACTCGAGTGGTCGTTTCCTTTTCATCAGCTTGAAGAATGGGAGGACGTGCTCCCCTAGCTTGGAGATGAAGCACCCCAGCGAGGTCACGCAGTCTGCCAGCTTCTCCAACTCCTTGAGGGTTTGCAGTGGGATCATACTTTCTATTGCCTTGACCTTCTCCGGGTTGGCCTCAATCCCCCTGTGCGACACCAGGAAGCCCATCAGCTTGCCGGAGGGGACGCCAAACACACATTTATCCGGATTGAGCCGCAGATCCACCTTGTGCAGGCTGGCAAAGGTCTCTTCCAGGTCTTCAACAAGGGTCCTTGCCACCCGAGACTTCACCACTATGTCGTCGACGTAGGCCTCGATGTTCCTTCTGAGCTGTTGGCCTAGAGTGATGTGCATCAATCTCTAGAAGGTTGCTCCGGTGTGGCACAACCCAAACGGCATGCAGGTGTAGCAATACACCCTGCACGGGGTAAGGAAGGTTGTCTTCTCAACAACCTGCACCGCCATCTTGATTTGGTGGTAGCTTGTGAAGGAGTCCAGAAAACACAGCAGGTCGCACTTGGCGGTGGAGTCGACGATCTGATCAATGCGTGGAAGCGGGAAAGGGTCTTGTGGGCAAGCCTTGTTGAGGTTGGTGAAATCGACACACATGCGCTCCTTCACGCCTTTCTTGGGAAATAACTGGGTTTGCCAGCCACTCTGGGTACCGCACCTCCCGAATGACACCAGCCTCTTGCAACTTGCGGGTTTCTTGCACGAATGACTGCTTCACCGGGTGTACATTGCGGCACACCCTCAAGTGATGCTCGATTATCCCCCTCGGAATTCCAACCAGGTTCTTGGGCTCCCACGCGTACACATCCTTGTCCGTGCGCAAGAAGCTAACCAATGCCTCCTCTTGATCCGGAGGGAGGCCGACGCCTATGGTGAAGGTGGCGCCTGATGCCCCGTCCTCGTCGACCAGTACCTGCTTCGTCTCGGCACGATCATGAGAGAACAACTACTTCTTTGCTAGCGCAGCCCCCAGAACCTCCGGGGCTCCTTCCTAAGTGGGCCGGCGCGGCCCTGAAGGCTAGCTTGAGGGCCAACAATGCCTCCTTTGTGTCCCCTGCCACAATGAGGACATCGCTGCTTCCCGGCATCTTCATTAGATTGTAGGCGGGGTGAGTTGCTGCCATGAACATGGCCAAGGCCGGGTACCCAAGGATAGCGTTCTATGGGAGGCCGATGTGGGCGATGTCGAAGTCGATTAGCTCGGTGTGGTTGTTGTCGCAAGTGATGAAGGTGACGAGGAGGCGGATCTGCCCCAGGGGGCAGGTGGAGCCGTCGACGACTCTGGAGAAGGGCTTGGTGGGGCGAAGCAGGCCATGGGGCACGTGAAGCAAGGTGAATGCTTTCACTGAGAGCACATTGAGGCCGGCTCCACCGTCGATAAGGGTCTTGGTGACCGCTACATTGCAAATGGTGGGGGTGCAGAGTATCGAGAGCGCATCGGCTCCCGCGGTGGTCGCGGGGTGGTCCCTCGAGTCGAAGGTGACGTCGGCCTTAGGCGCCCCCAGCCCGGAGGAGCTCCCTGCTATACGTGAGCGGCGCCTACCTGGCGAGAGAACTGCTTGACGTGGTGGTGTGAGATCGGCGCTTGCGAACCACCGAGGAGAGCTACGACGGCGTGGGGCACCGGCGCTGCGAAGCGCACGAACAAGATGCCGCGCAGCTCTTCCCAGGAGGCTACAGAAGACCCTGGCAAGCTGCCATTGGAAACCAGTTGGCCATGACCTTTCCGTCACCGCCAGCTGCCAACACGACTTCCTCGTACGCTCAAAGAAAACCTGTCGGGTCCATCGCGCCGTCATATCGGGGCAGCAGCTCCGGCTTGAACTTGGGTGGCCACTTCACCCGCCGTAGGCAGGGGCGAAGGCTCGGAGGCCCTCGGCTCCTCTGTGATAATGCGTCGGCACGGTCGGTGGAGCAGCGTCCGCCATGGGACCCGAGCAGCGTTACACAACAGGTGGCGAGGCAGATCTTCGACGCACCCCTACCTGGCACGCCAAATGTCGGATTTCAGGTTCCGTGGACTCTTGAGAGGTTTGAACTCGTGGGTGCGTGTGAAGAACACAACCTCCCAGTCTTCCTACTCGCCAATCTCTCGGCCTAGCTCGATGAATAGGAAGGAAATGAGACACATCAGTTTACCCAGGTTCAGGCCACCTTGCGGTGTAAAACCCTAGTCCTGCTTTGTGGTGGACTGGCCTCGAGAGGCTGAGGATGAACTAGTACAGTGGGGAACAACCTTAGGAGGAGAAGTGTTCTTGGGCTTGAGTGAGCTGGTGAGTGTGAGGATGGAATGGATTTGATGCCCTCAATGGTGGTGCCTAAGTGCTATTTATAATGGCCTTGGTCCTCTTCTCAAATGGAGGCAAGAAGGGTTCCCACAACGGCCAAATTTGAAGGGAGACAACTAGTACATGCTATCCTGCAAAAGTGGTCTTCGCCGGCAAAAGCCTCTGGTGATGACACTGCGGTGGGCTTGGCGATGACCTCCATCCTGCCGTCCTGGCGGTCTTGGTCTTATTGCACCAAAATGGAAACCTTTGGCTGATTCCTTAGGACTCCGCACCTGCGCTTGCCTCGTTAGCACCAAAGAGGAAACTGGTACGCTGCGCCCACTGGCACCCGCCTGGCCTTGCTTGTCATGGCTCACGTCATCCGAACCTCATGAGGTGAAGCCTGCATTGAAATCTCCGCTCCACGGGAGCTAGCCTGAGGTGGCCCCTCCTCGTGGAGGTGTCTTCCGCCTCGTGAGGCTTGGCCCCTCGCGAGGTTCTTGAGTTGTTGATGCTGAAGCTGGGCTATACTAGGCCCTCGATGAAGCCATGCCGTGTGCTATAGGTAGGCAAGTCTGGGTACCCCTATTCCCAGCACGCCGACAATTTTCAATATATAAGTTTGGTTGTCGTGCCCATATACATACTCCCTCCATGTAGGTTGGGTCTCGTACTTAAAGCCGAAGTCAAAATTTGACACGGAACACGATGGTGACCAGTGTACCTCCGTCCTGGTTTATTGGTCCCCATCGTAATTTGTGCCAAATTTTGACCATAAATTTGACTAACAAAATGTTTATGCTTGTCACAAAAATTATATCATTGAAAACTATGTTGAAATATGAATCCAACGATATAATTTTTGTGGACATGCACTCACATTTTGTCAGTTAAATCTTTTGTCAAAATTTAGCACAAATTACAAAAGGGGCTAATAAACTATGACGTAGGTAGTAAACCAGGATGAATACAGTGATACTATATAAATTAATGCCAAATAAGAGCAAGGGATCACACATGTCATTTACGACTGGAACAAAAATGCCATACACTAACACATTATGGCCACGTGGCGATGTAGTGCTGGTTACAGGAGGCAAGAAGAAAGATGCATCCATTGACGACCACCTCCTCCTCGACTCAGGGCGCTGTCCCACCGAACAACGGGTAAGTAGCAGCAACTTTCGTGGCTAGGTCTACGTGCTTCTGAACAATGGCATCCATAGATTCCAGCCGGTCGAAGAAGGCCAACATCTTTCCATCCTCCCTAGCCTTGTAGTGGCCTATGTAGATGATTTCCTCGTAGACATGGATGTGTAGGTCGATGGTCTCTTTCATGGCCAGCCGCTGTGTGGTGAGCGCGGTCTCGAGGTGCACATTCTTCATCGCGGCCTCTTACAGCTGCAGGGCCACCAGGCTTGAAAGAGTTTGTCACCATCGAAGCCGATGAGGGTGGCAGGAAACACGGAGCCTGGGCGCGTGGGCTAGAGGAGTACAACAAGGTCGTCCATGCATTTTTGACGGGGGTGAACTTGTGGATGGAGCAGACTGTCAGCGTTCTGGGAATGGGGGTCCCCAGACTTGCCTGCCTGCGGCCCGCGGCGTGGCTGAGCCTGCAGGCCGTACGGCCCATCTTCACCAGCAAAGCATCCAAGACCCTCGCGGGGGTCCAAGCCTCGCGAGGCGGATGGCGCAAGACCTCCTCGGGAGTAGCCCAGCTAGCCAGGCTCACGAGGAGCGGAGATATCAAGGCAGGGCAAACCTCACGAGACCCTCATGACGTGAGCCATGACGCACGGCACCAGGCGGGCGCCAGCCCGCGCAGCGTCCTTATTTCCTCTTTGGTGCTTAGGAGGCAAGCGCAGGCGAAGAGTACCGACGCATCAGGCAAAGGTTCCTATATTGGTGCAACGAGACCAAGACCAGGAGGACGGCAAGAAGGAGGTCATCATGGAGCCCAAGACGGCGTCACCACCAGAGCCTTTGGCAGGCGAAGGCCACCTTTGTCAGGATAGCTTGTACTAGCTGTCCCCCTTCGAATTAGCCCGCCATTGTTGGCTCCCATCCCACTCGATATTTGGGAAGAGGACCAGGGCCTATATAAATAGGACTAGCCACCACCTTAGAGAGGGAGGACGGGGAGAGAGACGGATCATTCAGACCACACACACATACACAAGCTCACCGAGCTCAAGAACACCTCAACCTCATGAGGCTGTTCTTCCCTTGTATTGTTCATCATCAGCCCTAGAGGCAATCCACCACCACCACACTGGAGTAGGGTATTACACCACAACGGTGTCCCGAACCAGTATAAATCTTGTGTCTTTTTGTGTTGCGAGTTCGTTGAGTTCGTCCACGAGATCGTAGTGAGCTAGGGCGTTGATTGGTGGCAAGGAAAGACTTCATGCGCAACCCAATGTTCGAACCTTAAGGGTTTGCCGAAACCCCACATACGACATTTGGCACGCCAGGTAGGGGTGCGCCGTAGCTTCCCTTCCATCAGTTCGTCGCACCGTCGCTCCATCGTCTCCATGGCGGACACACACCGTGCTCGAGCTCAGGGTCGGGCTGCCCTGACCGCCCGTGTCGCTCAGACGGCTCCCGTCGGTGGGCCACATTTCCGTTCTCCGTCCCTCGCCGCCAATGCTGCCATAGGCCTAGTGGGGAACGAGCAGAAGGCGTCCTTGCTGCATCCTTCAGTGCGGCAGGCCGGCCGCACCGCCACTCCATCGCTAACCCCTACCGGTTCTTCGTCTTACCTGCACCGTGCTCCCATGGAGGCACGGGCCGCGCTCCTCGCAGCGAAGAAGCTCCTGCGCTACCACCCCAGTGACGACCTCTACGAGGAGTGGCTCGAACGCGTCACCAAGCTCGTCCGCGGCGCGGGGAGCTCTCCGGTGTCGTCCCACTCTCTACCTCCCCCTCAACCAACCACGGGCGACGGGGCTCATGGCGCGCCTCCACCACCTCAGCCCCAAGACGTCGCCTTGGCACCAAGGCGCGCGGCTCCGCGACGTGATCCGTCGCGCCCAGCTCCCACGCGCGAAGAGAGAAGCTGCCAAGAAATTCCGCTGCCACGAGAAGCTGCACCTGCGCTCCCCGTGCCACCTCGTCAAGACCGCGCACCACCCGCAGCAGCGTAGCGCGCACCTCATCAAGACCAAGCTCCACCTCCGAAGCGGGACCCGACTACCATGGCTGGCTGCCGCGCCTTCACTCTTGAGCTGCGTAGTGTCGCCTGGCCGGGCAAGTTCAAGCCGGATCTGCGTCCTCGCTACGATGGTATCGCCGACCCCGCGGAGTTCATGCAGCTCTATGAGCTGAGCATCGAAACGGCCAACGGCGACGAAAAGGTCATGGCAAACTAGTTTGCCATGGCTCTCAAGGATGGAGCTCGCTCCTGGCTCCTAAACCTACAGCATGGCTTGATCTCCTCCTGGGACGAGATGCGCGACCGCTTCATCGCCAACTTCCAGGGCACTCGCGACCGCCCTCCGGCCGCGGGTGATCTACGCTGCATCAGGCAGCAACCAGGAGAGACCCTCCAGAAGTACATCCAGCGCTTCAACAACACCCGCCTCAAGATCCCCAAGGTCACGGACGAGGCCATCATCTCCGCGTTTTCTGACGATGTCCGGGACGTCAAGATGAAGGAAGAGATCACCATCCACGAGGAGCTCTGCAAATCTCAGGAGTTATTCAACCTGGCGAACAGGTGCGCAAGAGCTGAGGAGGGGCACCTCTCTCTCCTTGAGCTGCCAGCCGTGGGCGCAGAGGAGAAGAAGGCCAAGGCCAAGGACATGAAGCGCAAAGAGGTAGCTATGCTCGCAGCGGAGCCCGACGTCAAGCGGGGCAGAGATCAGCCCGAGTCATCCAAGAATGGCCGACCGTTCTGCGCCTTCCACAACCTGAACACCCACAACACCAGTGACTGTCAAGAGCTCAGATCCATACGAGAAGGAAGATGCGGTCGACGCCTCGAGCGCAACGACCAGGGCTACGGCCGCGGAGGAAGACGTGGAGGCGGACGCTGGGACGACCGTGGCCCGCGCCAGGAGTGGCGCGACCGACCTCGCGAGGACCGCTGGCAGGACCAGCCTCGTGAGGGTGCCTGGAGGGACCCGCCTCGTGAAGATCGACCCCATGGCAACGCCAATCTTCCCCCGCTGCCGCCAACAAGAAGGAACGACGACCACCACCAGGACGAGGGGGCTGGGGTTTCCAGGAGCCATGCGCAGTCGCCTGCATCTTGGGCGGCGCCCAGGCCCCAGCCTCCCAGCGCGTCTTCAAGCAGTTTGCTCGCGAGGTGAACGCGGCGCTCCCCAAGCTCGAGGCCACACGCCCGCTCAGGTGGTCCCAATGCGCCAACTCCTTCAACTCAGCAGATCAACTCCAGTGTGTAGCCACTGCTGGCAACCTCCCCATGCTATGTTCCCTGATCATCAACAATGTGCAGGTCACCAAGACCCACATTGATGGCTGCGCAGGGCTCAACGTCCTATCCTTCGACACGTTCGACAACCTCCAAGTGCCATACGAGAAGCTCTAGCCCACCAAGCCTTTCTCAGGAGTGACCGACGGCTCCACCATGCCGATAGGGCAGGTCCACCTGCCTGTCACCTTCGGGGAGCGCAAGAACTACTGCACCGAGCTCATCAACTTCGACGTCACGCACATCCGCCTGCCGTACAATGCCATCCTCGGGTATCCAACCCTGGCCAAGTTCATGGCATTCACTCATCATGGCTACAACGTTCTCAAGATGCCAGGAAGCGGGGGAATCATCACGGTCCCGTGTGAAGAGAGAGATGCGGTGTGCTCCCTTGAGCGCGCCTTTCAAGCCGCTGCAATCGTCGACCCCGACAGCAGAAATGAAGGCCCTCTGGAGACCATCCCCAAGAAGAAGAAGAAGCCACCGCCGTGCTGTACCTCAAGAGGATGGCATCGCGGTAGGAGCCACGTCAGGATCGGCGCCTGCTTCAGGTGCGCCTCCCTCCGTCGCATAGGAAGGCGTGCCAGGCGCCCTCCTCAGGCAGGGCTCGGGGGCTCTCTTCTGGAGGGCCTCGGACCTTGCCAACCTCACGAGGGAGGTGCTCGGGCACCACTTGGAAGCGTGCTTCACGAAACGTGACCCTCAGGAGAGCACATGGCAAGGAGTGCCCACCACCCAGGAGTTCATCACCAAGACCACCTAGGAACTGCAAGAAGCAGGAGCCATGCGCGGCGATAGCCGCCCACGGGGCGCAGCTCCGCATCCTGGTGAGGATGCTAAGCTGCGCGTCTGCATCGACGTCCCAGGGCTCAACAGGGCCGCATCTCAGGAGTAGTTCTGGCCTTCGCGTGTGGGCCGCTGTGAGGGCCCGCCGCACAGCTACGTTCGAATGCCCTTTGGCTTGCCGAGCGTGGTGTCGGCCTATCTACGCAACATGCGACGTGTCCTGGCGGCTCAGGAAGCCAGGTACCACGCCGTTCTAGAGGAGATGGAAACGGTCTTCAGGGCACCTCCCAAGCCCCCAGAGCCTCCCGAGGCTCAGGGTTCTGGCGGCTCATGAGGAGTCATTTCTTCAACGCACGCCTTTAGATGCACCAACTCTACTTCGTCTACAGAACCAGGTGACATCTTCCAAGCTCGTTTAGTTGGGAGCGCCCCTCGGGCTGCATTATTCCCAGGCCGCATGGGTCCATCCCTATGGCATGTGTCCCTTTTTTCTTATGTCTTCAGCTTAGCTTGTTGGGGGCGCCCCTCGGGCTGCATCATCCCCAAGCTGCTCGGGCCGGACCCGGTGGCATGTATCTTCCTGCATTTATCCAAGTTGACCTGCTCTCCACGCTCAATCTGCCAACTACTGTCACCTGCTCGATTGCTGCCCACCACAGGTCTGTTCATCCTATGCAATTTGCTTGCACGTTAAAGGGGGGCTCCTGAGCACCGCGACTCAGGAGCTCTTACTGGCTCTCCAGCCCTCACCCCCTGCCCTTGACCACGACATCTCGACCTGGCATTCCAGCGGCGGCTAAGCTTGCTCGAGGGCCAGGACCTGAGGACGTATAGCACTAAGAAGAGCATGAGGGGAGGGAAACTCGTATGGGACAGCCTAGCTATGCCGCCCGAAATAGGCGTGCAGCCCTAGCGCAACGTCAGGAGTGGCCACGAGATCAACGAGATCAGTCCCGCACTCGAATTGGCTGCCTAATGGCCACTCACGCCTTGCCGCAGCCCCGTTGTGGCCACGTCAACTCCCTTTCTCGCCTTACCATGGTTGCCTGAGCGCTAAGGGGGACCTCCTGAGCATCGCACCTCAGGGGCTCTTACCGGACCTCGGGCCGCACACCTCCTGGCCTTGACCACCGCACATGACCTGGCATACCAGCGACGGTTGTAGCCTGCCTGGGGACCTGGACCAGTCGGCATAGAGCAACAATCTATCGCAAGAAGAGAAAGGGGGGACCAAGCCTTGGGACATGCGTTCACCAAATTTTCATAACAAGGAACATAAGCAAAAAAGACATTACAGACCCTTACATGCCCCCACGGGGTAATTCATGGTTCATTGCAGGAAGCAAAGGTCAATACTAAGGGGAATCCTACCTACATCCTCCCGTGGTGGATGCCAGCATCAACAGTGGGCCACGGGAGGGCGGCGCCAACCCCATCCAGATCAGTCGCGGCGGCGGCGAGAGCTCGGGGGCACGTAGTTGCCATCGCTCGTCTCTGGAGTCTCATAAAGCTCAGGAGAGCTGCTGGACTCCCAAGGGCGGCTGCTGCTGGAGTGGTCATGAGCAGGGCGCGCATCAGCCCCGTGCTCCTCTCTGGGGCAGCACTCCAGGCGGCGACCCTCGGTATCGAAGTCCTTGAAGAAGAGTGTCGATACGCCGTCGTACTCAAAGTGGATCGCGAGGGTGCCCCTCGCACGGTAGACCCGCGCGATCTCGCCCCAGCCGCACGTCATGAAGATCTTGCCGGTGGGGACTGCTTCGATCTCCACTCCAGTCATTGGAGCGCTGCAGTCGGGGTGCTGTAGCCAGAGCTCGAGAGGCCCCCTCGGCGGCATCACATCGTAGAAGAATCGCGTGAAGAGGATGCAGGATCTCAGAGGCATCGGCGCCCACAGCACCAACTCGCGCGAGGAGTCCACGACGTGAACCCCAGGGGCAACGACACGCATCACCATGGTGTGGCGACCCTGGGTGCGTTGTGGGCGGCGCTGCTCGTCACTCCGTTCTCCCGAGCCCTCGGCTTGGGCGTACAAGGGCAGCCGATACCCCGGAGGAGGCCGCTCGCACTAAGGCCTCGACACCACCTGCATCGCCGCCTCGTCACGGCGATGGATCGACCTCTTCTTCGGCGGAAGAGGCCCTGGATCATCACTGGGAGCCTTTCCTTTCTCTTCAGCAAAAAACTTTCTCATGGGCGCCATTGTTGACAGTAGTAGAGCGAGGAGGAAGAAGCAAGCAAGCGAGGAAGAGGTTAAATCACACTAAGCAACTGCACTCCAACATAACACCAAAGGATATGGCAGTGATATAAAAGATATGATTGACAAAATATAAACACCGAGCTACGGTTAAATCACACTACAACAGGTTCAAACAAGCATGGCAAAAGTGCAAAAGATATCAGCTTCACATACTTCAGGAAGCAATGTTTAGAGCACGGAAACATCCTTCTTTAGGAACATATCATAGCAAACCAAGACATGGAATGATTCTACTATAAGCATAGATCAAAAGTCCCTTACTGATCATGAGCCCAAAAGGTACAGAAGATATGATGACACCCATGTAAACATAGCAAGTTTTATTAACAGTTTCAGACAACAGAAAAACAGAGCATGGCAAAAATAGAATTATGATAGCAAATCTGCGAGCTCAGACCACTCACCACAAAGCATTGCATGACAATATAAGTATATCAATAGCAAGATGACATGTTCATGAAGCTAACCATGGCAAGAGCAAGTTAATAGGATGCATGGATCACTAGCAACAACCATGGCAATATGGATTAACATGTTAACATTCTGCCAGGAACATTTTATAGCAAAATTAGAGCAAGCAAATGACATGCTAGACAAATCCATAATTAGAAACAGGGGCATGGATGGATAGAGCATAACCACACGTTCAAAACATCCTTACTGAAGTATCTCATAATAAGCATGGATCTCACTGTAGCATCAAGTTTACATGGCATCAAAATAACAGCAGGGAAAGGAGTTAGCAAAATCCTAAGTCCCTGAAAACAGCAACATCACGAACCCTAGTTTGCATGCTTGTGCTAGTCACCACATAGATCACAAAAATACAAGGCAAGCACCTCTGTAAAGCTGGCATGATATAGTTCAAAACACCTGTAGACCTCATGCTCAAATAATGCACACATCAAATGCAACAAAAATGACAAAACCTCATGATCTGATAAGTTCCAGCAGCTAACATTTTATAGCACTCTTGCATCTATGAGAATGGCATCATAATGGGAAGTAACATGCATGTAAATGCTACTGGCATGAACAGCTCAACGAGACGAACAATTTTATATATCATATGCATGATTTAGAGCACAGAGCACCGTGATATGACATGTGGAACAGGGCATAAAAATTACACGGGGCTTTGAGACTTTGTGAAAATTACCCTCCGAAATCTCAGATCTAGGGTTCGAGCACACGAACCGAGGTTCAATCGAAGCTCGCCGGACATGGAGGCAGGTCGCCAGGGAAGTTCGCCGGAGAGTGAGGAGCGGCGGATCTAGCCGGGTCTCCCCGGATCCGGTGCCAGCGGAGGCGAGGGCGCGGTCAGGCAGCGAGATGCGGCGTGCAGGCCAGGAGGCACGGGCGACGGGGAGCTCCGGCGCAGGCCGGCGACAAGCTTGCACGGCGGCGGCGGCTAGCTGAAGCGGCCACGGCGGCGAGCGCGGGCGGCACGGGGAGGCGCGGGCGCGGCACGGTTGGGAAGCGCGGGCGGCGGGGTCGGTCGGGCCGGGGGGGGCTCCTGGGCCCGACGGGCCGGCGGCGGGTATGTGGGCGCGGGGCCACGTGGCGAATCTCGATAGGCTGCGGGTGGCGGCGGGGAGAATAGGCTAGGGTTTCGGGACTGGGATTTTGACACAGAGACACATATTTATAGGTACAGGGAGTTTGGAGTGTCCAAATGAGGTGTACTTTTCGCCCACACGATCGTGATCCGACGACGGAGGACATGGAGATGCTTTAGATGGGTTATTGGGCCGTTTTGGCGGAGTGTTGGGCTGCAACACAAAAGAGGCCTTTGCGGTTACCCGGTTAACCGTTGGAGCATCAAACGACCTCCAAATGGAACGAAATTTGATAGGCGGTATACCGGTGGTGTACCAAGGCCACTTGGCAAATCTCAGTCTATTCTGAGAATGTTTAACACCCGCTCGCGAAAAGAGACAAGAGGGGGGCGCCGGTGTATGTGGGAGTGTCAAATTGCGAAACAAACACGGGGAAAATGCTCGGATGCATGAGACGAACACGGATGCAAATGCGATGCACATGATGACATGATATGAAATGCATGACATGAACAAAATGTAAAACGAAGACAAAACCCAACCACAAAGGGAAACTCATAACTTAAAGCCGAAAACGGCAAGAGTCAGAGTTACACATATGGCAAGTTACATCCGGGGTGTTACAGACCCCGCGGCCACGGGAGGGTAGGACAAAAGATGTCATGCAAGTTCTTTTCCATAAGCACGTATGACTATATTCGGAATACATGCCTACATTACATTGATGAACTAGAGCTAGTTCTTTTCCATAAGCATGTATGAACTGGAGGGTAGGACAAAAGATGTCACCCTATGTTATAACTATTGCATGAGGAATCGCATCTGACATAATGATCCACCATTGATCCATTGCCTACGAGCTTTTCACATATTGATCTTTGCTTAGTTACTTTTCCGTTGCCATTGTTACGATTGCTACAAAAACTGCTACTGTTACTTTTTCTACCATTACCGTTACTTCCATACTACTTTGCTACTAAATACTTTGCTGCAGATATTAAGTCTTTCAGGTGTGGTTGAATTGACAACTCAACTGCTAATACTTGAGAATACTCTTTGGCTCCCCTTGTGTCTAATCAATAAATTTGGGTTGAATACTCTACCCTCAAAAATTGTTGCGATCCCCTATACTTGTGGGTTATCAAGACCATTTTCTGGTGCCGTTGCCGGGGGAGCATAGCTCTATTCTTTGAGTCACTTGGGATTTATATCTGTTGATCACTATGAGGAAATTGAAAGATGACAAAACCAAGATTTTTCCCTCAACTACGAGGGGAGGTAAGGAACTGTCATCTAGCTCTGCGCTTGATTCTCCTTCTGTTTTGAGTAAACTTGTGACACCTACTCCTTCTATTGCTTCTGATATGTCGCATGTTATTGATGATGCCACTTCTGCTATGCCCGATGCTTATAATGAAACTACTTCTATGCTTGATAATATTGTGCCATTAGGTGAATTTCTTGATTAACAACTTGCTAGGTTTAGAGAGAATGAAATTATTGAAACAGATAATATTAATGAAAGTGATGATGAAGATTATCCCCCTAGACATGAATTGCTTGATGTGCCTGAGGGTTATTTTGGATGAAGAAACTGCTAGAGGCCTTTTTGCCTGCAAAGATAGATATGATCTTAAGAAACTGTTAGCTAAGCTAAAAGAAAAGTCTTTGAATGCTAGAATGAAATATGGCCTTGCTTTTGCTACTTCACCTATCTGTATTTCTGATAAGGTTTATAATTTCTCTGTCGATCTTGAGTTAATTACTTTGGTTGAATCTGAAACTGTTGTGGCACATCTTACAAAATTGAATGATATAGCCACCCTATTCACTCATGAGGAAAAAATCCATTACTACTATATTCTTAAGTTTTTTCCGTTCTCATTAAAGGATGATGCTAAAACATGGTTTAATTCTCTTGCTCCTAGTTGTGTGTGTAGTCTCCAGGATATGATTTATTACTTCTTCGCGAAATATTTCCCCGCTCTCAAGAAAACAAGCTGCCTAAAGGGAAATATATAATTTTGTGCAAATTGAAAAAGAGAGTCTCCCACAAGCTTGGGGGAGGCTTCTCTGATTACTTAATGCTTTGCTTGATCAGCCTCTCAAGAAAAATGAAATACTTGATATCTTTTACAATGGACTAACCGATGCCTCCAGAGAACACATGGATAGTTGTGCTGGCTGTGTTTTCAGGGAAAGAACTATTGAACAAGCTGAATTCCTATTGAATAATATATTGAGTAATGATAATGATTGGACACTTCCTGAACCAACTCCTAAGCCAACTCCAAAGTAAAGGGGTATTCTATTTCTCAGTCCCGAATATATGCAAGAGGCGAAGAAATCTATGAAAGAAAAGGATATTAAAGCTGAAGATATTAAGAATTTACCACCTATTGAGGAAATACATGGTCTTAATAACCCGACACAGGTAGTAAAGGTAAATTCTCTCTATAGATTTGATGAAGGTGATATTCCTCATAATAAGTCTGCTAGCCAATGCTTGGATGAGTTTGATAATTTTATTATTGAAAAAGAAAACTTCAATGCTTATGTTGGTAGACAATTGAAACGTAATGCTTATATGATTGAACACTTGAGTGATTATATGTCTAGTGTTAAAGGTTACTTCAAACTTATTAGTAAACATGCTTCTATGGTCACCACTCAGATAGAACAAGTTCTTAAACCTCAAGATGATTTGCTTAATGAATTAAATAATAAGAAAATGATAATGCTGTTAGAGTTGTGAATAGAGGGGGTAAAATGACTCAGGAACCTTATATCCTGAGGGCCACCCTAAGAGAGTTGAACACGATTCTCAGAGAACTAATGTTGATGCACCTAGTCCTTCTAAGAAGAAGAAAAAGAAAAATGATAGGACTTTGCATGAACCTGTTATTGAAACACCTAAGAATCCCAATGATATTTCTATTTCTGATGCTGAAACACAATCTAGTAATGAACATGAACCTAGTGATAATGTTAATTATGATGTTCATATTGATGCTCAACCTAGCAATAGCAATGATATAGAGATTGAACCCGCTGTTGATCTTGATAACCCACAATCAAAAAATCAACGTTATGATAAGAGAGACTTCGTTGCTCGGAAGCACGGTAAAGAAAGAGAACCATGGGTTTAGAAACCCAAGCCTTTTCCTGCTAAACCATCAAGGAAAAAGGATGATGAGGATTTTGAGCGCTTTGTTGAAATGATTAGACCTATCTTTTTGCATATGCATTTGACTGGTATGCTTAAAATGAATCCTTATGCTAAGTATATGAAAGATATTGTTACAAATAAAAGAAAAATACCGGAAGCTGAAATTTCCACCATGCTTGCCAATTATACTTTTAAAGGTGGAATACCAAAGAAACTAGGTGTAACACCCCGGATATGATTTTCCCAATATGTAATCCAACTCTTGTTGTTTACGGCGTTAAGTTATTTATTTTCTCGAGTTCAGGTTTTTGTCTCCGTGTGTTGTTGTCATTGTCATGCATCTCATATCATGTCATCATGTGCATTGCATTTGCATACGTGTTCATCTCATGCATTCGAGTATTTTCCCCGTTGTCCGTTTTGCATTCCAGCACTCCGTTCTCCTCCAGTGGTCATTTCTACCTTTCTTTCGTGTGTGGGGAATAAACATTTCCGGATTGGACTGAGACTTGCCAAGCGGCCTTGGTTTACTACCGGTAGACCGCCTGTCAAGTTTCGTACCATTTGGACTTCGTTTGATACTCCAACGGTTAACCGAGGGACCGAAAAGGCCTCATGTGTGTTGCAGCCCAACACCCCTCCAATTTGGGCCAAAACCCACCAAAACCCTCTCCATCATCTAGAGCGTTCGATCACGATCGCGTGGCCGAAAACCGCACCTCATTTGGACACCCCTAGCTCCCTCTTTGTCTATATAAAGACCCTTCCGAAATTCTCCTTCTCCTTCCCCCCGAAACCATAGATCCACCCACCTCGCGCGCATCGGACACGTCCAGCCGCTACCGGACACGTCCGCCGCCTCCGCCGACCAACCCGGTGCTGCCACGTGGCCCGGGCGCGCCCACTTCGCCGTCCCGCACCGACGCGGCCCGCGGGCCTGAGGCCGGCCCTCCCGCTGCCGACCCGGGCCATGGGCGTGCCTCCTCGCCCGAGCCGCCTCTCCCTCCGCCCGGCGCCACCGCGCCTCCTCGCCGGCGGCCACCGCCCCACACCGGCAAGCACCGCCGCACCGGGCCGGCCACCGCCCGCACCGGTGAGCGCCGCCGTCCCGCCGCCACCGGCCGGCTCCGCCTTCACTCCGGCCTCCTCCTCCACGCCAAGTTCCTCTCCGTCCAGTCTCCTCCATCTCCGGCGAGCTCCAAGTTCCCCGGCATCCTCGACTTCCGTGCAAAGTCCCAACAAGTAAATAATGTATGTCATATCATCTTTGCACATCAAAATGTTCATCATGCCGTAACACCTCATCCGTAGCTCCGTTTTGGGCATATAGCATATCAAAATGTTCGTCTCAGAGAGTACATCATTTCATCTCATTGCATCATTTTCATTTGAGTTCATCTTGATGCCCGAAATGCTGTTGGGAGAGTGCTATTTGAGATAATTGTCAGATCTGCTGCTCCAATTGGATATTTGTCATTTTTGCCATGATTAATGTGTGCATGATATGCCGCTGAGCTCTGCATGCGTTTTGTTATATGCTTTGCCATCTATTCAGAGGTGCAACCCATGTATTTTTGTGATGTGTGTGGTGACTAGCACAAGCTTGCAAAGTGGTGCAATCATTAATGCTGATTTCAGGGACTTAGCATTTCCACTAAGTCCTTGATCTGTTTATCTCAATATGCCATATGTTCATGTTGTTTCCTAGTGATCCGTGCCTCTTTTGAGGATGCTCAGTAAGGATGTTTTGTTAATATTGTAGTGCTCTATCCATCCATGTCGTTGTTTGCAATTATGGAGAACCCTAGCTTGAGTCAAGCGAGCTCTACTTTTGCTATTTCGTGAATCTGGGCAGATTGTCTACTTGTTAGCGATTTTGCCGAGGATGTTGTAGTTGATCCGTGCATGCTATGTTATTGTTCTTGCCATGTCTAGCTTGTATAATGTGTATTCTTAATGGGTGTATGCTTAGATTGTCCTTACATGCTCTCTAGTGAGTGCATCGAGATCGTTAACATGCCTACTTGATATCTGTTTTTGCATGCTCCAGTTTTTCACTAAGTGAAATCTGTTTGCCAAATATATTTTTGCCATGCTTGTTTGAACCTATTAATGGATGAATTGGCCGTAGCTTAGTGTTCATATTTTTTTAAGCATCATGTATGGATCCCTGCCATGTATTTTTTGTCATGTTTGAGTGCTGTAGCATGTTCATCTTGTTGCATTTAGATGGCTACTTGCTGTATATCGCAGACCGGTGCCATATTTGAATTGCTTGCCATTTCCAAACCGTAACTCCGATTCCGGTGATCTTTATATCGTTTTCAAGTGATTTCACCTCACCTTTCCAGTGGCACACTTGGATTTTCAAGTTGAGGCCAGGTTCCTTCATTCCTTGTCAAATCTTGCATATGCATCACATATCGCATCCCTCATAGCATACCATGTTTGCATCATGTTGTTTGAGCTTTGCACGGGGTTGATTGTGTTCCGTTTGCTTGTTTTCTCTTGTTTGGGTAGAGCCGGGAGACGAGTTCGCTAACGAGGAGCCCGTTGAGTTTGCTTTCGAGGATCCAGTCAACTCTGACAACTTTGCAGGCAAGATGATCATACCCTCGAAATCACTACTATCTTTGCTTTGCTAGATGCTCGCTCTTTTGCTATGCCTATGCTACGATGCCTACCACTTGCTTATGATGCCTCCCAAATTTCCATGTCAAACCTCTAACCCACCATGTCCTAGCAAACCGTTGAATGGCTATGTTACCGCTTTGCTCAGCCCCTCTTATAGCGTTGCTAGTTGCAGGTGAAGATTGGAGACCGTTCCTTGTTGGAACATTATTTACTTGTTGGGATACCATTATATTATCTTGTTATCTTAATGCATCTATATACTTGGTAAAGGGTGGAAGGCTCGGCCTCTTGCCTAGCGTTTTGTTCCACTCTTTCCGCCCTAGTTTCCGTCATATCGGTGTTATGTTCCCGGATTTTGCGTTCCTTACGCGGTTGGGTGATAATGGGAACCCCTTGACAGTTCGCCTTGATTAAAGCTTCTCCAGCAATGCCCAACCTTGGTTTTACCATTTTCCACCTAGCCTCTTTTCCCTTGGGTTTCCGGAGCCCGAGGGTCATCTTATTTAAACCCCCCCGGGCCAGTGCTCCTCTGAGTGTTGGTCCAACCGAGCGATGTCCGGGGCTACCAGGGGAAACTCTGGGCTGGCCTACCCGACGTCTTGCTCATCCGGTGTGCCCTGAGAACGAGATATGTGCAGCTCCTATCGGGATTTGTTGGCACATCTGGGTGGTGTTGCTGGATTTGTTTTAACTTGTCGAAGTGTCTTCTAGAACCGGGATACCGAGTCTGATCGGAATGTCTCGGGAGAAGGTCTATTCATTTGTTGACCGTGAGAGCTTGTCATGGGCTAAGTTGGGACTCCGCTGCAGGGATTTGAACTTTCGAAAGCCGTGCCCGCAGTTATGGGCAGATGGGAATTTGTTAATGTCCGGTTGTAGATAACTTGAACCTTAACTTAATTAAAATGAATCAACTGTGAGAGTAACCGTGATGGTCTCTTCTCGGCGGGGTCCGGGAAGCGAACATGGTGTTGGAGTAATGCTTGTCGCAGGTTGCCCTCTAGTTATTCGTTCATGCTTTGCCTTCTCTTCTCGCTCTCTTTTGCGAATAGGTTAGCCACCATATATGCTAGTCGCTTGTTGCGGCTCCACATATTGTACCTTGCCTTACCTATAAGCTTAAATAGTCTTGATTGCAAGGGTGCGAGATTGCTGAGTCCCTGTGGCTCACAGATTACTTCCAAACCAGATGCAGGGCCTGATGACTCCGTTCCAGATGACGCGCTTGAGCTCACGCCGTTACTATGTGTCTTTCCCTGATGATCAGTAGTGGTGCCCAGTTGGGGCGATCGGGACCGTGTCGCATGTTGGGTTTATCTTTTATTTTGGCGCCGTAGTCGGGCCATGAGTGATTGGTTGATGTAATGCTATTTATGTACTTTGATTGACGTGGCGAGTGTAAGCCAACTATGTATCTCCCCTTTTATTATCTATATATTACATGGGGTGTTGTGAAGATTGCCTAACTTGTGACATTGCTTTCAATGCGGTTATGCCTCTAAGTCGTGCCTCGACACGTAGGAGATATAGCTGCATCGAGGGCGTTACAAGTTGGTAATCAGAGCCTTCCCTGACGTTAGGAGCCCCCATTGCTTGATCGTTTTTAGAAGCCGTTGTTGAGTCTAGAAAAATGTTTTGAGTCATTTAGGAATTATATATCGGAGAGTTAGGAATTCTTTTTACTCCCCAGTCTCCTCATCGCTCTGGTAAGGCATCCTGACGTAGAGTTTTGACTATTCTCTTCTCAAATTTCACAAAAAAAAATTTAGGATCACGCGGGTATCTTGGAATCGTTCCGATGGTTTTGTGACGAGAACATTGTTCTTGGTGCCTCCTGTCTTTAGGGGTTGTGGCAGTGTCCCGAGGAGTTGAGCTCCGAGGTGTTGTTGTCACAATTTTATCGTTGCAGTTCTGGAATACCTGAGTTTAGTACGCCGACATCAAAAATCTCTTTTATGCAGTTCGTTGGTGAGATAACCTCGACGCCACCCAGTACTGGGGCGGGAGTTCGAGAGTATTGCCATAACTTGTATAACAGATGCTTTTCGAAGGTTGAGGTAGATGGTTTCCGAAGTTTTTCTCGGTTATGTGTTGAAGGATGGATACAGCTGGATGTAGGATTTGCTAGATTTGGGTGAGATATTATGCTTCCCCTGTATCCCCAACACCTGATTGCATAACCGGAAAGGTTCGGGAGTTTCATAGGTGGGAATTCTTGTAGCTCTAGTTCTTCTTCCACGGATATTTGGTTTGAGATTGGGATTTCTTACCGAGTATTCGTTCTTGATCCATACCTTGTTGATTTATTCCTCTACCTAAATTCTAAGTGGCTTCTCAATTTATGGATATGTGACCATTTCAAGTGGAATGCATTCGTTCTTATGTTCGGATGTGAAGACTTTATGTTGCAATTTCAACCCGTTGGATTCAGCTTCATTTTATCTAGCAATGTGCTAACGGTTGTCACCCTCTTCAGGATGGCTCCCGCTAAGAGCAGCAATCAAAATCAGAATTAGAATCAGGATCCGCCACCACCTCCCCCTCCTCCGGTGGCATGGCAAGCTGTGATGGCCGCAACCAATGCAAACACACAGTTGATCATGCAAATTCTTCAAGAGCGCAATCAAGCGAACCAAGGCAACCAAGGCAACAATCAGAATCACTTTGCTGCACTCAACCAGTTCCTTGCTAAAGGGCCAAAGACTTTCAGCAATTGTGTTGAGGCAACTGATGCTGACGATTGGCTCGTGGATCTGTGCAAGCATTTCGAGTGTAGTAACGTCAGGCCTGAGGACTTTGTCAAGTTCGCTTCCTTCCAACTCAAAGACCAAGCTGCAGAATGGTTCCAGTAGTACAAGGATTCCAGAGGAGGCCGTGTGATTACCTGGGATGAATTCCGTCAAGACTTCAAAGCTCATCATATTCCCCAGAGCGTGGTTGAAAGCAAGCGTGAGGAATTCCGCAACCTGAAGCAAGGCTCTTTGTCTGTCTATGACTACAACAAGTTGTTTCAGAAGCTCACCCGCTTTGCTAAGCAGGACGTCCCGGACGAGAAGAGCATGATATACCAGTTCAGGGGTGGTCTCAGAGAAGAAATCCAGCTAGCTCTTGTTCTCTTTGAACCCTTGAGGTATGACGAGTTCTACAACATGGCATTGAAGCAAGAGGCTGCTCAACTGAGGTGTGATGCTTCCAAGAAGCGAGTTAGATATGCTACTCCTTCTTCCTCTACTCAAGTGGCCAAGCAGCAGAAGTATTGGCTTCCTCCTCCTCCGTTCCGTCAGCCGTATCAGAAGAGCAAAGGTGGCAGTGGATCTTCCCACCCATCCAACCCTGGCTTTCAGAACAAGACTTCGTCTCAAGCTCCAAGATCGAGTGCTCCGTATCATCGTCCGCTTTCATAGGTCACGTGCAAAAAGTGCCAACAGAAGGGTCACTATGCCAACAAGTGCTTCAATCAGAGGCGTCTCCCTCCTCCTCCTCCTGTGAGATCGGCAAGTACAGCTATGGTCAAGGATAACACCAAGTCCGCCAAGGTCAACTTGCTGAATGCAGCTCAGGCAGAGGACTCGCCAGATGTGATTATGGGTAACCTTCCTGTTAATGACATTCCCGCAAGAGTTCTTTTTGACACTAGTGCATCTTTATCATTTTTATTGAAGCCTTTTGCATCCATGCATGATGTGCATACTATTGATTTGCCTAAGCCGATAGCGGTTTCTTCTCCGGGTTTGTTCATGAACACCAAAATGTTGGCTCCGGATGTTACTATCACATTGGGCGATTACAAGTTCCTTTCTTCCCCAATGGTGCTTGGTAACTCAGATATTGATCTTATTCTCGGGATGGATTGGCTTTCTAAGCACAAGGCGCATCTTGATTGTGCAGCCAGGCAGATTCAATTAACTCATTCGTCTGAGGATGTAATTGTCTTTGCCGCTCGTGATGATACCATCCCTCTATTCTCTCTCAATGAGAAGGGTGAACTGAATGCTATCTTGCAAATCCCAGTTGTTTGCGAATATCAAGACGTCTTTCCAGAAGAGCTTCCAGGAATGCCTCCGCACCGGCCAGTTGAATTCGTCATCGATCTTGATCCTGGCACAGAACCAGTGTGCAAGCGTCCTTACAAGCTCAGACCTGAAGAGTTCAAGGAGCTGAAGAAGCAACTCGATGTTTGTAACATCCCAAATTTTCAATTTGGAATGTTATACATTAGATCATCATTGCATATCATATTTTATTTTGCATTTTGGTTGATCCTAGAAAATTCTACGCAACTCAAGGACCCATGGAGAGAGTTGGGGATTTCGTTAATTTCATATATGAGTTTTCTCAAATTTTGAGAATAGGATCATTTGATTTTATTTATTTTATCATCAATTATTTCTATTACAAAAATATGAGAGAGGGAATAAAATGACTTTCCGAAAATAGAGAAATATTGAGGATTTAATAATAAAATCAAATAAGATTTTATTTCGGAGTTTTTCGATGTTTTATTTGAATTTAGGAAAAATGTGCGTTTTTCAAAATTGCATTTAGGGCCCAAATAAATGTTCACTTTGTCGGGCTTGATTTTAGAAGTCCGTGAAAATTTATTTCGTGATTTTTGGAGTCCGTTTAGTATTTCTTTTTATTTTTCTTCCAAGCGTAACTATTTAAAAAAAAGGGGCGGGAACCGACCTACGGGCCGTGTCCGACTAGGACTCCCGGCCCGTAGGGGCTTTATAAGCCGGCCCACCCCGGGGGGGAACCCTAGCCAAGCGCCCCACCCTAGCGCCCCACCCCAGCCCCGCCGCACGCCCGCCGAGGTTCGCCGCCGCCTCGTAGTCCGCGCCGCCGGCTTTTTTTAGAAAACCGAATAGTTTTCTGTCGGTTTTTTTTCGGTTTTTTTTTAGTTTTTGTTTTTTTAGATCGGTTTTTTTCAGTTTAGGTTAAATAGCGAGCGTTCACTCGTTTGTTCGTTTAAATGAACACGTTCATCGTTTAGATCTGGATAACGAACGTTCGTTCGTTAATCCGTTCGTCGTTTTCTTTTCTCGGATTAAATCCGCGATTTTTCTGATCGCGATTCCTGATCCGATTTTCGTTTTACTATAACTTTTCGCTCATTTATCGGAATCAGGCGATTCAAGCGCCTAGAGTTTCGTCTCGAAACCCTCTATCAATTTAACCAACTTAAACAAGATTTTGCTACTGTAAAACTTGCCCTAGATCCAGATAACTAGAACGAAGTTGTTTTCTTTCGCCGTTTGACTTCCGTTGCTTCGTTCGATTTGATTCTTTTTGCCAACCGGAGTTCTTAAGTTGAACCTTCTGGTTAGATCTCTTATTTGAGTTTTACCTGTGCATTAGATGAGTACTTATTGTATGCTCGTTTGTTGTTTGCGATAGAGTATCCAGAGTGCGCCACCTGTTACTTCGAATCGTTAGGTTTCCCGGATCATCAGCAAGGCAAGTAACACTTTGATCGTACCTTTTCTACTACCCAGTTTTATTGCATTAGATCAATCCTCACACATTGCATGATTAGGACCTAATTAAATTGTGGGATGGGAAGTAGATGAGGTAGTACCTATTACCTGTTTATTATCAAACCTTTGGGAGTTACTTCTACGTTTGCTTATTATGTCGTGCTATGCTAGTAGACGTGGATTGGGTGAGTGAAATCCATGACAGATGTGAGATTGTTAATTAATGGTTTATCTAAGGTGGCAACTTAAACACACATCTGGGTGGATTGAGGCACCTGGGTATTCCAGGACTTGCCTGTTTTCTTTTGGACCGCCACCCAGGCTCAAAGGGATCATGAGATTATTCATACTAGAAACTTCCGTGTGCAGCCACAAGCTATTATGGGCTCTAGCAAAGTTGACTAAGTCGTGTGAACACTTACAGTGGTAGACTAGCAGATGTAGGGGATGTAGGTGGTACGGTCTACCTGATCGTAAGGTGCTAGCGCTTCTGAAAGGCTATGTCTCGGTCATACGTCTTCTCAAACACCATGTAGTGCGAGAAAACAAACGGAGGCCATCGAGTCTTGTGGGGAAAAGTGCGCAAACCTCTGCAGAGTGTAACAAACTAATCATGGTTAGCCGTGTCCCCGGTTATGGACATCTTGAGTATCTAGTACCTGGATTTTCATGTGAATCTCAACATGTTACTCTAAACTAATTTTGTTGGGTTATGTTTAATGATGATGCTTAATTGGGATTGAGAATGCTGTCAACCATTCTCAATGTTTAACAACCACCATGATAGTAATTAAATTTATTTCTCTACAGTAGGGAAAATTTGGCTTTACGCAAAACAGTAACCATAGAGCTTTCCACCAGCCAAATATGCATATAGTATAGCTGTTTCATTCCATTACTCTCTATGTGTTACCTTGCCAGCATATTCCATGTGCTGACCCGTTTTTGGGCTGCAACGTTAATGTTGCAGACTTTTCAGACGACGATTAAGGAGTTTTAGGTCGTGGTTCTATACTCAGTGATGCCGTTGGAGTTGATGGTCTCACTTATCTTCCAAGCCTTCCGCTGTTATAGTTATTAGATGGCCTTAAGCCATATTTATTGTAATAAGTTCTCTTTTGAGACACTCAATGTAATAAGCGTGTGATTGCTACTCTGCTATAAATCCTCCGAGTACTGTGTGGTGTCAGCATTATTGATCCAGGGATGACACCGGAGCACAGAGAACAGACTGTTTGAGGTCTGGTCGCTACAGAGATGGTATCAGAGCACACGCTGACTATAGGACACGACCACTAAGCTACAGACCTAGATCACTCTCTTCTCTTCTGACTTCTCATCTTTTCTACTCTTTAGGATGGCGGATGCAAGGAACAAGTTCACACAACCGGATGAAGATACACCCTTTGGACGACACTTGAAGGAAGTCACTAGATACCTAAACATAGGAGTACCAAGCTTCACGGGAACCTACAACGCCACTTTACCTGAAGAAGAGCGCTGGATGATTAAAGTTCAAGTTCCAGGAAGAACGTTCATGCCAGTCACTAAGCCCATAGAGTTTTCTTTTGATGCACCAACTTGGAGTCTAGGAAAGAGCATGGCAGCTCACATCGCCATGGGACGCATTGGAGAAGTCTACCGCAAGGATCTCAAGGATACTATCTACCAGATTTGTGGGCGCCGAGATGAACACTGGGAGATGATCAGCACCAGGAAGGATAGATCAATCGCAGCTTTTATCCAGGAATTAAACCAGCACATTCGACGCCAGGAGAACCAGATGTGTGCCGACATGATAGATCTGAAGAAGGCTAAGACTAGAATCAAGGAACTGGAGGAAGAACTCAAGGCTACACGTGAAGATTATGAAGAGGAAATTGAAGTATTGGTGGAGAAGAATGAAGACCTGATCAAGAAGATTGGAATATTTATGGGAGGCCCGACACCCGTAGATGAAAACGAAGAACCCAAGGAGATCAGCCCGGAAGACTACATCATCATCGACGGCACCGACTCGGAAGCCGATAGTAGCGATGATGACTATGTTGATGAAGCAGGAGCAGATATTATGGAGTCAACGACCGTAGAATATTTCTAATAGACCACCTCATCAGTAGTAGTAGTCCACCATGTAAATATAGTAGCCCGAGCACTTTTTCGATAGTTAGATCGATTGTATGCCTTTGTTTGATTGATTGAAGTGAATTGTTTGCTTTTGCCTCATGTGCATATGGGTAGTGTTTTCTCTTTAGACCCTCTCTATTATTATATCTCATCTTTTCTAAACCCTCAGATGCCTCCGAGACGTGACCCCGGTTTTGCTTTCCCACCGGAGCTCACCCAGTTGATCCAGCAGCAGAACACATTGATGAAGTTGCTAGTCCAGAATCAGAATCAGGGGAACAACAACAACAACCCACCACCACCACCACCTGTTGACCACTTAGCCCGTTTTCTTAGGCTAAATCCACTGGTGTTTTCCAGTAGCACCGAGCCGATAGTAGCAGATGATTGGCTCCGCAAGACAGCTAGGGAGTTGACCACAGCAGGATGCACAGATGCGGAGAAGGTGAAGTTTGCCGCACATCAGTTAGAAGGACCCGCAGCATCATGGTGGGAGAATTTCACAGCCACTTTCCCAGTAGACACTGTCACATGGGACCAGTTTCAGCAGGCTTTCTGTACTGCCCATGTTTCAGCAGGAGCTATGGCCATGAAGAAGCGTGAGTTTCGCAACTTGCGCCAAGGAGGAAGGACAGTTGGCCAGTATGTGGAGGAATTTAGTAAGTTAACACGTTATGCCCTAGATGACGTCGCTACGGATGCAGCTAAGAAAGAGAAGTTTTTGGAAGGACTGAATGATGAGTTGAGCATGCAGTTGATGGTAGGCACCTTCAATAACTACCAGGAGTTGGTAGATCGTGCTCTTATGATTGAAGGGAAGCAGCAGCAAATTGAGAATCGCAAGAGGAAGTATGGACAAGGAAAGTACAATTCAGGAGCTCACCAGAAGCCATGTTTTACCCCTAGACCGGGAGGACATTTTCAGCATACCCATGGAGGAGGTAGCTCGCACAATCACAATGGCACCAAGAATGGTAATGGCAATGGCAATGGAGGAAGCAATGGCCAGAACCGCACCAACCCCTCAACCCCAGCCAAGAAGGACTTGAGCCAAGTCACTTGCTATAAGTGTTCGAAGACCGGACATTATGCCAATGAATGTCCTGAAGGACAAAATGGCAATGGAAGTTCTGGGAAGAAGCCGAACCCTTTCAACAGGGGACAGGTGAACCACGTTAGCGTGGAGGAGGTTGAAGCTCAGCCCGATGCAGTAATAGGTAAGTTTTTGGTTAACTCATTTACTGCACTCGTTCTTTTTGATACTGGCGCATCGCATTCATACATCTCAAGGGGATTTGTGGATAAGTATAACCTACCAACCCAAGCCCTTAGGTCACCCATGTTAGTAACCTCGCCCGGAGCAGAGTATGTGGCTAGTCTATGGTGTGATCGGTTACCATTAAGGATTGGTAACTATGTTTTTCCCTCATACCTAATAGTATTGGAATCTCAACGATTGGATGTGATATTAGGCATGGATTGGTTATCAAAATATGAAGGGAATATTGAATGTGCTAGTAAGTCAATTTTGCTTACCACACTAGAAGGGAGAAGGATCAAGTATGTATCCCGGCATGTGCCAAAGAGGACCCAAGTAAATTGCCTAACAAGAGTTGTGCAGGAGGAAGTACCAGTGGTAAGGGATTTCCGTGATGTATTTCTAGAAGAGTTGCCAGGCATGCCACCGGATAGAGATATTGAGTTCTTGATTGAGCTATTGCCCGGCACTAGGCCAATATCGAAGAGACCTTATAGGATGCCAGCAAAGGATTTGGTGGAAATTAAGAAGCAGATTAAGGAGTTACTAGATAAGGGATATATTCGCCCAAGTTCTTCACCTTGGGGATCGCTAGTACTTCTAGTGGAGAAGGATGGATCGTTAAGGATGGTTGTTGATTATCGAGGATCGAACGAAGTAACGATCAAGAACAAGTACCCACTACCAATGATCAACGATCTGTTTGATCGATTGCAAGGAGCTAAGGTATTTTCCAAGATCGATCTGCGATCAGGATACCACCAGTTGAAGATTCGAGAACAGTTCCGAAGACAGCTTTTACCACCAGGTATGGGCTGTATGAGTATACCGTTATGTCATTTGGTCTGACTAACGCGCCTGCCTACTTTATGAACATGATGAACAAAGTGTTTATGGAGTTTTTGGATAAGTTCGTCGTAGTGTTCATTGATGATATCGTGGTTTATTCGAAGAATGAAGAGGAGCATAAGGAGCATTTGCGTTTGGTACTTGGAAAGCTCAGAGAACACCAATTATATGCCAAGTTCAGCAAATGCGATTTTTTGTTGAAAGAAGTAGGATTCCTCGGACACGTTATATCCGGAGAAGGTATAGAAGTAGATCCCGCTAAAGTTGAAACCATGACCAAGTGGGAAGCCCCAACAACAGTTGGAGAGATCCGGAGTTTTCTTGGACTCACAGGATACTACCAGAGATTTATTGAGAATTTCTCAATGATTGCGAAGCCTATGACTGAGTTGTTAAAGAAAGATACCAAGTTCATATGGACAGAGGAGTGTGAGGCTAGTTTTCAGGAGTTGAAGAAATGCTTGGTTACCTCACCAGTGTTGATTTTGCCAGACCAGACCAAACATTATGAGGTGTACTGCGACGCTTCACGTCGAGGACTTGGAGCAGTGCTTATGCAGGAAGGGAGAGTTGTTTCATATTCCTCAAGACAACTGAAGCCCCATGAGTTGAATTATGCTACGCATGATTTGGAGTTAGCAGCCGTAGTGCATGCTTTGAAAACACGGAGACATTTCCTCATTGGAAACCATTGTGAGGTGTACACGGATCATAAGTGTTTGAAGTACATTTTCACACAGAAGGAGTTGAATCTCAGACAAAGGAGATGGTTGGAGCTTATCAAAGATTATGATATGAAATTACATTATCATCCTGGAAAGGCTAATGTAGTAGCTGACGCATTAAGCCATAAGAGCCATGTCAATACGTTAATGACGGGAGGAATACCCAAGGAGTTAGCAGAAAAATCTTCGTGAACTATGTTTGGAAATAGTTCCGAGAGGCTATGTAGCAGCATTGGAGATTCAGTCAACCTTGATGGATAAAATCAGGGAAGCTCAGAAGACTGACAAAGAGGTTGCCGCTATAAAGAAGAACCTGAGCAAAGGAAAAGCTAAAGGATTTCGTGAGGATGAGCACAATACCCTATGGTTTGAAGACCGTGTTTATGTGCCCAATAACCCGGAGATCAGGAAGTTGATTTTGCAAGAGGCACATGATTCACCGTATTCAATTCACCCAGGAAATACCAAGATGTATTTGGATTTGAAGGATATTTTCTGGTGGACCGGAATGAAGAAGGATATAGCGGAGTATGTAGCAGTTTGTGATGTATGCCAGAGAGTAAAGGCAGAGCATCAGAAGCCAGCAGGATTGTTACAACCATTGCCGATACCCGAATGGAAGTGGGATAAGCTAGGCATGGATTTTATCATGGGTTTGCCCAGGACTCGTTCAGGCTATGACTCAATATGGGTTGTAGTTGATCGATTGACGAAAGTAGCTCATTTCATCCCAGTAAAGACCACTTACACCAGTGCTAAGTTGGCAAAGATATACATGACCAGGATCGTATGTTTGCATGGAGTTCCGAGGAGTATCGTATCTGATAGAGGAACCCAGTTTACCTCAAAGTTCTGGAAGCAGTTGCACGAAACTTTGGGTACCAGGCTAGAATTCAGTACAGCTTTTTCATCCACAGACAGATGGACAGACCGAGAGAGTCAATCAGATTTTGGAGGATATGCTGAGAGCTTGTGCGCTAGATTATGGATCTAGTTGGGACGACAATCTGCCATATGCCGAGTTCTCTTACAACAACAGTTACCAAACCAGTTTGAAGATGGCCCCTTTCGAAGCTTTGTATGGAAGGAGGTGCAGGACACCGCTGTCGTGGGACGAAGTTGGAGACCGCCAGTTGTTTGGACCTGACTTGATTAAAGAGGCTGAACAGAAGGTGAAATTGATTCGCGATAGGCTCAAGGTAGCCCAGTCCAGACAAAAAAGTTATGCAGATTCTAAACGCAAGGAGACAGTTTACGAAGTCAGAGATAGATCTTATCTTCGAGTATCTCCACTTCGTGGAACAAAGCGTTTTGGAGTTAAAGGGAAGTTAGCGCCACGATTTGTAGGACCATATCGAGTTTTGGAGCGTATGGGAGAAGTGGCCTACCAGTTGGAATTGCCTGAAGGATTGTCAGGAGTGCATGATGTGTTCCACGTTTCTCAGTTGAAGAAATGTCATGCGGAGATGGCTGACATACCATTGAGAGATACAGTGCCTTTGGAAACTATACAGTTGGATAACGATTTGACCTATGAGGAGAAGCCAGTCAAGATTCTCGAGTTTGCCAGCCGAGTTACCCGCAGCAAAGTTATCAAGTTTTGCAAAGTTCAGTGGAGCCACCACTCAAAGGATGAAGCCACCTGGGAACGAGAGGAAGATTTGCTCAAAGACCACCCTCACCTATTTTCTAGCCAACCCGAATCTCGAGGACGAGATTCATCTTAAGGGGGTAGGTCTGTAACATCCCAAATTTTCAATTTGGAATGTTATACATTAGATCAGCATTGCATATCATATTTTATTTTGCATTTTGGTTGATCCTAGAAAATTCTACGCAACTCGAGGACCCACGGAGAGAGTTGGGGATTTCGTTATTTTCATATTTGAGTTTTCTCAAATTTTGAGAATAGGATCATTTGATTTTATTTAATTATCATCAATTATTTCTATTACAAAAATATGAGAGAGGGAATAAAATGACTTTCCCAAAATAGAGAAATATTGAGGATTTAATAATAAAATCAAATAAGATTTTATTTCAGAGTTTTTCAGTGTTTTATTTGAATTTAGGAAAAATGTGCGTTTTTCAAAATTGCATTTAGGGCCCAAATAAATGTTCACTTTGTCGGGCTTGATTTTAGAAGCCCGGGAAAATTTATTTCAGGATTTTTGGAGTCCGTTTAGTATTTCTTTTTATTTTTCTTCCGAGCGTAACTATTTAAAAAAAGGGGGAACCGACCTACGGGCCGTGTCCGACTAGGACTCCCGGCCCGTAGGGGCTTTATAAGCCGGCCCACCCCGGGGGGGGGGGGGGGGGAACCCTAGCCCAGCGCCCCGCCCTAGCGCCCCGCCCCAGCCTCGCCGCACGCCCGCCGAGGTTCGCCGCCGCCTCATAGTCCGCGCCGCCGGTTTTTTTAGAAAACCGAACGGTTTTCCGTCGGTTTTTTTTGGTTTTTTTAGTTTTCGTTTTTTTAGATCGGTTTTTTTCGGTTTAGGTTAAATAGCGAGCGTTCGCTCGTTTGTTTGTTTAAACGAACACGTTCATCGTTTAGATCTGGATAACGAACGTTCGTTCGTTAATCCGTTCGTCGTTTTCTTTTCTCTGATTAAATCCACGATTTTTCTGATCGATTTTTCTGATCGTGATTCCTGATCCGATTTTCATTTTAGTATAACTTTTCGCTCGTTTATCGGAATCAGGCGATTCAAGCGCCTAGAGTGTCGTCTCGAAACCCTCTATCCGTTGAACCAACTTAAACAAGATTTTGCTACTGTAAAACTTGCCCTAGATCCAGATTACTAGAACGAAGTTGTTTTCTTTCGCCATTTGACTTTCGTTGCTTCGTTCGATTTGATTCTTTTTGCCAACCAGATCTCTTAAGTTGAACGTTCTGGTTAGATCTCTTATTTGAGTTTTACCTGTGCATTAGATGAGTACTTATTGTATGCTCGTTTGTTGTTTGCGATAGAGTATCTGGAGTGCGCCGCCTGTTACTTCGAATCGTTAGGTTTCCCGGATCATCAGCAAGGCAAGTAACACTTTGATCATACCTTTTCTACTATCCAGTTTTATTGCATTAGATCAATCCTCACACATTGCATGATTAGGACCTAATTAAATTGTGGGATGGGAAGTAGATGAGGTAGTACCTATTACCTGTTTATTATCAAACCTTTGAGAGTTACTTCTACGTTTGCTTATTATGCCGTGCTATGCTAGTAGACGTGGATTGGGTGAGTGAAATCCATGACAGATGTGAGATTGTTAATTAATGGTTTATCTAAGGTGGCAACTTAAACACACATCTGTGTGGATTGAGGCACCTGGGTATTCCAGGACTTGCCTGTTTTCTTTTGGACCGCCACCCAGGCTCAAAGGGATCATGAGATTATTCATACTAGAAACTTCCGTGTGCAGCCACAAGCTATTATGGGCTCTGGCATAGTTGACTAAGTCGTGCGAACTCTTAAAGTGGTAGACTAGCAGATGTAGGGGATGTAGGTGGTACGGTCTACCCGATCGTAAGGTGCTAGCGCTTCTGAAAGGCTATGTCTCGGTCAGCCGTCTTCTCAAACACCATGTAGTGCGAGAAAACAAACAGAGGCGATCGAGTCTTGTGGGGAAAAGTGCGCAAACCTCTGTAGAGTGTAACAAACTAATCATGGTTAGCCGTGTCCCCGGTTATGGACATCTTGAGTATCTAGTACCTGGATTTTCATGTGAATCTCAACATGTTACTCTAAACTAATTTTGTTGGGTTATGTTTAATGATGATGCTTAATTGGGATTGAGAATGCTGTCAACCATTCTCAATGTTTAACAACCACCATGATAGTAATTAAGTTTATTCCTTTGTAGTAGGGGAAAATTGGCTTTACGCAAAACAGTAACCATAGAGCTTTCCGCCAGCCAAATATGCATATAGTATAGCTGTTTCATTCCATTACTCTCTATGTGTTACCTTGCCAGCATATTCCATGTGCTGACCCGTTTTCGGGCTGCAACGTTAATGTTGCAGACTTTTCAGACGACGATTAAGGAGTTTTAGGTCGTGGTTCTATACTCAGTGATGCCGTTGGAGTTGATGGACTCACTTATCTTCCAAGCCTTCTGCTGTTATAGTTATTAGATGGCCTTAAGCCATATTTATTGTAATAAGTTCTCTTTTGAGACACTCAATGTAATAAGTGTGTGATTGCTACTCTGCTATAAATCCTCCGAGTACTGTGTGGTGTCAGCATTACTGATCCAGGGATGACACCAGAGCACAGAGATCAGACTGTTTGAGGTCTGGTCGCTACAATGTTCAAGAGCGAATGGGTCTCATCCGGCCTAGTTCTTCTCCGTGGGGTTGTGGTGTTCTTTTTGTGAAGAAGAAGGATGGAACGGACCGACTTTGTGTTGTTTACCGTCCATTGAACGAGAAGACCATCAAGAACAAATACCCACTTCCCAACATCAACGAGTTGTTCGAACAACTCAAAGGTGCCCAAGTATTCTCCTAGCTTGATCTCCCTATGGGTTATCATCAGATTCGAATCCGTGAGCAAGATATTCCCAAGACGGCTTTCAGGACAAGCTTTGGTTCATATGAATACACTGTCATGTCTTTTGGCCTCGTCAACGCTCCTCCGACTTTCTCTCGCATGATGAACTTCATCTTCAACGCCTACACCAATAACTTTGTTTTGGTCTATCTCGATGACATTCTGGTCTTTTCAAAGAACAAGGAAGATCATGCCAAGCACTTGCATTTGGTACTCGATAAGCTCAGAGAACACCAGTTCTATGCCAAGTTCTCCAAGTGCGAATTTTGGCTCGATGAGGTTCTTTATCTTGGTCATATCATCTCTGCCAAGGGCATTGCGGTGAATCCTGAGAAGTCGAGAATATTATCTTGTTATCTTAATGCATCTATATACTTGGTAAAGGGTGGAAGGCTCGGCCTCTCGCCTAGCATTTTGTTCCACTCTTGCCGCCCTAGTTTCCGTCATATCGGTGTTATGTTCCCGGATTTTGCGTTCCTTACGCGGTTGGGTGATAATGGGAACCCTTTGACAGTTCACCTTGATTAAAGCTTCTCCAGCAATGCCCAACCTTGGTTTTACCATTTGCCACCTAGCCTCTTTTCCCTTGGGTTTCCGGAGCCCGAGGGTCATCTTATTTAACCCCCCCCCCCCGGGCCAGTGCTCCTCTGAGTGTTGGTCCAACCGAGTGATGTCCGGGGCTACCAGGGGCAACTCTGGGCTGGCCTACCCGACGTCTTGCTCATCCGGTGTGCCGTGAGAACGGGATATGTGCAGCTCATATCGGGATTTGTTGGCACATCTGGGTCGTATTGCTGGATTTGTTTTAACTTGTCGAAGTGTCTTGTAGAACCGGGATACCGAGTCTGATCGGAATGTCTCGGGAGAAGGTCTATTCCTTCGTTGACTGTGAGAGCTTGTCATGGGCTAAGTTGGGACTCCCCTGCAGGGATTTGAACTTTCAAAAGCCGTGCCCGCGGTTATGGGCAGATGGGAATTTGTTAATGTCCGGTTGTAGATAACTTGAACCTTAACTTAATTAAAATGAATCAACTATGAGAGTAACCGTGATGGTCTCTTCTCGGCGGGGTCCGGGAAGCGAACACGGTGTTGGAGTAATGCTTGCTGCAAGTTGCCCTCTAGTCATTCGTTTGCGCTTTGCCTTCTCTTCTCGCTCTCTTTTGCGGACAGGTTAGCCACCAAATATGTTAGTCGCTTGATACAGCTCCACATATTGTACCTTGCCTTACCTATAAGCTTAAATAGTCTTGATCGCGAGGGTGCAAGATTGCTGAGTCCCTGTGGCTCACAGATTACTTCCAAACCAGATGCAGGGCCTGATGACTCCGTTCCAGATGACGCGCTTGAGCTCAAGTGGGAGTTCGACGAGGACTCACACCGTTACTATGTGTCTTTCCCTGATGATCAGTAGTGGTGCCCAGTGGGGGCGATCGGGACCGTGTCGCATGTTGGGTTTATCTTTTATTTTGGCGCCGTAGTCGGGCCACGAGTGATTGGTTGATGTAATGCTATTTATGTACTTTGATTGACGTGGCGAGTGTAAGCCAACTATGTATCTCCCCTTTTATTATCTATATATTACATGGGATGTTGTGAAGATTGCCTAACTTGCGACATTGCTTTCAATGCAGTTATGCCTCTAAGTCGTGCCTCGACACGTAGGAGATATAGCCGCATCGAGGGCGTTACACTAGGAGATCCCGGATTACCAACTATACCATGCTCCATTAAAAGAAACTATGTTAAAACTGCTTTATGTGATCTTGGAGCATGTGTTAGTGTTATGCCTCTCTCTTTATATCGTAGATTTGATTTGAATAAGTTGACACCTATTGAAATATCTTTGCAAATGGCCGATAAATCAATTGCTATACATATCTGTATTTGTGAGGATGTGCCTGTTGTGGTTGCAAACGTTACTATTTTAACGGACTTTGTTATTCTTGATATTCCCGAGGACGATAGTATGTCTATTATCCTTGGTAGACCTTTTTTAAATACTGTAGGGGCTTTTATTGATTGCAACAAAGGCAATGTCACTTTTCATGTTAATGGTGATTAGCATATGGTACACATTCTGAGGAAACAACCTCAAGTCCAAAGTATCAATTCTATTGGGAAAATTTCAACGATTACTATTGGAGGTTTTGCATTCCCTCTTCCTACTGTCAAGAAGAAATATGATATTCTTATTGTTGGGGACATGCATATCCCCGTTGAGGTAACCTAGTGTTATTCGAAAATTCTCCGGTTTCATGTTATTCGGAAAGAGTTTGTTAACAAGACTTCATCAACCTTGTTCGTGGATTCCTTTTAATGAGCATGAGATGGATGAAGTTAGAAAGCACAACTCTCTGTACCCTCCTTTTACTTTCTGTCATTTAGATTAAATAAATCAAAAATATTATTTTTTGTCTGTTTCTGAAGTATCCTTGCAAAAAAATACCCTAAAATAAAAGTTCTCCTAATGTCCTGAAAAGGAAATATTATTTTTTGTAGAATATTTAAGAATTACTGACACTATGAACACACCAGGGGGCCCCAACATTTGTCCACGAGGGTGCAGGGCGCCCCCTGCCTCGTGGACCCCACATGGACTCCTCCACTTATTCCAGCAACCACTCACTTCGTCTTCCTCCAGAAAAAATCCCCCCATAGCTCAAACCTGTGTTCTAGCTCATCTTGCTGCCATTTTTGATCTCCTTGCTCAGAGCTCCATTCACAAAACTGTTGGGGGAGATTGTTCTTCGGTATGTGAATCCTCCCATGGTCCAATTAGTTTTTGTTCTAGTGCTTTATTTATTGCATATTTTTGCTGCTAAGGTGACCTTGTTCTTGAGCTTGCATGTCAAATTTATGCGGTCCAAAGTAGTTTTAATGCATGATATATCCTCTAGGCACTTGTGGGAGTAGTTGATATCAATCTTGTTGAGTTTAGATCACTTTTATGTTGAGTCACTAAAAATTTCAGAAATTTTTCAGAGAAAGAAAATGTTTAGGAAAATGTACCAAGGTGGTTCCTCAAGGAAGCAAGGACCAAGGCTCACGATACGTGAGCCGGACGATGAACCACCGAGGGAAGCTCAAGTGCGGCCTTGTGAATGGTCGTCAGAGGAGTTATGGACCAGGTAAGCATCAAGGATGAATTTGACGTGTATATGCGTAATGCTGATCTTGAGGACTTCGTGTCAGATAAGTGCTTGCAGTTCCACTACCTAATTGATTCCTTTGTGAGGAGGTTTAAATTTACATCATCGCGCAATTCTCACACTGTTTGATTTGATCTTTATGATAAATCATATAACATGGACCTAGAAGATTTTAATATTGCTTGTAAACTCTCGCAGTGGGGCAATGTTAGTGATCCTCGCAAATCTGAATATAAAGACTTCCTTGCTAGCATCATTGTGGGGGAGTCTAGAGAAATAACACAAGCTACCATAGGGAGAATTCATTTCCCCTCCATACATTATTTTGCTCTCTTTATAGGTAGATGCATTAACGTTAAAGATGAGGCTTGTCACATGTGCGTTCCAGATCTTTGTGTCCTCAAGAGTGCGGTATTAGGCGATAAAGAATATAACTTGGGGGGCATTGTGGCATGAAGGTTGCATCTTAACGGTATAAGTGGAGATTTGTTTGGTGGAATTTATGCAACTCGTGTAGCTAATTATCTCAATGTACCCATACATGGAAATGATACAGAGTTGCCTCCTGCTTATCTAGATTATAATGCTATGGTTCGCCATCAGTTTCTTGAGAGGAACGAACAGTTCCTCCAGTACCGACTAATCTTTGACAGACAACACACTGTCCATGTTGCCCTCCCTGCTCCTACTTTCTTTAACTTTCAGGCAAAAAGGAGGTATGTTATAACTAGGGAGGAGGCGAACGAGTACGAGAGGAGGACGGAGGCAGCTCGCCTCCAAGATGCAGCTCTTCAGGTAGTAGCTGCTACATCTCAGTACAACCCCAGCTACGACTTTGGATATCCTCCAGGCTAGCAGTGGCCATAGACCAACTTAGGCCAAAAGCCTAAGCCTGGGGGAGTAGGTATTTCTCACCGACATTACATTCAAGCTCACACACATGCCAGTTGTTGGTGCTCATACTTTTTCATTGTACTATCCATGCTAGTTTATTTTCTTTTCTAATCCTTCTTCTTGTGTGTTTGAAAAACCTTAAGAAACACCAAAAAAAATTAGTTGTAACTCTTAGCTAGTTTACTTTCCATGCTCGTAGTAGTAGCAATTAAAAGAAAACCCAAAAAGATTTCTCATTCTTCTTTTGCTTGTTGGGAGCTTTCTTGTGTAAATAGTTTTATTTCCTTTCTTATTCTTTGGGGTCAAGAGGAGAAGACCATGATGAAAATGTTGAGAGCCTCTCGTATGCATTATTGTTGATTTAACCAAGATCCCATAATACCTTGTCTTCTCCCTTGTATTAAATGCTTGCAGATTCCAGATTAGTCCAATGCACGTGCACTATTATTATTATCCACACCGTTCGGTCATGCGAGTGAAAGGCAATAATGACGATATATGATGGACTGATTGAGATGAGAGAAGCTGGTATGAACTCGACCTATCTTGTTTTTGTAAATATGATTAGTTCATCGTTCCTGATTTAGCCTATTATGAATGAAACATGTTTGCAATGACAATTAGAGATTATAGTTTGCTATGCCATGCTTAATTATCTAGGAGTTTATAATAGTTTACCTTGCGTGCCAACATGCTATTAAAATGGTTGTGATGTGGTATGATAGGGTGGTATCCTCCTTTGAACGATTCGAGTGGGTTGACTTGGCACATGTTCACGCATGTAGTTGAAACAAAATCAACATAGCCTCCACGATATTTATTTTCATGGTGATTTTTATATATCCTACTCATGCTTGCACTCATTGTTGATTAACCTTAATGCATGTTCATGACTGTTGTCGCTCTCTAGCTGTTTGTTTCCTAGTCTCTTTCTGGCCTACACTTGTACTAAGCGGGAATACTGCTTGTGCATCCACTTCCATAAACCCCAAAGTTATTCCATATGAGTCCACCATAACTTCCTATAAGCGGTATTTACCTGCCGTTCCAAGTAAATTTGTATCTGCCAAACTCTAAACCTTCAAATGAAATTTTGTTTTGTATGCTCAAATAGCTCATTTATCAACTAGGGATGTCTATATCTTCCATGCTAGGTGGGTTATTCTCACGATGAGTGGACTCCGCTCATCACTCACGAGAAAATGGCCGGTAACCAGGATGCCCAGGCCCATGCTCAAATCAAAATAATTGCACACAAAACTCCCCCAGGATTGTTGTTAGTTGGAGGCACCCATAGTTTCGGACAAGCCATGGATTGATGTTTGTTGGTAGTGGGGGGTATAAACTTTACCATTTTGTTTGGGAACGACCCATAATGTGTGTAGCATGGAAGATATCGAGATCTCTTGGTTGTTATGTTGACAATGACAGTATGCCACTCAAAATATTATTTATCTCTACTTCAAAACTCGAGCTTTGGCACCTATGTGAATCCCTGCTTCCCTCTACGAATGGCCTATCTATTTACTTTAATGTTGAGTCATCATCCTCTTATTAAAAAGCACCAGTTGGAGAGCACCTCTGCCATTAGAATGCATTGCTATTAGTTTACATTGAGTATGACTATGACTAGATCTCTTTTACCATGAATTACAATGTCTAGTCAGTCCTTGATCTTCAAGGGTGCTCTGCATTTATGTTTTGCAGTCTCAGAAAGGGCTAGCGAGATACCATCTTGTTATATAATGGTATGATTATTTTGAGAAAGTGTTGTCATCCGATATTTATTATTATTGCTCGCTAGTTGATTATGCCATTGATATGAGTAAACATGAGACCTAAATGTTATTGTGAATATGGTTAGTTCATAATCTTTGCTGAAAACTTGAATGCTGGCTTTACATATTTGCAACAACAAGATTAAACCGAGTTTGTAAAAGTTTTACTTTATCACTTTCAGTTTGTCAACTGAATTGCTTGAGAACAAGCAAAGGTTTAAGCTTGGGGGAGTTGATACGTCTCCAACGTATCTACTTTTCCAAACACTGTTGCCCTTGTTTTGGACTCTAACTTGCATGATTTGAATGAAACTAACCCGGACTGACGCTGTTTTCAGCAGAATTACCATGGTGTTATTTTTGTGCAGAAATAGAAGTTCTCGGAATGACCTGAAAATTCACGGAGACATGTTTTGGAATTAATAAAAAATATCACCGAAAGAATCACCATCAGGGGGCCCACACCCTGTCCGCGAGGGTGCAGGGCACCCCCCTGGGGCGCGCCCCTGCCTCGTGTGCCCCCTGAGACTCCACCAACCTCAACTCCAACTCTATATATTCACGTTCGGGGAGAAAAATCAGAGAGAAGTATTCATCATGTTTTACGATACGGAGCCGCCGCCAAGCCCTAATCTTCATCGGGAGGGCTGATCTGGAGTCCGTTCAGGTCTCTGGAGAGGGGAATCCATCGCCATCGTCATCATCAACATTCCCCCATCACCAATTTCATGATGCTCACCACCGTGCGTGAGTAATTCCATCATAGGCTTGCTGGACAGTGATGGGTTGGATGATATTTACCGTTAATCGAGTTAGTTTTGTTAGGGTTTGATCCCTAGTATCCATTACGTTCTAAGATTGATGTTGCTATGAATTTGCTATGCTTAATGCTTGTCACTAGGTCTCGAGTGCCATGATTTCAGATCTGAACCTATTATGTTTTCATGAATATATGTGAGTTCTTGATCCTATCTTGCAAGTCAATAGTCACCTACTATGTGTTATGATCCGGTAACCCCGAAGTGACAATAATCGGGACCACTCCTGGTTATGACCATAGTTTGAGGAGTTCATGTAATCACTAAGTGTTAAGGCTTTGGTCCAGTACTCTATTAAAAGGAGGCTTAATCTCCCTTAGTTTCCAATAGGACCCCACTGCCATGGGAGGGTAGGACAAAAGATGTCATGCAAGTTCTTTTCCATAAGCACGTATGACTATATTCGGAATGCATGCCTACATTACATTGTTGAACTGGAGCTAGTTCTGTGTCACCCTATGTTATAACTGTTGCATGAGGAATCGCATTCGACATAATTATCCATTTCCTACGAGCTTTTCAAATATTGATCTTTGCTTAGTTACTTTTTCGTTGCCACTGTTACGATTGCTACAAAAACCGCTACTGTTACTTTTACCACCGTTACCGTTACTTCCATACTACTTTGCTACTAAATACTTTGCTATAGATATTAAGTCTTTCAGGTGTGGTTGAATTGACAACTCAACTGCTAATACTTGAGAATATTCTTTGGTTTCCCTTGTGTCAAATCAATAAATTTGGGTTCAATACTCTACCCTCGAAAATTGTTGTGATCCCCTATACTTGTGAGTTATCACCAAGCGTCATGGTTTTGAAGCATTTATTTCATTTTTTCTGTAGTTAAAAAGCCAACAAACAAACATTTGTGGTTTATCAAAATATATGTACATTCCTTGTAAAAGGCATGAGAATTTACTAAATGGCACGAGCATGGTTTTCCAGGCCGTTCTTGTGGACCCTTTCATGCACCGATTGTTTGAACTTGAATTATGTGCATTAATGCCTAGGAAATGCACATAATCCCCTAAATATGGCAAATGAACCCGGAAAAGTACCAAGTTGAACATGGTGATTTGCAAGTTGTATGTTCATCATAGAAAAAAACTCGTGGACAAAGGACAAAGGAGATGCGGATCCCCCTTCAATCTTGGTGATTTCCCCCTCGAAACCATGAAATTTCCTCGGTGATGGTTCATTTTATGAAAGGCGTGCATGAATTTTTTTTTACCAGGGCACAGTGAGGTCATACCATGTCACCACACCTGGCGTCATGTTTCCCATGTATTTCATTTTTGTATAGTTGTTTACCCAATAAATGACGCGTTTATGGTTGACTATTGCCACACATTTCCTTAAAATATCTACCCATTCCTTGTAAAAGGCATGAGAATGTACTAAATACCACCAGCATGGTTTTCCAGACCGTTCTTGTGTACCTTTTCATGCACCGATTGTGTGGAAAATGCACATAATCCCCTAAATTTGAATTATGTGCATAATTAATGCCTAGAAAATGCACATAATCCCCTAAACATGGTAACTGAGTTAGCAAAAAATGTTAAATTTGAACACGTTGCATTTGAGGTGGTATGTTGATCGTTGGAAAAAACTGAATGACAAACTAGGATGGAAATTTGGATTCCCCTTCAATCTTAGTGATTTCCCTCTCGAAAGCATTGAACTTCCTCGTTGATGGTTCGATTTATGTAGGGCGTGCATGACGACATAAATCAAACCTTCTCATCTTTTAACCAGGGCATGGTGAGGCAATACCATGGCACCATGCCAGGCGTCAGGTTTTTCAAGCACATATTTCATTGTTCTATAGTTGATAACACAGTAAATGATGTGTTTGTGGTTGACTATTGCCATGCATTCCATTGAAATCTCTGCCCATTCCTTGTAAAAGGCTTGAGAAATTACTAAATACCACGAGTATGGTTTTTCCAGACCGTTCTTGTGCACCCTTTCATGCACCGATTGTTTGAATTTGAATTATGTGCATTAATGCCTACAAAATGCACATAATCCCCTAAATATTGTAAATGAACCAGGAAAAGTGTCAAATTTGAACATGGCGATTAGCAGGGTTTATGTTCATCATAGAAAAACACTCATGGATGAAGGACAAAGGAAATTTGGATTCCCATTCAATCTCGGTGATTTACTATCGCACACGATTCATCTCCGTCACCTCTGCGAACCATGTGTGTTCACTCACACATGCAAAAGGAAAAATAAAACCCTCGCCCACTTCGTCCTCACTGACTCGCCGCGGACTCCTCCGCAACTCTGCACCCTAAGCTCGAGGGATGTTGGCGGCAGGCGTAGGTCGCACTCCAAATGGCACTGGATTTCACCCCTACCGCTTTCCACCACCTATCTGCACCGACATTCTATACTTTGGTCGACTGGGGTTTTCTACATGATTGGTCCAGGGATTTTTCTCATGGAGAAGGTAATCAACTTAATTAGCGAAGTATTCACTCATCTCTTATCGCAGTCCATCTGTCGCTGTTAATCAACTGGCAGAAATCATCGTGGAATTATTTTGTTCTAGCTGATTCATGGGTGTTCATTCATGTGTCCATAGTGCAAGCACAAATCAGGAAACTATGGTGGTGGCCAGTCCGGAACGAAGTTCTATCTCACCATTCCGGATGACTTCAGGGAGCGCTCGGTATGTTCAATCTCAACCTACCACGGTCGGCATGGCCTAAATTTGCGAACATATACCGTCTGTTGCTACATTATATATATATGCATCAAATCTTTGTTACATTATCTATATTTGATTCTATATTTTTGTACTTTGCTTTCATCTATATATATTGATCTATTTTATGAGTTACTCCCATATTTGCATCTTGCTCTGTTACTTCAATATATCTAATTTACGATCTTAATTTTCATTTCAAGTAGTACATCCCTTGTTTTGCAAGAACAGGAGTAGAAGGAAATCTTGGGCTTTACTTTGATGATGACTCCCAAGATGTCATATTGACAACGCAACATGGATTCACAATGAAGGTTAGTGTAAAACTTGATAAAGATGGTCACTCCTATTTTAATGCAGACCTTTGGAGAAAAATATCTAAGTGTTATGAACTGAAAGATGGCAATAAAATTCTAGTGCGTGCACCACAGCATGGCTAATTAACATGGATGTTTACTTCCCCAACGTCATCATCCAATCAAAGTCTGATCGAGGTTAGTGTCCTTTCAACTTTCTCCATGCTGGTAAAAAGTCTTATTTTAATGTTGATGCTCACAAACTATATATATCTTCAATGATATGATACAATTGTTTATTATTCTACATGTCTACAAAAATTCCCCCCTGTAGCAGTTCCTGGATCGATTTCCCGGCGTGGTCGATTTACACTTGTGCCTGCTAATAACGCCAAAGTGATTTTAAGGTAGTGCATTTACTACAGAAATGGAACCATTCAAATTAACAGGTTCTCGCTTCTCCTGGCAATGCATCCATATTGGAAAATTGGAGACACTCTACTCATGCTCTAACAAGGCACATGAGGGCTCTTCCTTTTCATTAACGAGATGTCGAGTTGCCGTGATCAAACTGCTTCTAGTGGATAGTTGTGGTTGTTGGCCCTCAGCCTCTTAAAATGTGCCAGTTGTTACTATATATGTGAAGTATGTAGATATGGACCATATGGTTGTTGGCCCTTAGCCTCTTAAAATGTGATAGTTATTACTATGTTAAGTATGTAGATATGGACCATATGGTTGTCAAAACCGTGTTACGAAGATCCTCCTTTTGTCAAATAGTGTAACCACTATATATATGTTATTCAAATGTTGTTACCCAAGTTCATAAATTTTCATGAAAAGTATTAGTATCGTACATAGTTCATTGAGTTTAAGCGTCTGCCCGATGTCCAGAAGGCATTTGCATATTAACTGTCCATATTGCAAATTCACACACATGTTAACATAAGGAAACGTATGTGTAACATACTAATCATCGCACACGAGTACTCGCAAATGCATCGTGTCCGATACTCCTAGCCAACGCAAGCAACTAGTTTGCATTTTTCAAAGTTTTTTGTACACACTGAATCGCACACGAAGTAACTGTATTGACCATCTGTGTTGTAATTTCTCATCGCAAACAGTTCATTCGAGTCGGCTGTTTGCCCCATATCACACACATCTTGTTTACAAGACTCGTTTGCGTTCTTTTGGCTCATCACAAATAGTTTATCCATGTGAACTGTATGCCGCATATCACACACATCTTGTTAAGTTGAACCGTTTCTGTTGTGTTCCCTAATCGAGAACAGTTCGTCCGAGTTAACCGTATGCTGTATATCGTGCACACATTGATATGGCTGCATGTTTCTGTTGTCCTACCTCATCGCAACCAGTTCGAATGGATTAACCGTGTGTCCTGCATTGCACACAGAATGTTATGGCTGCCCGTTTCTGTTGTTCTGCCTCATCGCAAATAGTTTGAATGGATTAACCGTGTGCCCCGCATCGCACATGCAACTAAAGTCTGAACCATGTTTGATGGCTCCGCCATCACAAACATTTTGCACCTTTTTGACGGGTTTTTACACCACTGTTTGCGATTATTCCATCGCACATAGTTTCGGCAAAGGGTCTCTGATCGTTGTGTCACGTTAGAAGTATCCTGCAGTGGTGAAAGAGTACTAGTACGGCTGGTGCTCGTCGATCTCCGCCGCTGCCTCCATGTCCAGCTCGAGCCCGACGGTCTCTTGGGGAAGGGGCTCCATGGCATCAATCGCACGATACTCGGCAAGAATCTTGCCATCCGCGTCTGCCATATCTTTGTAATAGGTCGCCATGAGCTGGGCGTGGGCATCCACGATCTGGGCCTTAGCGGGCTCCGTTGTGGCAAGGTATGTCGTGTAGGAACAGACGGCTGCTCGAACGCTCTCGGCGATTGCGAACTCTTCGGTCATGGGTTGCCGACCATTGTCGGAGAAGCTTCGTTCGGTTTGTGTGGTGACTGCCACGAGCTGGGCGTGGACGGCCTCGACATGGTTGTGGGAGGTGTCCATCAGGGCTAAGGCCACCGCTGCAGAACGGAAAGCTATTGTGCCACTCTTGCCAGTTGCTATCCCCGAGGCAGATGCTGGTACCACCGCCTGAGAAGCAATAGTGGCTGTTTGGGCTGCCTTGGCCGCCCGGACACAGATTGCGGTCGCCCTCACGAAGCTTGTTAGCACTTGCCTGGCGGTTGCGGCCGTGCTCTCGACGGAGTGGGCCGCCGAAGTTGCCCTCATGACGTAGGTCCACGTCCCCATCTTTCACCGGCGATGATTGAATAGTGAAATGATATTTGAGGAGCGGGCTAGTGTGCTTGACACTCCGACGGTGCTCCAAGATATTTTGTGCAGCATCTCACATGGTTGGTGATAATAAACTGTGTGCAATCTACATGATTTTTTGTCTTGACTTTCATTACACTATGTGGTCACAGCTGCAAAGGATGGTGTTTGAATTACTAGAACTTTTATCTACAGTGAACATGCAACTATAGATGTGTCGTCAAAAAGTTGGAATTATTTAGGGTTCGTTTGGACGTTTTTATACATTAACTTGGTTTTGTGACATTTCAGGTGCATAATTCAAATTTGTACTACATGCACATGCTCCAGTGCATATAAAAGGGTTGAAAAATCAAATATGTGTCCTTGGTTTCTTGCTTAGGTCCCATGCAACAAATTTGAATGAATGTCAAATACCCTGCCACCGTCACTCAGCCACAAACATTGAGATACCTGGTTTTTAAAATCTACTAAATCCAAAACTCGTCTAAAGTTCATGAAACTTGGCATGGTATCATGGAGCGGCATCAACATGCCGTGGTAAATTTTTTGTCCCATTTGGGACAGGTTTGGGTATAACCTTCTCACAAACCAGAGCTACTCACAACAAGCGTGATGGTTTCGGTAGGGAACATGACACCTTTGGGGATGAAACGATATCCATTGTCCTTATTGCTTTCAAAAATTTTGTAGTGTCAACCTATAACAATAGGAGTGTTGTGTTTAATTTTGTAATTTTTCAGGGTTCGTTTGGACATTTTTATTCATCAACTGGGTTTTCTAGGCATTTTATGTGCATAATTTAAATTCGAACTACATGGACATGCTCCAGTGCATATAAATTGGTTGAAAAATCAAATATGTGTCCTTGGTTGCATGCTTAAGTCCCATGCAATTTCAAACACCCTGCCACCATCACTGGCTGCAAACATTGAGATACCTTGTTTTTAAAATCTACTAAATCCAAAACTCATCTGAAATTCATGAAACTTGGCATGCTAGCATGGAACGACATCAACATGCTGTGGTAAAAATTTTGTCCCATTTGGGGCAGGTTTGGGTATAAGCTTCTCACAAACCATAGCTTCTCACAACAAGCATGATGGTTTTGGTAGGGAACGTGCCACCTTTGGGAACGAAATGATATCCGTTGCCTCTTATTGCTTTCAAATTTTTCAAGTCTCAACATAGAACAACAGGAGTGTTGTGTTTAATTTTGGAATTTTCGTTGTTCGTTTGGACGTTTTTATACATTAACTGGGTTTTCTAGGAATTTTAGGTGCATAATTCAAATATGAACTACATGCACATGCTCTAGTGCATATAAATTGGTTGAAAAATCAAATATGTGTCCTTGGTTGCATGCTTAGGTCACATGCAAGAAATGGGAATGAATTTCAAACACCCTGCCACGGTCACTCGGCCACAAACATTGAGATACTTGGCTTTTTAAATTCTAGTAAATCCAAAACTCGTCGGAAATTCATGAAACTTGGCATGCTATCATGGAACGATATCAACATGCCGTGGTAAAAATTTTGTCCCGTCTGAGGCAGATTTGGGTATAAGCTTCTCACAAAGAAGAGCTTCTCACAACAAGTGTGATGGTTTCAGTAAGGAACATGCCACCTTTGGGGATGAAACGATATCCGTTGCCTCTTATTGCTTTCAATAAATTTCTAGTGTCAACATAGAACAACATGAGTGTTGTGTTTAATTTTGGAATTTTTCAGGTTTCGTTTGGACATTTTCATACATTAACTGGTTTTCTAGGCATTTTATGTGCATAATTATAGTTTGAACTACACGCACATGCTCTACTGCATATAAATTGGTTGAAAAAAATCAAATCTGTGTCCTTCGGTGCATTCTTAGGTCCCATGCAAGAAATGGGAATGAATTTCAAACACCATGCCACCGTCACTTGGCCGCAAACATTAAGATACTTGGTTTTTAAATTCTAGTAAATCGAAAATTCATCTGAAATTCCTGAAACTTGGCATGCTATCATGGAGCGGCATCAACATACCGTGGTAAAACTTTTGTCACATTTGGGGCAGGTTTGGGTATAAGCTTCTCAGAAACCAGAGCTTCTCACAACAATGGTGATGGTTTCGTTAGGGAACGTGCCACCTTTGGGGACGAAACGATACTCGTTGCCTCTTATTGCTTACAAAAAAATTCTAGTGTCAACATAGAACAACAATAGTGTTGTGTTTAATTTTGGAATTTTTAGGGTTCGTTTGGACATTTTTATACATTAACTGGGTTTTCTAGGCATTTTATGTGCATAATTCAAACTTAAACTACATGCACATGCTCCAGTGCATATAAATTGGTGGAAAAATCAAATATGTGTCCTTCGGTGCATGCTTAAGTATCATGCAAGAAATGGGAATGAATTTCAAACACCCTACCACCGTCACTCAGCCGCAAACATTGAGGTACTTGGTTTTTAAATTCTAGTAAATCCAAAACTCATCTGACATTCATGACACTTCACATGCTATCATGGAGCGGCATCAACATGCCGTGGTAAAAAAATTGTCCCATTTGGGGCAGGTTTGGGTATAAGCTTCTCACAAACCACAGCTTCTCACAACAAGCGTGATGGCTTCGGTAGGTGTCGTGGGATATCCGCGGCCACCAATGGGACCGGGGTGGCCCTTGCTAGTTCCGCAGGGGGACGTGATACGTCTCCGTCGTATCTACTTTTCCAAACACTTTTGCCCTTGTTTTGGACTCTAACTTGCATGATTTGAATGGAACTGACCCGTACTGACGCTGTTTTCAGCAGAATTGCCATGGTGTTATTTATGTGCAGAAACAAAAGTTCTCGGAATGACCTGAAACATTACGGAGACTATTTTTGGAAATAATAAAAAATCCTGGCAAAAGATCAAGACCAGGGGGCCCAGACCCTAGCCACGAGGGTGGGGGCGCGCCTGCCCCCCTGGACGTGCCCCCTACCTCGTAGGCCCCCTGGAGCTCCTCTGACCTCAACTCCAACTCTATATATTCACTTTTGGGGAGAAAAAAATCAAGGAGAAGGATTCATCGCGTTTTACAATATGTAGCCGCCTCCAAGCCCTAAAACCTCTCGGGAGGGCTGATCTGAAGTCCATTCGGGGCTCCGGAGAGGGGAATCCATCACCGTCGTCATCATAAACCATCCTCCATCACCAATTTCATGATGCTCACCGCCGTGCGTGAGTAACTCCATCGTAGGCTTGCTGGACGGTGATGGGTTGGATGAGATTTATCATGTAATCGAGTTAGTTTTGTTAGGGTTTGATCTCTTGTATCCACTATGTTCTGAGATTGATGTTGCTATGACTTTGCTATGCTTAATGCTTGTCACTAGGGCCCGAGTGCCATGATTTCAGATCTGAACCTATTATATTTTCATGAATATATGAGAGTTCTTGATCCTATCTTGCAAGTCTATAGTCACCTATTATGTGTTATGATCCGTTAACCCCGAAGTGACAATAATCGGGATACTTACCGGTGATGACCATAGTTTGAGGAGTTCATGTATTCACTATGTGTTAATGCTTTGGTCCGGTACTCTATTAAAAGGAGGCCTTAATATCCCTTAGTTTCCACTAGGACCCCGCTGCCACGGGAGGGTAGGACAAAAGATGTCATGCAAGTTCTTTTCCATAAGCACGTATGACTATATTCGGAATACATGCCTACATTACATTGATGAATTGGAGCTAGTTCTGTGTCACCCTAGGTTATGACTGTTACATGATGAACCGCATCCGGCATAATTCTCTATCACCGATCCATTGCCTACGAGCTTTCCATATATTGTTCTTCGCTTATTTACTTTTCCGTTGCTATTGTTATAATCACTACAAAATACTAAAAACATTACTTTTGCTACCGTTACTTTTGCTATCGTTACCACTACTATCATATTAGTTTGCTACCAAATACCATGCTGCAGATATTAAGTTTCCAAGTGTGGTTGAATTGACAACTCAGCTGCTAATACTTGAGAATATTCTTTGGCTCCCCTTGTGTCGAATCAATAAATTTGCGTTGAATACTCTGCCCTCGAAAACTGTTGCGATCCCCTATACTTGTGGGTTATCAAGACTATATTTTGGCGCCGTTGCCGGGGAGCATAGCTCTATTCTTTGAGTCACTTGGGATTTATATCTACTTATCATTATGAAGAACTTGAAAGATCCAAGAACAAAGATTTATCCCTCAACAACGAGGGGTGGTAAGGAACTTCCATCTAGCTCTGCACTTGATTCACCTTCTGTTTTGAGTTAGCTTGCGACACCTAAACCTGCTTCTGCCATTCATTCTGATATGTCGCATGTTATTGATGATGCCACTTCTGCTATGCATGACACTTATGATGAAACTACTTCTATGCTTGATACTACTGTGCCACTTGGTGAATTTCTTGATGAACAACTTGCTAGGGCTAGAGAGAATGAAATTATTGAAACTGATAATGTTGGTGAAAGTGATAGTGAAGACTCTCCCCCTAATAAATATGAATTGCCTGTTGTTCCTGAGGGTTATGTTATGGATGAAGAAGCTACTAGAGCTATTTTAGCTTGCAATGATAGATATGATCTAAAGAGGTTATTAGCTAAACGGAAGCAGCAATCCCATAATGCTAGAATGAAACCTGGCCCTGCTTTTGCTACTTCACCTATCTTTGTTACTGATAAGGATTATGAATTATCTGTTGATCCTGATATAATTACTTTGGTTGAATCTGATCCTTTTTATGGCTATGAATCTAAAACTGTTGTGGCACATCTTACTAAATTAAATGATATAGCCACCCTGTTCACTAATGATGGGAGAACTTGCTACTTTTATATCCTTAAAATATTTCTGTTCTCATTAAAGGGTGATGCTAAGATATGGTTTAATTCTCTTGATCCTGGTTGTGTGTGTAGTCCCTAGGATATGATTTATTACTTCTCTGCTAAATATTTCCCTGCTCATAAGAAACAAGCTGCTTTAAGGGATATATATAATTTTGTGCAACTTGAAGAAGAGAGTCTCCCACAAGCTTGGGGGAGGCTTCTCCAATTACTTAATGCTTTGCCTGATCATCCTCTTAAGAAAAATGAAATACTTGATATCTTTTATAGTGGACTAACCGATGCTTCCAGAGATTACCTGGATAGTTGTGCTAGTTCTGTTTTCAGGGACAGAACACCGGATGAAGCTAAAATTTTACTGAATAATATGTTTACTAATGAAAATAATTGGACACTTCCTGAGCCTATTCCTAAACCAACTCTGAAGAAGAGAGGTGTTCTATTTCTCAGTCCTGAAGATATGCAAGAGGCAAAGAAATACATGAAAGAAAAGGGTATTAAAGCTGAAGATGTTAAGAATTTACCTCCTATTGAAGAAATGCATGGTCTTAATTTACCGCCTGTCGAAGAAATGCATAATTTTAGTCCATCTCCTATTGAAGAAATACATGGTCTTGATAACCCGACACAGGTTGTAAAGGTAAATTCTCTCTATAGATATGATAAAGCTGAAATCCCATTTACTAAGTTTGCTAGCCCATGCTTAGATGAGTTTGATAAATTTATGGTTAAGCAAGAGGACTTCAATGCTTATTTTGGTAGAGAATTAAAACGCAGTGCTGATATGCTTGTACACTTGGGTGATTATATGGCTAATGTCAAAGGTGAACTTAAACTTATTAGTGAACATGCTTCTATGGTTACCACTCAAGTGGAACAAGTACTTAAAGCTCAAAATGATTTGCTCAATGAATTGAATAGTAAGAATACTGATTTTGCTATTAGAGTGGCTACTAGAACTGGTAAAATGACTCAGGAACCTTTGTATCCTGAATGCCACCCTAAGAGAATTGAGAAAGATTGTCAGAGAAATAATATAGATGCACCTAGTCCTTCTAAAAGGAAGAAAAAGAAAAATGATAGGACTTTGCATGCTTCTAGTGAACCTATTGCTGAAACACCAGAGAATCCAAATGATATTTCTATTTCTGATGCTGAAACACAATATGGTAATGAACCTGAAACTAGTGATAATTTTAATGATAATGTTCATGTTGATGCCCAACCTAGCAATGATAATGATATAGAAATTGAACCTGCTGTTGATCTTGATAACCCACAATCAAAGAATCAACATTATGATAAGAAAGACTTTGTTGCTAGGAAACATGGTAAAGAAAGAGAACCATGGGTTCAAACACCGATGCCTTTTCCTCCCAAACCATCCAAGAAAAAGGACGATGAGGATTTTGAGCGCTTTGCTGAAATGATTAGACCTATCTTTTTGCGTATGCGTTTAACTGATATGCTTAAAATGAATCCCTATGCTAAGTACATGAAAGGTATTGTTACTAATAAAAGAAAGATATCGGAAGCTGGAATTTCCACCATGCTTGCTAATTATACTTTTAAGGGTGGAATACCAAATAAACTTGGAGATCCAAGAATACCCACTATACCATGCTCCATTAAAAGAAACTATGTTAAAACTGCTTTATGTGATCTTGGAGCCAGTGTTAGTGTTATGCCGCTCTCTTTATATCATAGACTTGATTTGAATAAGCTCACACCTACTGAAATATCTTTGCAAATGGCTGATAAATGAACTGCTATACCTGTCGGTATTTGTGAGGATGTGCCTGTTGTGGTTGTAAACGTTACTATTTTAACGGACTTTGTTATTCTTGATATTCCCGAGGACGATAGTATGTCTATTATTCTTGGAAGACCCTTTTTGAATACTGCAGGGGCTGTTATTGATTGCAACAAAGGTAATGTCACTTTTCATGTTAATGGTAATGAGCATACGGTGCACTTTCTGAGGAAACAACCTCAAGTCCACAGTATCAATTCTATTGGAAAAATTCCATCAATTATTTTTGGAGGTTTTGAATTTCCTCTTCCTACTCTCAAGAAGAAATATGATATTCTTATTGTCGGGGATATGCATATCCCTGTTGAGGTAACCTAGTGTTATTCGAAAATTCTCCGATTCCATGTTAGTCGGAATCAGTTTGTTAACAAGACTTGATCAACCTTGTTAATGGATTCCTTTTGATGATCATGAGATGGATGAAGTTAGAAAGCACAACTCTCTGTACCCTCCTTTTACTTTCTTTTATTTATATTAAATAAAATAAAATAGTATTTTCTGTCTGTTATCTGAATTATCCGTGTAATATAAAAATACCCCGAAAATAAAAGTTCTCCAAATGCCCTGAAATTTAAATATGATTTTTTCTGGAATATTTGAGAATATTTGGCACTGAGAACACAGCAGGGGGCCATCCACCTGGCCACGAGGGTGGAGGGTGCAACCTACCTACTGGGCGCGCCCCCTGCCTTGTGGGCCCACGGTGGCCCTCCTCCACTTATTCCTGCACCCAGACGGTCCTTCTTCCTCCCACAAACACCATTATCCAGCTCAAGCACGAGTTCTAGCTCATTTTGCTACGATTTTCGATCTCCTTGCTCAAAGCACCTCTCACAAAACTGCTTTGGGGGATTGTTCCTTGGTATGTGACTCCTCTAATGGTCCAATTAGTTTTTGTTGTAGTGCTTTATTCATTGCATATTTTTGCTGCTTAGGTGACCATGTTCTTGAGCTTGCAAACTTCCACAATGGGGTAGTGCTAGTGAACCTCGCAAATCTGAATTTAGAGATTTTCTTGGTTGTATAACTATGGGGAATCTAGAGATATAGCACAAGCTACCATAGGGAGCATTCACTTTCCTGCTATACATTATTTTGCTCTCTTCATAGGTAGATGCATTAACGGTAAAGTTGAAGCATGTCACATGTGTGTCCCTGACCTCAGTATTCTTAGGAGTGCTGTGTTAGGAGATAAATCTTACAATTTGGGAGCCATTGTTGCACATAGGTTGCATCTTAATAGATTTAATGGAGATTTCTTCGGTGGAATCTATGCAAACCGCATAGCTAATTTTCTTGTTATAACCATACATGAGGATGATATTGAGTTGCCTCCTGCTTATTTGGATTATGAGGCTATGGTTCATCATCAGTTTGTTGTGAGTAACGATCAGCTTCTCTAGTACCGACTAATCTTTGACAGACGACGCACCTATTACGTCGCTCTCCCTGCTTCTACTTTCTTTGACTTTCAGGCAAAAGGGAGATATTTTATATCCAGAGAGGAGGCGGAAGAGTATAAGAGGAGAGCTGAGATAGCTCGCCTCCAAGCTGCAGCCCACGATGCCATGATTACTGCATCTCAGTACGACCCCAACTACAACTTTGGATATCCGCCAGGCCATCCGTGGCGATAGACCAACTTAGGACAAAAGCCTAAGCTTGGGGGAGTACGTATTTCCCACAGACATTACATTTATGTTCACACACTCATTTCTAGATGTCGGTGCCCATACTTTTTCATTGTAATATCCATGCTAGTTTATTCCCTTTTTATGCTTTCTTCTTGTGTGTTTGATAAACCTTAAGAAAAACCAAAAAAATAGTTGTAGCTTTTAGCTAGTTTTAATTTCCATGCTTGTAGAAGTAATTAAAAAGAAAACCTAAAAAGATTTCATGTTCTTCTTTTGCTTGTTGGGAGCTTTCCCATGTAAATAGTTTTATTTCTTTTCTTTTCTTTGGGGTTCTATAGGAGAAGACCATGATTAAATTGTTGAAGTGACTCTTATATGCATTATTGTTGATCTGACAAAAGAGCTCATATTGCCTTGTCTTCTCCTGTTTATTGAATGCTTGCAGATTCCATCTTAGTCCAATGCACGTGCACTATTATTATTATTCACATCGTGCGGTCGTGCAAGTGAAAGGCAATAATGATGATTATATGATGAACTTATTGAGATGAGAAAAGCTGGTATGAACTCGACCTCTCTTGTTTTTGTAAATATGATTAGTTCATTGTTCCTGATTCAGCCTATTATGAATAAACATGTTTGCGATGACAATTAGAGATCATAGTTCCTTATGCCATGCTTAATTAGCTAGGAGCTTATAATGGTTTACCTTGCATGCCAACATGCTATTAAAATGGTTGTGATGTGGTATGATAGGGTGGTATCCTCTTTTGAACGATTCGGGTGGCTTCACTTGGCACATGTTCACGCATGTAGTTGAAACAAAATCAACATAGCCTCTACTATATTTATGTTCATGGTGCATTATATCCTACTCATGCTTGCATTGGGTGTTGATTAATTTTAATGCACGTTCATGACTTTTGTCGCTCTCTAGCTGGTCGCTTCCCAGTTTTTTTCTGGCCTTCACCTATACTTAGCGGGAATACTTCTTGTGCATCCAATCCCATAAACCCCAAAGTTATTCCATATGAGTCCACCATACCTACCTATATACGGTATCTACCTACCGTTCCAAGTAAATTTGTATGTGCCAAACTCTAAACCTTCAAATAAATATCCTGTTTTGTATGCTCGAATAGCTCATGTATCAACTAGGGTTGTCCGTATCTTCCATGTTAGGCGGGTTATTCTCAAGAGGAGTGGACTTCGAACCTCACTCACGATAAAATGGCTGGTCACCGGGATGCCCAGTCCCATGCTTTATGCAAATCAAATCAATATAATTGCAAACAAAACTCCCCCTGGGACTCTTGTTAGTTGGAGGCACTCGTTGTTTCGAGCAAGCCATGGATTGATGCTTGTTGGTGGAGGGGGAGTATAAACTTTACCATTCTGTTTGGGAACCGCCTATAATGTGCGTAGCATGCAAGATATCGCCATCTCTTGTTGTTATATTGACAATGAAATTATACCGCTCAAAATATTATTCACCTCTATTTCAAAACCGAGCTCTGGCACCTCTACAAATCCCTACTTCCCTCTATGAAGGGCCTATCTATTTACCTTCATGTTGAGTCATCATCCTCTTATTAAAAGCACTAGTTGTAGAGCACCTTTGTCATTTGCATTCATTACAGTTAGTTTGCATTGAGTATGACTTGACTGGATCTCTTTTACCATGAATTACAATGTCTAGTCAGTCCTTGATCTTTAAAGGTGCTCTGCATTTATGTTTTGCGGTCTCAGAAAGTGCTAGCGAGGTACCATCTTGTTATATTATATTATGATTGTTTTGAGAAAGTGTTGTCATGCAAGATTTATTCTTATTGCTCGCTAGTTGATTATGCCATTGATATGAGTAAACATGAGACCTGAGAGTTATTGTGAATATGGTTAGTTCATAATCTTTGCTGAAAACTTGAATGCTGGCTTTACATATTTACAACAACAACAGCAAACAGAGTTTGTAAAAGTTTTTCTTTATCACTTTCAGTTTGTCAACTGAATTGCTTGAGGACAAGCAAAGATTTAAGCTGGGGGGAGTTGATACGTCTCCATCGTATCTACTTTTGCAAACACTTTTGCCCTTGTTTTGGACTCTAACTTGCATGATTTGAATGGAACTAACCCGGACTGACGCTGTTTTCAGCAGAATTGCCATGGTGTTATTTATGTGCAGAAACAAAAGTTCTCAGAATGACCTAAAACTTTACGGAGACTATTTTTGGAAATAATAAAAAATCCTGGCAAAAGACCAAGACCAGGGGGCCCACACCCTAGCCACAAAGGTGGGGGGCGCGCCTGCCCCCCTGGGCACGCCCCCCTACCTCGTGGGCCCCCTGGAGCTCCTTCGACTTGAACTCCAAGGCTATATATTCACTTTCGGGGAGAAAAAATCAAGGAGAAGGATTCATCGCGTTTTACGATACGGAGCCGCCGCCAAGCCCTAAAACCTCTCGGGAGGGCTGATCTGGAGTCCGTTCGGGGCTCCGGAGAGGAGAATCCATCACCGTCGTCATCATCACCCATCCTCCATCACCAATTTCATGATGCTCACTACCGTGCGTGAATAATTCCATCATAGGCTTGCTGGACAGTGATGGGTTGGATGATATTTATCATGTAATCGAGTTAGTTTTCTTAGGGTTTGATCCCTAGTATCCACTATGTTCTGAGATTGATGTTGTGATGACTTTGCTATGCTTAATGCTTGTCACTAGGGCCTGAGTGCCATGATTTCATATCTGAACCTATTATGTTTTCATGAATATATGAGAGTTATTGATCCTATCTTGCAAGTCTATAGTCACCTATTATGTGTTATGATCCGTTAACCCCGAAGTGTCAATAATCGGGATACTTACCAGTGATGACTGTAGTTTGAGGAGTTCATGTATTCACTATGTGTTAATGCTTTGGTCTAGTAATCTATTAAAAGGAGGCCTTAATATCCCTTAGTTTCCGCTAGGACCCCGCTGCCACGGGAGGGTAGGACAAAAGATGTCATGCAAGTTCTTTTCCATAAGCATGTATGACTATATTCGGAATACATGCCTACATTACATTGATGAATTGGAGCTAGTTCTGTGTCACCCTAGGTTATGACTGTTACATGATGAACCGCATCCGGCATGATTCTCTATGACCGATCCATTGCCTACGAGCTTTCCATATATTGTTCTTCGCTTATTTACTTTTTCGTTGCTATTGTTACAATCACTACAAAATACCAAAAACATTACTTTTGCTACCGTTACTTTTGCTATCGTTACCACTACTATCATATTACTTTGCTACCAAATACCTTGCTGCAGATATTAAGTTTCCAGGTGTGGTTGAATTGACAACTCAGCTGCTAATACTTGAGAATATTCTTTGGCTCCCCTTGTGTCGAATCAATAAATTTGGGTTGAATACTCTAACCTCGAAAACTGTTGCGATCCCCTATACTTGTGGGTTATCAGGACGTCGCATTGCACAAAGAGCAGACCAGCGTATGGTAGCACGACAGAGAGCACACAAGCAATTTACCCAGGTTTTGGTCGCTGCGAGGCGTAAAACCCTACTCCTGCTTTGGTGGATTGATGGTGGAATGGAGGTGGTGAAGCAAAGTACACTTGCCCGTCAGGGGTTGCCTTAGGGCAGTAGTGACTACGTGCATATGGGGGTGTGGGTTCATCAACTTTTTAACCCTCTCTACAGTTGCCATGGGCCTCCTTTTATAGATCAATGGGTCACCACAATGGCAAAGTAGTCATTATGCACTCATATGATAGCAAACAGTGCTATCATACCTAACTCTGCGGGGTGATAGGGCGCATTAAATGTTCTTCTTGGTGTCACATAACTGGTTGCCCGGCAAGGCTTGCCGGGCTATCTTCCCAGCTCCGCGCCTGTTCTCTTGACACGTCGCAGGATGAGTGTCATCCGCGGGTTTCTTCTGTAGGAAATGGTTGCCATGTGGTGAATGGCTGCCACTTAATCATCTTGCGGGTTGACACCGCATTGATTAACGACGCGAGTCACGCTCGAGTGGTTGGTGAGGTGGTTTTTCCTCAGCGAGTCCCGGCAGGGCCCTGCCAGGGTGTCTTGGTCGTCTGCTTCTGGGGGTGGCCTTGCCCCTTGCCGGCCTCGCCTCTCCGGAAAGGGAGGCCCTTCTCTTGGCGATATCTTGCTTTTCTGGCTTGGCCTTATTCTCTCTGAGTTGCATGCTAGTTCTTCGAACCTCTTGGTTTCTTGTATCCTGGCTTGGGTTAGCGCATCAACCTTGCTCTTGTGCATGTGCATAGTCTGGGCAACAGACCCAGGGTTTGTTGCACGGACAGAAGCCCCCGGGCCTGCCCCGAACGCGCTGCTGAGCATCGTCAGGGTAGGGCCTAATAAGTGCACATGTAGGGTTGCTGAAGGGGTCAGCCCCATTGAGGTCTTCATTGCTTCTTCACCAGCCTTGATTCTGGGCCAGTTTCTGGTTTCGCCACACGTAGTGTAAAGCCAATAGTCATGGGGTCGCTCCAGTGATGGCCCGTGAATGACTTTAATGCACGGGGTAGAAACTGCCAATTTACTCTTCCCACAACGCGCCCTTATCCTTGGCCACATATGCTGTGTGCATCGTGCGGGGTAGATAACAGAGGCGCGTGGTGGGGGAGAGCATTATGGTGAGGGCCCGGTCGTCTTGAATTGGCAGAGGAGGACGGTGGCCGCTCGTTGGTGGAGCAGCTACCCTCCCTGCCCGACCTATAAAATGAAGGGGCGGAGGAGGGCGGAGTCATCCATCTTTGCATTCCTCCTATTCTTATATTTCACTTCTGCTTGCTATGTCGAAGAGAGGGGCCTGGGGCCAGTCCACGGGCTCCTTCTTGGGGCTATAGTTTCCTCACATTGGTGTTGATGCTTGGGGAGTGAGCCTGGTCCTTGGCGTGGAGAATCTCTTGGTTTCTTCGAGGCTCGGCCGGGAGGCGGGGCTGGAGATCATTGGTAATCCCAGCACTACCCCTCCCGGAGGTTTTGGGGCTATTTTCGACGAGAGGCGCACCTTCCTCTCCGCCGAGGTGGGGCGCGACACGCCTCGAGTCCTCTTTGTAGCAGAGCTGACGGTTGATGCTGAAGACGACGCCCCCTCCCAGCCCGCCAAAGCCACGGTAGCGTCGCATGCCCATTGCGGGCGATGCCGCTGTCATTTATGCTTTTCTTTTTTTGGAAGGGGCAATGGCCCTCGCTCGTCACCTTGCATAGCTCCTGGGTGTGCGCCATCTGTGGACCGCAGCGGGTGGCTGCTCCGCTGGTCCCTTTATCACCTCCTCCTTCTAAGCGCTCCTTCTATTCTTCTCTCCCTCTTGTCTCAATATCCTGGGGAGGAGCATAGAAAGGAAAAGAGGGGTTATGGGGCACTTATCTTTTTTCAATCTTAAATCTGTAGGCAATCACCAAATTTTAATTCAAATAATGTAAACCCTTGAGTACATCTTTGTGTTATGTAATGCTTGTACTTGTGTTAGCATATGATTGAAAAAGATGAACCTTGTCGGGAACTCGTGCATGTGTATGTCCATGCTGAGGTGAGATACCTCTTTAATGTAAATAAACGAGTTTTTCTCGGCAGGCTATCCTGCCGGTACCCTCTTTGTCTAACGGAGAGCTACGTCTACCGGCAAACAGACAGAGGGGCCAGCCCCTCGCCAACTTCTTTTTATCAAAGGCCATTGTGACGATCCTGGCCGAAGCAAGTCATGGATGGGAGCACCCAAGTGTCAAAAGGAGAAGTGAGGTTTTCTCACGCAAAGTTATAGCTTTACATAGCACTAATGGACAGGAGGTAGAACTTATTTGTTTGGCTTGCCGAGGACTGCTGTGTCGGGTAATCTTCTCAATCTTTGTCGAAGCCAAGTCCACGGTAGGAACCTGCAACTTCATGTAGATGAGAATGAATGCAGGATGCGATCCTATCTATATGCATATGCAAATGCTCATGAAATCCTTATGTAGTGATCTTGGTGTCCTCATGCATGCATGCATGCAATCTTAGTTGGGCCCCCCTACAACGCTTCTTTATTTTCTCTTGCACGGGGTCATCACCCCGGCTTCGTAAAAGGGGTTACATGCAGCTGAGGCAAGGCCTGTACAAAAGGGTGGCTGCCGGAGAGGGCCCGATAGCCGCGCCTTACGGGTAGTAATTGTGGATATGCTCAATATTCCATGAGTTTTGCAATTGAGTACCATCTCCGGTCTCTAGACGGACTACGCCAGGTCTCGTGACTCGTACTATCCGGTAAGGGCCTGCCCGCTTTGGTGACAGCTTGTTTGTGCGCTTGGCAGACTAAAGGCGCCTAAGGACAAGGTCACCTTCCTCAGAATACAGGGCATGAACCCCGCGGCTGTGATAGCGACGCAAGGCTTGCTGGTAGCATGCAGCACGCGTAGCAGCCTCGGAGACGGTTCTCCTCGAGTAGCACAGCATTGTCATGCCGGTGCTGATCTTGTGCTACTTCATCATAGGCAAGCACTCGAGGGGACCCGTAAATGAGTTCCATGTGCATAACTGCATTTGCCCCGTAGACAAGGGAGAAGAGAGTCTGCCCGGTAGCTCGGCTAGGTGTTGTTCTGAGGGACCAGAGAACTACCAGCCCCTCGATCCACTGACTGTTGTGCTTCTGCAGCGTATCAAAAGTTCTCGTCTTGAGTCCATGTAGCACTTTAGCATACGCCCTCTCAGCTTGTCCATTGCTCCGGGGGTGTGCCACAGAGGCGAATGAGATCTTGCATCTGAGGGTATGAACATATAGCATGAAGGCGTGGCTCATGAACTGGGTGCCGTTGTCAGTGATGATCCTTGCCGGAACTCCAAAACGACACACCAATTCTTTCAAGAACTTGATAGCTGACTGAGCAGTCACTTTCATCACGACAGTCACTTCCGGCCACTTTGTAAACTTGTCAATGGCAACGAACAAGAATTCAAAGCCCCCGATTGCTTGGGGGAAGGGGCTGAGGATATCGATCCCCCAGACCGAAAATGGCCATGATAGAGGGATTGTCTAAAGGGCTTGGGCAAGAAGGTGTGTTTTCTGAGAATGGAACTGGCAGGCTTCACATGTCGTGACGAGCTTGACCGCATCTTGGAGGGTTGTGGGCCAATAGAATCCTTGCCAGAATGCTTTCCCAACTAATGCACTTGATCTAATGTGGGAGCCGCACGTTCCTCTGTGAATCTCAGCAAGCAGTTCGTTTCCATCCTCCCAGCAGACACACTTCAATTTCAAATTGTTGGGCCTCCTTCTATATAGAGTGTTATCGACAAACTGATACATATTGCCCCTCCGGGCTACTTTTTCGGCTTCATCATGGTTGCAGGGGAGTTCTCTGGTCTGGAGGAAGTGGACAATGTGCCTTGCCCAAGTTGGAGCCTGGGGCTCAGCAATGAGGACTAGCGGCACCTCCTCTGCTGCGGGAGCACCAGCGTCGTTCGCGGGGTCCATGGACCCGGCTGGAGGGGGTGGTCCGATAGGCTATGAGGAGTTGTTTCCGACAGGGTCCCTGCCTGGAGCAGACGGCTTGACTGGGAGAGGATTACCGTAGTCCAACTTTCTCCTTTTCCGGGCCATTGTTTCTCGTGATACGTAGGGATAAGAGAGACGGAGAACAAAAGTTCCTTGTTCCACAGGAAGCTTCCGGGCAGCACACTTTGACAGGTGGTCAGCTATGCTGTTTTTTGCACGGGGTACGTGCATCGTTTGCAACCCGTCAAAGTGCTCCTACAATGTCATCACTTCCTCGATGTATGCCTCCATCAATGGACTTTGATAATCCTTGTTCACTTGTCTTACCACAAGCTGTGAATCTCCTCGAATGATCAGCTTCTTCATTCCCATTTCTACTGCAATCCTGAGCTCGACAAGGAGCCCTTCATACTCAGCTGTATTGTTTGTGGCTTCTTACCAAGCAAAATGCATTTGGATGACGTACTTCAAGTGCTCCTCGGAGGGGGAAACAAGAAGCACGCTAGCCCCTGCACCTTGTAGGGAAAAAGCACCATCAAATTACATAATCGATTCTTGGGGCTATTCCTTGCCGGGGAGAGCCATATCTATTATTTCCTCATCAGGGGTTGGCGTCCATTCTGCAATAAACTCTGCTAGTGCTCTGCTTGAATAGTTGATGTGCTCTCAAACTTCAAACCAAAGCTGGATAACTCCAAAGCCCACTCCACTATTCTGCCGGTAGCCTCAGGGTTTCGGAGTATCCTTTGCATCAGAAAACGAGTGACAACCGTGATCTCGTGGGCTTGGAAGTAGTGGCACAATTTCCTTGAGGCCATAGTGAGACCAAAGATCAACTTCTACACACGAGAGTTCCTCGATCTAGCCCCCTATAACAAGGAGCTAACGAAGTGTACCGGTCGATGCACCACTTTCTTCATTGCCGCGTCCTTGGGGTTGTTCTCGCCGCCGTGCTCATTGTTGTCCTGATCCTTCTCTAACTCTGCTGTTTTCTGCTCACATTCTGTCTCATCCACTTCTCGTTGCACTACCGAGGCCGCACTGACCACTTGGTTGGTTGCCTCCAAGTATAGCAACAACGGTTCTTGGGGTTTGGGTGCAACCAAGATAGGCACAGATGATAAGTAGGCCCTCAACTCTTGCAGAGCTACATGTGCTTCTGGGGTCCACTTCATAGGCCCTGACTTCTTCAAAATTTTAAAGAACAGTAGGGCACGCTTGGCAGACTTGGAGATGAATCTGCTTAGCGCGGTAACACATCCTGTTAAGTGCCTCACATCCTTAATTGTCCTTGGCGCTTGGATCTGCTCAATGGCTTTCATCTTATCAGGGTTAGCTTCGATCCCCTGATGGGACACGAAGAAACCAAGTAGCTTGCCGGAGGGAACACCAAAAACACACTTCTCTAGATTAAGCTTCAAATTGATCTTGTGCAGATTAGCAAATGTCTCCTCCAAATCCTGGATAAAGGTGGCTTTATCATTGGTTTTGACCATGATATCATCCATATAGGCTTCTATATTTCTGTGTAACTATGACTCGAAACCAATGTGGACTGCCCTTGGAAAAGAGGACCCTACACTCTTTAATCCGAATGGCATGCAGAAACAATAGTACGTACCACATGGAGTGATGAACGACGTCTTCTCTTCATCTTCCTTGGACATGAAGATCTGATTATATCCGGAGTATGCGTCTAGAAAGGAGAGCAAATCACAATCTGAAGTAGAATCCACAATCTAGTCAATGTGCGGCAAGGGAAATGGGTCCTTTGGGCAAGCCTTTTTGAGATATGTGAAATCAATGCAAAGCCTCCATTTCCCATTAGCCTTCCGGACTACCACTGGATTTGCTAACCACGTAGGATGCAGTACTCCTCTGACCAAACCAGCTGCCTCCAGTTTCTTGATCTCTTCAGAAATGAACTACTGCCTCTCCAAGGCTTGCTTATGGAATTTCTTCTTGACAGGTCGGGCATGTGGCCAGACATCAAGGTGGTGCTCGATTACCTCCCTGGGAACACCGGAGATATCAGATGGTTACGAGGCAAAGATATCGATATTCGCCCGCAGGAAGGCAACGAGCGCCCTTTCTTATTTGTCATCGAGGGCGGCGTTGATAGTGAAAGTACCATCAACGCCAGCCATCCCTGCTGGGACATTCTTCACTTGGGGTGCAATAACCATGGATCTCTTGCTGCTGGAACACTCTGGCCCGTCATCAACGGGTGCCGTGCACTCGGAGGGGGCATGCTTCACGGACTCCTTGCCGGAGGTCCTACAATCCCTCTTATTTCCTTTGCTTTCCTTGTCGGGAACTGCAGCTGCTGTAGCTGTGACTGCATTTTGGTACATCTTGTCCACACAAATAATTGCATCCTTTTCATCCGATGGGATAGTAATGACTCCAAGTGGCCCAGGCATCTTCAATGTGTTGTAAGCATAGTGGGAGGCCGCCATGAACTTGGCCAGGGTCGGGCGTCCAAGAATCCCATTGTATGGCAGGGGGAGATCAACCACATCAAACACAATCTTCTCAGTCTGATAGTTCATTCTCCCCCAAATGCCAGCGGCAACGTAATCTTCCCTATATGATGGCTCATGTCGGGATTAACTCCTTGAAACGTGCAGTTAACCTCTAGCTCTTCTTCTCCTATCTGTAGCTTGCTGATGACTGACAGGGAAACAGATTCAACCTGGCCCCGCCATCCACTAGCATCTTTCTGACCTTGAGGTTGCGAATTGTTGGGGAGACCATTTGAGCAGCTTCGGGCACTACAAAAAAAATACACTTCCATGATGATACGTGTTTGTCACAGTAGGTCATGTTTTCTATCATGCATGTACATCCATGACAATTTTATGACAGAATCAAGATAGTCAAACTTGTGCTGTCGTAGAAGTGTTCCATGACATTACCAAAATTATCGTCACGGAAGTGTCCACTTCCATGACGATAAATGGCGCGTCGTAGAAGTGTTTTCGTCAAGGGTAACCGACACGTGGCATCTATCGTAACAGGTCGCCGTTAAGCTATCGGGTACGGTTCTGGATCCGATAACCCATTAACAACCCGGACCAATGGGGATTTTCCACATGTAAAATTCTCATTGGCCAGAGGAAACACGTGTTGGCTCACCGTTGGGACAGATGTCATCCACTCCTTGGACAGGAGGCGCCTATGATACATCGACACGTGGCACGACCCAACAGAGGTCCATTCCGGTTAAAAGGCCGGCCCGTTTGACTTGGTCAAAAGGTAATGGGCCAGCCCACGGAAAGCTTGTTAATTTCTTATTCGTATATAGCCCATTTACGATCCGCTAACTCCCGGCCCATTACGGCCTATTGGAATTAAGCCAAGTAGCTTCATATGGGCTGTCCAATATGATTCCAGCCTGTTGGAACTGCCGGCCCATGTATGGCCCATGAAGTCTTTTAGCCCATATGAGGCCCTTTGTAACTCTAGGCCCATTAAAGGCCCGAGATGAAACTGGCCCATAATGAACAGTGTATCGCTTTATACCCATTAACAGCCCATTATTCCGTCGGCCGTTTCCAGCCCGTGTTAACTTTCATCCTTCTAAGGGCCCATTTATTCTTGGGCTCATTTCTAGAATTCGGTTAGTTATGGTCCGTTACTAGCCTGTTCTATTCGTGGGCCAAATTTAGCCCGTGGTTACATTCGGCTTATTTGTGGCCCATTAACCCGTTCGGCTGTTTTCATAGCCTTATCAAATATGGCCTATTAACGGCCCATTATGGTCCACGAATAGTATGGCCCATGTTTGGCGAAATGATTATACGCCCCATAGAAGGCCCATGGATCCTACGGCCCATAGAAGGCCCATGGATCATAGGGCCTGCAGAAGGCCCATGGATCATATGACCCGTAGAAAGTCCATGGATCCTATGGCCCATAGAAGGTCCATAGATCCTACGGGTCGTAGAAGGCCCATGGATCCTACGGCCCACAAGAGGCCCATGGTTACAACAGTCCGTGTGTTGCCATGATGATTATTGTGGCCTAGTTACCAAAAATAGGTCATCGTGGCCACTAGAAAAATGCGGAAAAAGAACTGAAGTGACTACAAGAAAATAACAAAACATGGCAATAAGGATATAAAGAAGCAAGCAACTAACGCTAGCCAATTACAGCTATTACACATATTACATCCACTGGGCATCAAAGTTCACCACCAGTGCAAATATAGGGAACAAAGCAACATATTACATATACTGGCCGTCAAAATTGGCCACCAGTGCAAATAAACGCGATAGCAAAACAAGTCCATAACTGAAACAACTTCAGAAGAGCTCAAGAAACGTTATACTGGGTATGAACTGATACGTCTCCATCATATCTTTAATTTTTGATTGTTCCAGGCCAATATTATACAACTTTCATATACTTTTCGCAACTTCCTATACTATTTTTGGACTAACATATTGATCCAGTGCCCGGTGCCAGTTCCTGTTTGTTGCATTTTTTTGTTTCGCAGAAAATCCGTATCAAACGGAGTCCAAATGGGATAAAAATTGACGAAGATTTTTTTTGAATATATGTGAATTTTGGGAAGTGGAATCAAGGCGAGACGATGCCCGAGGGGGCCACGAGGCAGGGGGGCGCGCCCCAGGGGGCAGGCGCACCCCTGCCCTCGTGGACACCCTGTAAGGCGGTTGTTGCCCTTCTTTCGCCACAAGAAAGCTAATATCCGGATAAAAATCATGGTCAAATTTCAATCCAATCGGAGTTACGGATCTCCAGTAATATAAGAAACGGTGAAAGGGCAGAATCTGGAACGCAGAAACAGAGAGAGACGGAGAGACAGATCCAATCTCGGAGGGGCTCTCGCCCCTCCCATGCCATGGAGACCAAGGACCAGAGGGGAAAGGTCAAGGAAGAAGAAGAAGAAGGGTGCTCTCTCCCCTCTCTCCCGGTGGCGCCAGAACACCGCCGGGGCCATCACCGTCACCGCAATCTACATCAACAACTTCACCGCCGTCATCACCAACTCTTCCCCCCTCTATGCAGCAGTGTAACCCCTCTTTTACCCGCTGTAATCTCTACTTAAACATGGTGCTCAATGCTATATATTATTTCCCAATGATGTATGGCTATCCTATGATGTTTGAGTAGATCCGTTTTGTCCTATGGGTTAATTGATGATCGTGATTGGTTTGAGTTGCATGTTTTATTATTGGTGCTGTCCTATGGTGCTCTCCGTGTCACGCAAGCGTGAGGAATCCCCGCTGTAGGGTTTGCAATATGTTCATGATTTTCTTATGGTGGGTGGCATGAGTGACAGAAGTACAAACCTGAGTAAGTAGGTTGTTTCCGTATGGGAGTAAAGAGGACATGATGCCTTATAATGCTATGGTTGGGTTTTACCTTAATGATCTTTAGTAGTTGCGGATGCTTTCTCGAGTTCCAATCATAAGTGCATATGATCCAAGAAAATAAAGTATGTTAGCTTATGCCACTCCCTCAAATAAAATTGCAATAATGATTACCGGTCTAGTTATTGATTGCCTAGGGACAAATAAATTTCTCATGACAAATAGCTCTCTACTGAAACTAATTTAGTTGCGTCTTAATCTATACAGCCCCTAGCTTTTATTTACATGCTCTTTATTGTCTTGCAAACCTATCCCATTACACCTAGAAAGTACTTCTAGTTTCATACTTGTTCTAGGTAAAGCGAACGTTAAGCGTGTGTAGAGTTGTATCGGTGGTCAATAGACCTTGAGGGAATATTTGTTCTACCTTTAGCTCCTCGTTGGGTTCGACACTCTTACTTATAGAAAGAGGCTACAATTGATCCCCTATACTTGTGGGTTATCATCCAACATGGTGGCAATAAGCTTAGCAAGCTTATTAGCTTTGTTCTGTTTGGTGCTAAAATCCTCCAACGCTTGCTACCACCAAGAGGTTTGCTAGTGAATGTGTCTCAAGAGAATGTAAGGGAATTTGATGAGTTTATTGACGTGGACAAGATTTCACATGGCATGCTAGTCATCGTCCAATAAAGGTGTCTCAAGAGAACGTAAGAGAATGCTAGTCATCATCCAGTAAATGTGTATCAAGAGAACGTAAGGGAATTTGATGAGTTTCTTTGCTAGTGAACTATGTTTTCTTCAGATAATTCCGATACTACCACCAAGCATTCTTGAAGATAGCAAAGGTATTAGCATAGGTTAGCTCATCTTGAGTTTCCAAATCGGTCCTTCTCTGTAGAGAAAAATGGGAAAATTTGTTGTATTATAACCATCAGGGAGATAGAATGTATGGGACAAAGCAAAGTAATTGCCATGAATAACATTACTTACACAGAACTTCTGGACAAACACCTGCAACTGGCATTTTCCTTCATCTTCCGTATAATATTTCCATGATGGGAAGATACACACATAGGATTTAACAACATCAAATGCGATAGATGCTACACTATGAATGGCTGGTTGTGCTTCCTCCACAGGAATATGTGTACTTACTAGTGGAGTTGGGGTTCGTCGTGGTAGTACTAGCGCTTTGGGCACTGGAGCTGCCTTACTAACTGCTCTTGTTTGGGAGCTCTGTGGTGGAGATGGTGATATGTCAACAGGAACAAGGTTACTATCTGCTCGGGTTGGGGTTAGATTGGGTGAAGCTAGTTCTCTGTCCATCGCAGTAGGGGTAAAATCTGCGGGAGTCTGGGTTATGTGTGGTAGGGCTGGTTCTCATGCATGTACAACCGGGGTGCTATCTCCACCAAGAGGTAGCACTATTTTATTTGAAGACCGTGTTTTTACTCCGCTAGATATTGCCATCAGCGGCTCCAATTCAAATAGCTGATAAACAGGAAACATAGTTGAATGTACAGACATTGTATGAGAGACAGATGCAATAGATAGTGTGGAAAAAAGAGGGCAAGAAACAGTTGACATGTATATTGTTTAACTAAGACGGATAGCATGACATAATTTCACATATATGATGTCTATCTAAACTGGATAGCATAGCATAAAATAATTCAAAAATATGATGACTAACTAAACATGATCGCATGACATAATTCACATACATGTTATCTAAGTAATCAGGATCGCATGATTTAATTCACATATGTGATTTATATGCTAAGCAGAGGGCATTCACATATATGATGTCTGAACTAAGAACAAGGTTTTCAATATCGTGTATATGATGTCTAAACTATGCAATGCAAGACACCATATGCATGATATGAGCAGTATAACCATGCCAAGTTAGAGCATACACCTCGGTGGAGGAATAGGACTGGTCATGTGTCTCTAAATCTTTCTCCGAGGAGCTATCAGGACCCAGCAATAGATCTTCTTTAACAGGTAGCACTGCCTGCTCCGAAGGCCTTGTTTGCACTCCAGATTTTTCCATCACCCACTCAAATGGCTGATTCACAGGAAGAGTAGTTTAATGTACAAACATTGACGACAAATGGAAATGTAATGAAGAAAAGGATGGGCAAGATATCATTCAAATATATGATGTCTGGTTAAACAGGATGGCATCGCACATTTCACATATATTATGGTTGGCTAAAAGACATGAGACTACATAATTCCCATATATGATATTGAAACTAAACAGGTGGCATTATAGAACATGTCTAAACTAAGAAGATGACATATATGATGTCGAAAGTAGGCACTGCAAGGTAACATATGCTTGATATGACTAACATCATTATGTGAAGTTAGAGTAAACACCTTGGGGGTAAATAAGAGTGGTCAGCTGCGTTTGAATCCGCCTCAGAACTGATATCTTCCTCTGGATTACAATCTGGAGAGCGGGGAGGGTTTTCCATTGAACACGCCATGGAGCGATGTCTGAATGACATTGTATTACCGCGCAAAACTCTTCTCTTTTTCTCTACATGTTTAGCATGACTATGTACAATATCTGACATGCATACAAAAAAATATAGTGAGATTATGTAAGGAGAGCATGCAGAAATCTAGAGTAATGGTAACAACCAATGGATGGATCCAAAATAATGATAGCAGGTTGATGATTGGTTTAATTTAATAAAAAAATAAATGATGAATGCTTTACTATTTGTTTCCCACCCAAGATGAACAACATTAGCATATCCTAGGTGAACCCGATATTAGACAGAGATACTATTCATTGTTGCCTCAATATGTGCCCCACAACTAATTTAGACTCAAGTTTGAACATCAATTTGGACCTGACATGGAGTATAAGAGGTGAACATGACATTAATGTAGCAGGTAATATTAAGCAATGCATAACATAAGCAGAAACAAAAGAGTGCGACCTCTCTTGTGGACCCGTGTACTCCTCAGGTTCATCTTCTGAGTCGATGATGATGATGCCGTTGCGGTGGGTGCTGACAGCAGGGAAGGAGATATGAGGCGGCGAAAGATGGTCAGGAGTCATGATGTCTGGTTTGGTGGATGCTTCTGTCGATGGAGCAGCTCATGTGTGGTGGACGACGTCGCGGCAGGAGCAGGACTAACCACACAAAGTTTTCTTCTTCACCTACCTGCAACTGAAGTAATTCTATAAGGGCTCATTTGGCTTGCATGATTCTAAAAACACAGAGATAGGAGGAAAAACACCGGAATAGGTTAGGAATGCACATGGGAAATAGAGCATTTGTGAACACATGATTTTTTTCAGCTTGGGTGTTTGGTTCACAGGAATAGGAGGAGCAGAGGAATGCAAAGAAACATGGCCAAAATAAAGTGAAACCATATGAAAGCGTGTACAGTTAAAATGTTATTCTGACACTAATGCACTTGGTCTTGTTTTCATGCATAGGATTCTGAAAAGTAGGTCTAGGTGGATGTTTTCCTCCATTCCTTTCGACAAAATGCATGAATAATTGAATAGTAGAGTGCCATTGGAAAATTTCCTATTGCTATGTTTTTCGTTGAACCAAAATAGCCCTAATTGATTGACATGACTATAGAGTAATAAGTGATGCGACAAGTGTATAACATCTTTGCCGTAGTCGTGTCGACCTCAGCATCATTGGGTTGGTCACTGAGGAACTTGAGGCATAGGTGGTTGTCGGAGGTGTGGAGGAAGATCTGAGGAATCTGTAGACGGCGTCCAGGGAATTGCTCTATTGTGATGGATTCTTCCGTTGTTGGAGTAGCTCCGGTAAGCCGTACGACGTCGAGGCTGAAGCAGCACAAGATATACATCATTAATCTCAAGTGGGATTCTAATAGCATCTCCTATAGATGATGTAAAATACGTTACCACCAAAGACCACCTGACTACAACATATGAGGTAAAAGCTGTTGACTCTGAACTTAACTGTCGAAACTGAAATTTAATGTGGAATCTGAATATTACTATCGAAACTAAATGCAATGATAGGAGAGAGGCACTTCACATGTAGTTTAGGTTGGGCCTGCAGTTCATCTTCAACCTGGACCCCCCCTGAGCCGCCAGCTACCACCGGCATCGCCGCCGGCCCCCTCGCCGCCCCAAAACAACTCCCCACCGCTGGTCCGCCACCGCCCCGGCCAACCCTCTAGCCCCCCTCCCCCCGCGCCGAGCTTTTTCTCCGGCGATCCCCACGCCACCACCCCACTAGCACCGGCGACCATCGCCCCCACCCTGAACCCTAAGATAGATAGTGGGGTACCTCTCCGGCGAGCCCCCCTCCCCGCTGCAGGTGGTTCTTCCTTAACTCCGGCGAGCCCCCCCCCCCCCACCTTGAAAATTGACTGACCCAAAAGTCAATTCAGTCAACTGAAGTGTAGCTAAATCGGAGCAGAGCAGTAGCATGAGCGAGGGGGAGAGCAGCAGCAGCACGAGCGAGCGAGCGAGAGCCAGAGCAGCAGAAGCAGCGCGAGCGAGCGAGTGAGTGAGAGCCGGAGCAGCAGCTGCAGATCCAGCTGGTATGGACGCCGCCACTGAAGGGGCCTCACACTGGGGGAGAGCCACCGTGGAGATGTCGCCCGTGGCGCTGGCTTCGAGGTAGCCGCTCCATGGGGGTGTGGTATGGAGCATCGTCGGCACTGGGAGGTTGAGTTAAGTAGAAGGTGCGATGCGATGAGTGTACAACCTCTTTCATGGCGCCGAGTAGGCCTCGGCTTCGTACGAGGAGTTGGTGAGGATGATACTGTTCCGGTGAAGCAGGTTAAGGCGACACTTTGGGGATGGAGCAGCCGCGATAGACGAGGCGATCGTCGGAGAAGCTCCTTGGAGGTGGAGGATGGGGCGGCTGAACCAGTGGGACGACGAGATGGATGACGGATCATTATTTGGGGAGCTGGATGAGGGACGTCGAGTTGTTGCGGCGGACGTCGTTGTCGGGGAAGAGGCTTCGGCTGGGCAGCGGTGAGGTGGCGGACGGAGGAGGGTGGGGTTTCACGGCTGGAGCGGAGAGGTTATGGCGGCCTAGGATTTTGAATGGCGAAAAGGAGGATATGGGAGGGGGGAACCATGACTTAGGGACGCGCTTGTCCCAAACGTAGGGTGTGTTAGAAAAGTACCCCCACTGATTTGAACTAGCAGCCCTTTCGGCATAGGGCTACAAGGGGGATTTCGCGTGTCGGGATTTGGCAGCTGGAGGGAGTTTTCGCACGCGTTGTAATTTCGGGATAGCAAGGCCCGGGTTGTGAAGGCACCAGTTTTGGGAGCATGATATTTGAATTTTCGGGATATAACAACGCGCGGGTTGAATTTTTGGGACAAGCCTAACGTGTAATATTGTACTTGTACATACCAAATCAATTCGCACTTCCCACAATAAAAAAAATAAAAAAATAAAACTATTCACACCACACAAAGAGAGTCTTGTCCCGTTTTACTATACAAATGCTATTCAAAGCTAATCATACCAACATGTTATGTCCAATTAAATTTTTCCGTTGGCTGTATAATGCATGTAACCTACTCATACCAACATTTTAGTGCATTCCAAATGTCTATACTACCGCTGCAATTCGAACTAAATTGGAATTATTTTCTCTATTTCAATAAGAATCTACAATCATGATTGTTGCCAACTTCAACCATCATTCGTGTATTACCTTAACAACACACCACATGATTACTATAGAGATAGATCTGAACTATGTGTACTATATGAACTTGAATTCAATTTTTTGAATACACTTGATGTTGATTCCAAATAATAGTACATTTGTTGTACTAATGATATATTCATAATCTAAACCATGTTCCATACGTACATCGTGTTTATCGCACAAAGTATAGTGCCCCGCCCCCACATTATGACAAATATTTAGCCCTAAGCTGCAAAAGCCACACATTAGCCCAAATTATAATCGATGTTCTATATATTATATGTAGTAGTAGAAAGATGCCCCTGCGTTCCATGGAACATCAAGATCATCGAGGGGAGTCCTTGTTTGAAAATATGAAGAGGGGTGTGGGTATCTTTTTTCATAATTGCCATAGTTTCCTTCCTATCCGTTAGATATAAATCGGACGGCTTATATTGATGCATGGCAGGCACACCATCATCAACAACTCTGTTTTTTATAAGAGTGGAGATAAAATATATTATATGTAGTATAACATGTTCATAACAACACCTCTAGCCAGGTGTGCCTACCACAAACACAAGCTTTCCCTCTTCTCTTCTCACCGTCCATGCCTCACTCCCACCCCTCTTTTCATCTATCTCGTACTCGCACACTCCTTCCCTCTCGATATAGTATGCCTCTCGCACCACCTCCTAGATGCATCCCTCTCTCTCTCTATGCTTCTTCCCAGGCCTTATTTGCTTCTAACACATACATGCATGTATACCGATCGATCTTCCTACATATACCTAGGTCGACTTTAACTATTTGCCCCCACCCATCGATCGACATACCTCGCAAGTTATGTCTCTCCTTTCTCTGGCAAAGGATGATTGATCTTCTTATGTAGTTACGTCATCTTACCATAGCCGTATCGTCCCACCTCATCACTCATGCATGCCTCCTGACCCGTCTCTCACACGCACGTGCATAGACAGGCAGTCATCCCCTCTCTTATTAATATTGCAGGCGTGCCATCCGTTTGTCTAGCAAGCCACTCCCACCATTTGTTAGAAGCAACTCCACGACCACCTCCTCTAGCACTCTAGCTCTGTCTCTCTCCCAACCTTATTCCTCTCCAACACATATGCATGGATGACGATCGATCTCCCTCAATACATAAGGTAGGCCTCTCTCCTCCTCCACACATATGCCATCCATTGTACCTCTATAGTTAATTAGGTCTCCCCCACCCCCCCACCACACACCGATAGTCGAGCGGTGTAGGTAGGTATCCATGCCACAGAGACAAACTGCACCCATCCCCTCTCACGTTCCAGTAGGCCAACCACCCTATATCTTTGACGTGGGCACACACAAATTCGATGGCACTCTTTATCGGTCGCGCCCCCGCGCACACACACACACATCATCCCTCTCTTCGATTCTATGGATACCTCAAGCCGATGATTCCTCCACTCTATTCTCGTGGATCGCCCCCTCTATATATATGATATATCCAGGACTCTATTTCACACATATTGCATATGTTACATTTTTTGATTGAAATATCATCCACATATATTGCTTTTCTATTTATCAACCCCCCCCCCCAAAACACTCACGAACCCACACACTATATCTCTCTACGTTTGTATCTCTCTCACATGACTCCACGTAGGTGGTGTACGTACACGAAGAGAATATCTGCATGTACTCACGCTTCGTGCCCAGCCACACCTGCGCGGGTACACGGTGGAGCTCATTTCTGTATGAAATGGCAGCCCACGTGCTAATTTGAACGCGTGTATCGGTTGTTTACCTGCAGAGGTCGTGTACCACTTGTGCACGAAACAAAGTTCAACTTGATGCGTTCACGCGTTATTTTTAAATAAAGTTATATCTCTCAATGGCACGTACACACAATATATAAGATGATTTTTATGGAGAAAAAGGTAGTCCGCTCCACTATATACAATGGAGCCAACCTGCCTGGATTTGCCTTTGTTCCGAGTATCTCACACAAGGCAGTGGTGGATTCTCTCTCTCACCATTGGTCACTGATCCGGTCACATCTCGTCTGCCGGCAGAAAGGGAGGATGTGCATCATTTCTCCGTTCGACGGCGCCGAGGTAACATGTCCCGATCTGCGGTACTCACCATTCTCTCTGACCAAGCTCTAGCGCGGTAGGGCCTACGCCATGTAACACCCAAGATGCGGCTATATCTCCCACATGTCAAGGCACGACTTAGAGGCATAACCGCATGTTGGTTTTGTCACAAGAAGGGTAATCTTCACACAATCCCATGTACAAGAACAAGGATAGATAAATAGTTGGCTTACAATCGCCATGTCACACAATGATCAAATAATTCATACATCATTCAGAGTTCACACATTGTCCGCCTATGGACAAATCCAAATGAAAATAAATTAACCCCAAATGCTAGATCCCCGATCATCCCAACTGGGCACCACTACTGATCATCCAGAAAGGACATGTAGTAATGGCCAAGGTCCTCATCGAACTCCCACTTGACTTCGGTAGCATCACCTGCACTGGTATCCTCGGCACCTGCAACTATTTTGGTAGTATCGGTGTGTCACAAGGACTTAGCAATCTCAAAACTGACGAGATCAAGACTATTTAAGCTTATGGGTAGGATGTGGGTGTGAGGTGGAGTTGCAGCAAGTGCTAAGCAAGTATGGTGGCTAACATATGAGTACAAGAGTAAGATGAGAAACTACGCAACGGTCGTGAAACTAGAAGCAATCAAGAAGTGATCCTGAACTACTTACGTTCATACATAACCCTACCGTGTGCACTTCCCGGACTCCACCGAAAAGAGACCATCGTGGCTACACACGCGGTTGATGCGTTTTAATTAAGTCAAGTGTCAAGTTCTCTACAACCGGATATTAACAAATTCCCATCTACCAACCACGGGCACGACTCTCGAAAGTTTATACCCTGTAGGGTTGTCCCAACTTAGCCCATCAAAATCTCTCACGATCAACGAAGGATATTCCTTCTCCCGGAAAGACTCGATCAGTCTCAGAATCCCGGTTACAAGACATTTCGACAATGGTAAAACAAGAACAACAAGACTTCCCGATGTGCCGACAAATCCCGATAGGAGTCGCATGTATCTCGTTCTCGGGGTACACCAGATGGGAAAGCTGTTGGGTTGGCTAAGACCCTGGTTGCCCAGGGGGCGCCGGACATCGCCCAGGTTGGACCAGCACTCAGAGGAACAATGGCCCCGGGGGGGTTGAATTAAGATAATCCTCGGGTTAATTACTCCCTAGGCAATGTTTTAGTTGTTATTAGGCAAATGATAAAACCAAGGTTGGGCCTTGCTGGAGCACTTTTATTGAAAGCAAACTGTCAAGGGGGTCCCATAACCCCAACCGTGTAAGGAATGCAAAATTAAGGAACATAACACCGGTATGACGGAAACTAGGGCGGCAAGAGTGGAACAAAACACCGAGCAAAAGGCCAAGCCTTCCACCCTTTGCCAAGTATGTAGATGCATTAATTAAATAAGAGATATTGTGATATCCCAGCATATCCATGTTCCAATGTGGAACAACCTGCAAGGCACCTACAACTAGCAACACTATAAGAGGGGCTGGGGAAAAGCAGTAACATAGCCAAACAACGGTTTGCTAGGAAGGTGGGTTAGAGGCTTGACGTGGAAATATGGTAGGCATGATAAACAAGTGGTAGGTAGCACAACATAGCGATAGAACAAACAACTAGCAAGCAAAGATAGAAGTGATTTCGAGGGTAATGATCATGTTGCCTGCAAAGTTCTCAGAGTTGCCGAAAGCTTGCTCCTCGTAAACATACTCAATAGGTTCCTCGTTCACGAACTCGTCTCCCGGCTCTACCCAAAGCAATAACACAAGCAACAAACAATAATCAATCACGGTTCAATGGACAAGCCACATGATGCAAGACATGGCATGGGATGCAAGATATGATGTGCAATGAATATGAGTACTCCGGATGGGGCAAGATGATCAAGGAATCAAATTGGCAAACCAAGCATGCCGCTGGAAAGATTGAGTGATTTCGGTCCAAATCGATATAAGGATTACCGGAAACGGATGCACGCTTTGCAAATGACGAGCAAAACGAAAACGATGCAAAATTGCAGTTAACAACATCATAACACTTAGGATGCAACAAGAAACTATGCTACAGCACTCCAACATAGCAACAAATCATACGGCAGTGAAGTACATGTGAAGCTCTACAAATCATGAACACTGAGCTCTTGCTATAACTCCATAGAACAATCCTAAAACAGCATGGCAAAAATGCAAATGATAACAGCTTCACAGACTTGGTGAAAATACTAAACATGTCATAAACAACATCAGGTATCCATGTTTAGAGATAGAAAACAACATGCTATACGAACATATCATGGCAAACAAAGCCATGGCATGCTAGTACTAAAACAAAACAACAAAGCTCCCTTACTGAACTTTAGCCAAAGATGCATAGAAAAGATGGTAGGACCCATGCAAACATGATAGCAACTTTGCAAGCTTAGTAGAAAACCATGACATGGCAGAAACAGATTCATGACAGCAACTTTGCAAGCTCATGCCACTCACCACAAAGCATTATATGGCATCGCAAGGTAACCAACAGTAAGAAGACACAATTATGAAGCTAGACATGGCAAGAGCAAGTTCATAGGGTGCATGTTTCACTAGCAAAACACATGGCAAAAATGAACTTCATGTTAACAATCTGCTAGCCACAATATGTAGAAAAAGTAGAGACATGGTAATGACAAGCTAGGGTACTCCATAATTGCAACCAAAGGCATGAATGGATAGAGCATAACCATATCTTCAAAACACTCTGACTGAACTTCATCAAAATATGCATGGATCTACTTGTGGCAACAAGACAACATAGCATCATAATGTAACAGGAAAGGACTTGTGTGTCTGAAATCAGCAACATCATGTGGCCTAGTTTGCATGCTTGTGCTAGTCACCATAGAGCTCATAAAAATAGAAGGCTTGCACCACTGTAAATATGGTATGAGATGCTATTAAAATATGTAGACATGATGCTCATAGGATGCACACACAAAATGCAATGAAAATGACAAATCCGCAAGTTATGATAAATTCCAGCAGAAAACAACATATAGAATTTTTGCAACGGAGATTAAGGCATCAATATGGATAGTAACATGCATGCAAATGACTCTATCATGAAGAGCATCACGAGAAGAACATTTCGATATATCATATGCGCAAATCGGAGCTATATGCATGGAGATATGACATGTCAAAGTGGTGCACATGAAATGAGAATTTCGGGACTTAGAATATTTATACCCCACGAGATTTGACCCAGGCACATGAATCTAGGGTTTGACCCAGGCATAGATTTCGATGCAGCGGCGGATCTCTCCGGAATTTCACCGGAGATGGAGAAGAGGTGGCCGGAGCTAGGCGGGGAGGACGCTGGCGGGACAGGATTGGCCGGATCCGGTGTGGCGCGAGGCGTGGCGACTTCGGCGGTGACCGACGATGTCGAGAGCGGTGGCAGAGCTGGGTCGGCATGGATGGCGAAGGGCGGCGGCCGGCGAAGGCATTCCGGCGCGATGGCGAGAGGCGGCGAGCGGCGGCGCTGCGGGAGCCGGGCGGCAACGAGCTCGGGCGGCGGCGGGCGGGGAGCGGCCTCGCGTGGGCCGGCTTCAGGCCCCACGGGCCGCGGCGATGTGTGGCGGTGACGAGGACAGGTGGCAAGAGACGATTGGTTGCGGGCGGCGGCTGCGGACATGTCCAGCCGTCGTGAACGCGTCTGGTGGCGGCGGGAGAGGGTGGATTAGGGTTTGGCCCGAAAATGGAGGGGAAGGGGCCTTTTTATTGGTAGGGGGAGCAAACAGAGTCCAAATGAGGTGCCGTTTTCGCCCACACGACCGTGATCCAATGACAGAGAGCATGGAGATAGTTTAGATGGACTAGTGGGTTGTTTTTGAGGGGTGTTGGGCTGCAAAGAGAGGGGTTTTTGCGGTTACCCGGTTAACCGTTGGGGCATCAAACGACCTCTAAATGGGACGAAATTTGACAGGCGTCCTACCGGTGATGTACTAATGCCACTCGACAAATCTCGGCCCATTCCGAGAACGTTTTTTCTCCCGCTCACGAAATGAGATCTGAGGGGTGCAACGGGTGCATGTGGGAGTATCGGATCCCGAAACGAACAACGGGGAAAATCTCCGGATGCATGAGACGAACACGAATGTAAATGAGATGCGCATGGTGACATGAGATGAAATGCATGGCATGAACAAAATGCAAAACAAAGACAAAACATGACCACGGAGGAAATGACATATCACATAGACAGAAAAAGCAAGAGTTGGAGTTACAATTATGGAAGTTACATCCAGGGTTTTACATCTCTCCACCACTACAAGAGGATCTCATCCTGAGATCTAGGACTGAAAGAATTTCTGATATTCGGAATGGAGATGATCCGCGCACCCCCAGGTGGCTTCTCGGTTGGAATGGTGCAACCACTTAACCTTCAAGAAATTGATCGACTTGTTGTGAGTTTTGCCCTCAGTTTCTTCTATAATGGCAATGGGATGCTCATGATAAGACAAGTCTTCTTGGAGATCAATCTCTTCGAAGTTGATAGTGTGCTCGGGGGTCTTGAAGCACTTGCGAAGTTGTGACACGTGAAACACATCGTGCACATTTGCAAAGTTGGACGGAACCTCGAGTCGATAGGCGAGGTCGCCTCTTTTTCCAATGATCTTGAAAGGACCCATGTATCTCGGGGCAATCTTCCCTTTGATACAGAAGCATCGAGTGCCTTTCATTGGAGAGACGCGGAGGTAGACATGGTCTCCGATCTCAAACGCCAAGTCACGATGCTTGCTATCATAGTAACTCTTCTGGCGCGATTGCGCGGCTTTGAGATTTTCACGGATGACTTTACACATTTCTTCAGCTTCTGTGATCAATTTGTTGCCAAGAAGTTTTGTTCACCACTCTCAGACCAATTGAGAGGAGTGCGGCACTTTTTGCCATAAAGAATTTTGAATGGGGCCTTGCCCGAACTTGCTTGGAAGCTGTTGTTGTAGGAGAACTCGGCATATCGAAGACAATCCTCCCACTTCATACTGAAAGAGATGACACAAGCCCTGAGCATGTCCTCGAGGATTTGATTGTCTCGCTCGACTTGGCCACTTGTTTGAGGATGGAAAGCCATGCTGAAGCGAATGTTGGTCCCCATGGCCTTCTAGAAGGAGCCCCATAACTTAGAAGTGAAAATGCTTTCGTGGTCTGAAGAGGTCAATTGCGGAATACCGTGCAATGACACAATTCTGGAGGCGTATAGCTCTGCCAACTGAGCTGCCGTGATAGATTCTTTGATTGGAAGGAAATGAGCCACTTTTGTAAGTTTGTCAATGACAACAAAAATAGCATCATTCCCATGTTTGGACTTTGGTAATCTAGTAACAAAGTCCATTTCGATATGATCAAACATCCATTCTGGAATAGCAAGAGGTTGGAGGAGACCAGCTAGTCGTTGGTGTTCTGCTTTCACCCTTCAATAGACATCTTATTCTTTCACGAATTGAGTGATCTCTCGCTTCATTCGAGTCCACCAATACGACTGCTTGAGGTCATGGTACATCTTCGAACTGCCTGGATGAATGTAAAGAAGAGAATTGTTTGCTTCGTTCATTATGACCTTCCTTAGATCACCTTTAGGAACCACAATCCTGTCCTCGAAGAATAAGTGTCCTTGTTATGAATGCAATAGCACTTGTATTTGGATAAGCCCTTGGCAATACCATGTTTCACCCTCTTCACCATGGTATCAAGGAGTTGTGCCTCACGAATTTGGTCTTGCAAAGTTGGTGTGACTTGACGGTTGGCAAGAAAACCTTGAGGAACAACTTGGAGGTTGAGTTTGTGGAAAGCTTCACAAAGATCCGGTTGGAATGGCTTGAGAATTAAGCTGTTGCAATAAGCCTTCCTGCTCAAAGCATCTGCAATCAGATTGGCCTTGCCTGGAGTGTATTCAATACTTGGATTGTACTCTTGAATCATTTCGACCCAACGAGTTTGGCAGAGGTTGAGGTTGGGTTGAGTGAAGATATACTTGAGGCTCTGGTGATCGATAAAAATGTCCACTTGCCTTCCCAACAGGAGATGCCTCCACGTTATTAATGCATGGACAACTGCCGCCAACTCAAGATCGTGAGTGGGGTAGTTCCTTTTGTTGGGCTTAAACTGACGAGAAGTATAGGCCACAACTTTCTTCTCTTGCATTAACACAGCACCGAGACCTTCCAACGAGGCATCACAGAAAACTTTGAAAGGCTTGTATTCATCAGCAGGAGTTAGGATAGGAGATGAGACTAGCTTCTCTTTGAGAGAGTGTTGAAAGCAAAGTCACACTCAGGCGTCCAGGAATACTTGACATGCTTCTAGAGGAGGTTGGAAAGAGGCTTTGCAATATTTGAGAAATTCTCCATGAATCTTCGGCAATAGCTTGCAAGCCCAAGGAAACTGCGGAGCTACTTGACATTCCAAGGAGGTTCCCAATTGACAATTGCCGAAACCTTCTCTTGATTAATAGCAATGCCCTTGGCGGAGATGATGTGACCAAGGTAAAGAACTTCATCAAGCCAAAACTCACATTTGGAAAACTTCGCATAGAATTGATACTCTCTGAGCTTGTCGAGCACCAATCACAAATGTTTGGCATGGTCCTTCTTATTCTTGGAGAACACCAAGATATCATCGAGATACACCAGGACAAATTCATTTGTGTAGGGATTGAAGATGAAGTTCATCAAACGAGAGAATGTTGGAGGAGCATTGACAAGGCCGAAAGACATGACCGTATATTCATAAGAACCAAAGCATGTTCTGAATGTCGTCTTGGGGATATCTTCTTCACGAATGCGAATCTGATGATAACCCATATGGAGGTCACGCTTGGAGAACACCTTTGCACCTTTAAGTTGCTCGAATAGCTCATTGATGTTGGGAAGTGGATACTTGTTCTTGATTGTCTTCTTGTTCAATGGACGGTAATCAACGCAAACTTAGTCCGTTCCATCCTTCTTCTGGACAAAAAGAACACCACAACCCCATGGAGATGAACTGGATCTGATCAAACCCAAATACTCTTATTCATCGAGTGCTTTCTTCAATTCCTTCAGCTCCTTTGGTCCAAGCTTGTTTGGACGCTTGCAAACGGGTTCAGTACCGGGCTCAAGATCGATAAAGAACTCAACTGGCCGGTGAGGAGGCATACCCAGAAGCTCTTCGGGAAAGACTTCTTGGTACTCAAAAACAACTGGAATCTGAGACATAGCATCTAACTCGCCCTTCTCATTGAGAGAAAACAACCGAATGCTTTCGTCACGAGTGGCATAGATGATCACATCCTCAGAAGAGTGTGTCAATTTAATCTCCCTGGCAACACAATCAAGGGTAGCCTTGTTCTTAGAAAGCCAATCCATGCGGAGAATTAGATCAATATCCGAGTCACCAAGAACCATAGGAGAAGACAAAAAATTTGTAGTTGCCCATCTTGATGGAAACATCCGGATCCATCATTTTGGTATTCATGAACAAACCCGGAGAGGAAATCGATATTGGCTTAGGCAGATCAACAATATGCAAATTGTGCATGGATGCAAAAGGTCTTGATATGAATGAAATAGATGCACCAGTATCAAATAAGACTATTGCAGGAATATCATTAACTTGAAGATTACCCATGATCACTTCTAAAGAATCCTCTGCTTGAGCTGCATTCATCATGTTCACCCTTGTAGACTTGGGATTATGATTGACAACTACACTACTTCATGACCTCACAGGAGGAGGAGGAGGCAGAAGGCGCCTTTGGTTGAAGCACTTGTTTGCATAGTGACCTTTCTGCTGAGACTTGTTGCAAGTAACCTCTGAGAGCGGACGATGATAAGGAGTAGGAGGACCTGTCTTCGGAGCTTGAGTCAGAGACTTGTTCTGATAGCCTGGGTTGGGTGGGTGGGAAGATCCTTGGCCACCTTTGTTCTTCTGCTGGTAGGTCTGACGAAACGGAGGAGGCGGAGGAAGCCAGAACTTCTGTTGCTTAGCTGCCACTAGTGATGAAGAAGAAGATTGAACTGCATCTCCTATTGTCTTCTTTGAAGCCTCACACTTGAGCTGAGCACCTTCTTGCTTGAGGGCCATGTTATAGAACTGATCGAACAGAGTAGCCTCAACAAGAATGAGAGCTAACTGCAAATCCTCTCTGAGGCTGCCCCTGAAGTGATAGATGATGCTCTTTTCATCAGGAACGTCTTGCCTTGCGAAGCAAGCAAGTTTCTAAAACTAGATGTTGTATTAATACACGTACATGCTTCCTTGCTTGTGATTGCGTAATTCCTCGCGCTTGCTCTTGACAACACTTGTTGGAATGTGATGAGCTTTAAAATCCCGGCAGAAGTCACCCCAGGTAATCACTCGACCTCCTCTGGAATCTTTGTATTGCTGATACCAATTAGCTGCTTGGTCCTTGAGCTGAAAAGAAGCGAACTTGACGTAGTCCTCAGGTCTGACATTGCTACATTCAAAATGCTTGCTGATGTCCACAAGCCAATCATCGGCGTCCATGGCCTCGGCATAGTTCCTGAAAGACTTTGGCCAATTTGCAAGGAACTGGTTGAGGGTAGCAAACTGAGACTGATTGTTGAATTGCCCTTGACCTTGATTCCCTTGGTTTCCTTGACCTTAGTTGCACTCTTGCAAGAGTTGCAAAAGCATCTGGGTGTTAGCGTTGGTGGCTGCCATGACAGCTTGCCATGCCTCCGGAGGCAAAGGAGGTGTCGGAGGTGGAGGGTTCACCTAATCTCCATCATTGCATTGCGGATTCAGACGCGTTGGAAGAGCCATTCGGAAGAGGGTGACAACAGTTAGAACCATGATAGACAAATAGACAAGCTAAATCAACAGATAGAAATTGCAACATATAGTCTTCATAATAAACATCCGAACATAGATTGAACGAATGGATTCCAAAGTTAACATTACACAACCATTATGGTGAGAAGCCACTTGAAAAGAGATTGATGAATGAAATAACAAGGTACGACTAGAACAAATAAATGGTAAGCATCACCCAATCACATACCAAATATATGCGGGAAGAATAACTAGAGCTACTCGAATTCCAACCAATTAACTCCCGAAACTTTCTGGTTATGCAATCTGGTGTTGGGGATACAGGGAGGCACAATATATATCACACAGCTAACAAGCCGTATGCTCTAACTGTATCCAGCCATCAACACATAACCAAGAAAACTCCAGAAATTGAGTACCTCAACCTTCAAAAAGCATCCATTATAAGAGCTATGGTAATAATCCCGAACTCCCTCCCCAGTACTAGGTGGCATCGAGGTTATCTCACCACTAACTGCATTAAAAGAGATTTTTTATGTCGGCGAACTTAGGTATTCCAGAACTGCAATGACAAAATTGTGACAACAACACCTCGGAGCTCAACTACTCGGGGCACTGCCACAACCCCTTAATGTCACAAGGCACCAAGAACAATGTTCTCGTCACAAGAATATCGGAACGATCCCAAGATACCCACGTGATTCTAATTTTTTTAGTGAAATTGAGGAGACGAAAGTCAAAACATCTACATTAGGAGGCCTCACCAGAGCGATGAAGGGGACCGAGGAGTAAAAAGAATCGTACTCTCCGATATATATAATCCTAAGACTCAAAACATTTTTGTTCTAGACTCAACAACGCCAGCGATTCAATCAAGCAGGTGGCTCCTAAGTCGGGGATGGCTCTGATTACCAAGTTGTAACGCCCAATATGCGGCTATATCTCCCATGTGTCGAGGCACGACTTAGAGGCATAACTGCATGTTGGTTTTGTCACAAGGGTCATCTTCAAACAATCCCATGTACAAGAATAAGGATATATAAATAGTTACCTTACAATCGCCACGTCACACAATGATCAAATAACTCATACATCATTCAGAGTTCACACATAGTCCGCCCACGGACAAATCCAAATGAAAAGGAGATAACCCCAATTGCTAGATCCCCGATCGTCCCAACTGGGCCTCACTACCGATCATCTGGAAAAGACACGTAGAAACAACCAAGGTCCTCGTCGAACTCTCACTTGAGTTCGGTAGCATCGCCTGCACTGGTATCCTCGGCACCTGCTACTATTTTGGTAGTATTCATGAGTCACGAGGACTCAGCAATCTCAAAACCTGCGAGATCAAGACTATTTAAGCTTATGGGTAGGATGTGGGTGTGAGGTGGAGTTACAACAAGCGCTAAGCAAGTATGGTGGCTAACATATGAGTACAAGAGTAAGATGAGAAACTACGCAATGGTTGTGAAACTAGAAGTGATCAAGAAGTGATCTTGAACTACTTACGTCCATACATAACCCAACCGCGCTCACTTCCCGGACTCCGCTGAAAAGAGACCATCACGGCTACACACACGGTTGATGCGTTTTAATTAAGTCAAGTGTCAATTTCTCCAACTGGATATTAACAAATTCCCATCTACCACGTAACCGTGGGCATGACTCTCGAAAGTATATACACTGCAGGGGTGTCCCAACTTAGCCCATCACAAGCTCTCACGATCAACAAATGATATTCCTTCTCCCAGAAAGACCTGATCAGTCTCGGAATCCCTATTACAAGACATTTCGACAATGGTAAATCAAGACCAGCAAGACCGCCCGATGTGCCAACAAATCCCGATAGGAGTCACATGTATCTCGCTCTCAGGGCACACCGGACGGGAAAGATGTCGGGTTGGCTAAGACCCTGGTTGCCCAGGGGGCGCCGGACATCGCCCAGGTTGGACCAGCACTCAGAGGAACACTGGCCCGGAGGGGTTGAATTAAGATAATCCTCAGGTTAATTACTCCCAAGGAAAAGTTTTAGTTGTTATTAGGAAAATGTTAAAACCAAGGTTGGGCCTTGCTGGAGGAGTTTTATTCAAAGCGAACTGTCAAGGGGGTCCCATAACCACAACCGCGTAAGGAACGCAAAATTAAGGAACATAACATAGGTACGACAGAAACTAGGGCGGCAAGAGTTGAATAAAACCCCGAGCAAAAGGCCAAGCCTTCCACCCTTTTCCAAGTATATAGATGCATTAAGTAAATAAGAGATATTGTGATATCCCTACAAATCCATGTTCCAACATGGAACAACCTGGAAGGCACCTGCTACTAGCAACGCTATAAGAGGGGCTGGGCAAAAGTGGTAACATAGCCAAACAACGGTTTGCTAGGAAGGTGGGTTAGAGGCTTGACATGGCAATATGGAAGGTAAGATAAACAAGTGGTAGGTAGCGCGACATAGCGATAGAAGGAACAACTAGCAAGCAAAGATAAAAGTGATTTCAAGGGTAATGATCATCTTGCATGCAAAGTTCTCAGAGTTGTCGAAAGCTTGCTCCTCGTAAATGTACTCAACAGGTTCCTCGTTCACGAACTCATCTCCTGGCTCAACCCAAAGCAAGAACACAAGAAACAGAACAACAATCAATCACGGTGCAATGCATAAGCAACATGATGCAAGACATGGCATGGGATGCAAGATATGATGTGCAATGCATATGGGTACTCTGAAAGGGGAAAGATGATCAAGGCATGAACTTGGCAAACTAAGCATGCCGCTGGAAAGATTGAGTGATTTTGGTCAAAATTGATATAAGGATCACCGGAAACGGATGCACGGTTTGCAAATGACGAGAAAAACAAAAATGATGCAAAACAGCGCTTAACATCATCCTAGCACTTAAGATGCAACAAGAAACTATGCTACAACACTCCAACATAGCAACAAAGCACATGGCAGTGAAGTACAGGTGAAAAGCTATACAAATCATGAACACTGAGCTCCTGATAGGACTCCCTAGAACAATCCTAAAACAGCATGGCAAAAATGCAAATGATAATAGCTTCACAGACTTAGTGAAAACACTAAACATGTCATAAACAACATCAGGTAGCCATGTTTAGAGCTAGCAAACAACATGCTATAGGAACATATCATGGCAAACAAAGGCATGACATGCTAGTACTAAAGGCAAATAACAAAACTCCGTTACTGAACTTTAGCCAAGGATGCATAGAAAAGATGGTAGCACCCATGCAAACATGGCAAGTGATCTGATCAGTTTCAAACATAGTAGAAAAACATGACATGGCAGAAACAGATTCATGATAGCAACTTTGCAAGCTCATGCCACTCACCACAAAAGCATTTCATGGCATCGCAAGGTAAACAATAGTAAGAAGACACAATTATTAAGCTAAATATGGCAAGAGCAAGTTCATATGGTGCATGGATCACTAGCAAAACACATGGCAAAAATGAACATCATGTTAACAATCTGCCAGCCACAATATTAAGCAAAAAAAGAGCATGGTAATGACAATCTAGGGTACTCCATAATTGCAACCAGAGGCATGAATGGATAGCGCATAACCATATCTTCAAAACACTCTTACTGAACTTCATCAAAATATGCATGGATCTACTTGTGGCAACAAGACAACAAAGCAGCATAATGTAACAGGAAAGGACTTATGTGTTTGAAATCAACAACATCATGCGGTCTACTTTGCATGCTCGTGCTAGTCACCATAGAGCTCATAAAAATACAAGGCGTGCCCCACTGTAAATATGGCATGGAGATTCTCCTAAAACATGTAGACATGATGCTCATAGGATGCATGCACAAAGTGCAATGAAAATGACAAATCAGCAAGTTATGATAAATTCCAGCAGACAACATCATATAGCACTTTTGCAACGGATATTAATGCATCAATATGGACAGTAACCATCATGCAAATTACTCTATCATGAAGAGCGTCACGAGACGAACATTTCGATATATCATATGCACAAATCGGAGCCATATGCATGGAGATATGACATGTCAATGTGGTGCACATGAAATGAGAATTTCAGGACTTAGAAGATTGGTACCCTGATAACCCACAAATATAGGGGATCGCAAAAGTTTTCGAGGGTAGAGTATTCAACCCAAATTTATTGATTCGACACAAGGGTAGCCAAAGATTATTCTCAAGTATTAGCAGCTGAGTTGCCAATTCAACCACACCTGGAAATTTAATATCTGCAGCAAGGTATTTGGTAGCAAAGTAATATGATAGTAGTGGTAACGATAGCAAAAGTAACGGTAGCAAAAGTAATGTTTTTGGTATTTTGTAGTGATTGTAACAATAGCAACCGAAAAGTAAATAAGCGAAGAACAATATATGGAAAGCTCGTAGGCAATGGATCGGTGACAAAGAATTATGCCGGATGCGGTTCATCATGTAACAGTCATAACCTAGGGTGACACACAACTAGCTCCGATTCATCAATGTAATGTAGGCATGTACTCCGAATATAGTCATACGTGCTTATGGAAAATAACTTGCATGACATCTTTTGTCCTACCCTCCCGTGGCAGCGGGGTCCTAGCGGAAACTAAGGGATATTAAGGCCTCCTTTTAATAGAGTACCGGACCAAAGCATTAACACATAGTGAATACATGAACTCCTCAAACTACGGTCATCGCCGCGAGTGGTCCCAATTATTTTCACCTCGGGGTTGCCGGATCATAACACATAATAGGTGACTATAGACTTGCAAGATAGGATCAAGAACTCTCATATATTGATGAAAACATAATAGGTTCAGATCTGAAATCATGGCACTCGGGCCCTAGTGACAAGCATTAAGCATAGCAAAGTCATAGCAACATCAATCTCAGAACATATTGGATACTAGGGATCAAACCCTAACAAAACTAACTCGATTACATGATAAATCTCATCCAACCCATCACCGTCCAGCAAGCCTACGATGGAATTACTCACGCATGGCGGTGAGCATCATGAAATTGGTGATGGAGGATGGTTGATGATGATGATGGCGACAGATTCCCCTCTCCGTAGCCTCGAACGGACTCCCGATCAGCCCTCCCGAGAGGTTTTAGGGCTTGGTGACGGCTCCGTATCGTAAAACGCGATGAATCTTTCTCCCTAATTTTTTTTCTCCCCGAAAGTGAATATATAAAGTTACAGTTGAGCTCGGAGGAGCTCCAGGGGGCCCAATAGGTAGGGGGCGCGCCTAGGGGGCAGGCGCGCCCCCCACCCTCGTGGCTAGGGTGTGGCCCCCTGGTCTTGATCTTTTGCTAGGATTTTTTATTATTTCCAAAATTAGTCTCCGTAAAGTTTTAGGTCATTCCGAGAACTTTTGTTTCTGCACATAAATAACACCATGGCAATCCTGCTGAAAACAGCGTCAGTCCGAGTTAGTTCCATTCAAATCAAGCAAGTTAGAGTCCAAAACAAGGGCAAAGTGTTTGGAAAAGTAGATACGACGGAGACGTATCAATTGCCCCAAGCATAAACCTGTGCTTGTCCTCAAGCAATTCAGTTGATAAACTGAAAGTGATAAAGAAAAACTTTTACAAACTCTGTTTGCTCTTGTTGTTGTAAACATGTAAAGCCAGCATTCAAGTTTTCAGCAAATATTATAGACTAACCATGTTCACAATAATTCATAGGTCTCATGTTTACTCATATCAATGGCATAATCAACTAGCGAGCAATAATAATAAATCTAAGATGACAACACTTTCTCAAAACAATCATAATATGATATCAAAAGATGGTATCTCGCTAGCCCTTTCTGAGACCGCAAAACATAAATGCAGAGCACCTTTAAGGATCAAGGACTGACTAGACATTGTAATTCATGGTAAAAGAGATCCAGTCAAGTCATACTCAACATAAATTAACAGTAATGAATGCAAATGACAGCGGTGCTGTCCAACTGGTGCTTTTTAATAAGAGGATGATGACTCAACATAAAAGTAAATAGATAGGCCCTTCATAGAGGGAAGCAGGGATTTGTAGAGGTACCAAAGCTCAGTTTGAAAGTAGAGATAAATAATACTTTGAGCGGTATACTTTCATTGTCAACATAACAACTAAGAGATGGCGATATCTTTCATGCTACACACATTATAGGCTATTCCCAAACAGAATTGTAAAGTTAATACTCCCCCTCCACCAACAAGCATAAATCCATGGCTTGCTCGAAACAACGAGTGCCTACAACTAACAACAGTCCCGGGGGAATTTTGTTTGCAATTATTTTGATTTGATTTGCATAAAGCATGGGACTGGGCATCCCGGTAACCAGCCATTTTCTCGTGAGTGAGGAGCGGAGTCCACTCCTCTTGAGACTAACCCGCCTAACATGGAAGATACGGATAGCCCTAGATGATACATGAGCTATTCGAGCATACAAAACAGGATATTTATTTGAAGGTTTTGAGTTTGGCACATACAAATTTACTTGGAACGGCAGTTAGATACCGTATATAGGTAGGTATGGTGTACTCATATGGAATAACTTTGGGGTTTATGGGATTGGATGCACAAGCAGTATTCCCGCTTAGTACAAGTGAAGGCTAGCAAAAGACTAGGAAGCGACCAACTAGAGAGCGACATTAGTCATGAATATGCATTAAAATTAATCAACACCGAATGCAAGCATGAGTAGGATATAATGCACCATGAACATAAATATCATAGAGGCTATGTTGATTTTGTTTCAACTACATGCGTGAACATGTGCCAAGTCAAGCCACTCGAATCGTTCAAAAGAGGATACCACCCTATCATACCACATCACAACCATTTTAATAGCATGTTGGCACGCAAGGTAAACCATTATATGCTCCTAGCTAATTAAGCATGTCACAAGAAACTATGATCTCTAGTTGTCATTGCAAATATGTTTATTCATAATAGGCCGAATCAGGAACGATGAACTAATCATATTTACAAAAAAAAGAGGTCGAGTTCATACCAGGTTTTCTCATCTCAGTCAGTCCATCATATATCGTCATAATTGCCTTTCACCTACACGACCGAACGATGTGGATAATAATAATAGTGCACGTGCATTGGACTAAGCTGGAATCTGCAAGCATTCAATAAACAGGAGAAGACAAGGCAATATGAGCTCTTTTGTCAGATCAACAATAATGCATATAGGAGCCACTTCAACAGTTTAATTATGGTCTTCTCCTATCGACCCCGAAAGAAAGCAAAAGAAGTAAAACTATTTACACGGGAAAGCTCCCAACAAGCAAAAGAAGGACAGGAAATCTTTTTGGGTTTTCTTTTTAATTACGACTACAAGCATAGAAATTAAAACTAGCTAAAAGCTACAACTAATTTTTTTTGTTTTTTCTTAAGGTTTATTAAACACACAAGAAGAAAGCATGAAAAGAGAAAATAAACTAGCATGGATGATACAATGAAAAAGTATGAACACTGACATCTAGCAGTCAGTGTGTGAACATAAATGTGATGCGATGGGAAATACGTACTCCCCCAAGATTAGGCTTTTGGCCTAAGTTGGTCTTTGGCCACGGCTGGCCTGGCGGATATCCATAGTAATAGTTGGGGTCGTACTGCGAAGAAGAAGACTCTGATTGCCACTGGTTGGCAATCATCTCCGGATCCCACTTGTAATTAGACTGTCGTGGAGGATCAACTTGTGGTTCCGACTCTGGCTCTGTGGCTGATGTAGGGTTCCAGCAGGTGTGAATAGCCTCCAACGGAACAAGGTACTTGCCTGCAGATAAATCAACAAGGAAGGAGCAGGCAGGGTAATAGTCTCAGGATGATGTTTATCAAAGAACAATTTGTATCTGAGCTCATTTCCCATGTTATTAACAATAAAATCGTGTGCTACCATACTCTTATAATCTAAATAAATAGGAGGCAGCATTTTTTCTTCCTTCTCATAATGCCTAATAGGTATGTTGAAATGTGCAGCTAGGCGGGAGGCGAAGATGCCTCCAAAGACTGGGCCCTTAGTACGGTTAAGATTTAACCGCTTTGCAATAATAGCACCCATGCTGAATGTATCATCACGAGATAAAGCGTGGCACAAAATAACAATATTAGGGGCACTCAGGTTTCCACAGTTTTCGCCCCCAATTAAGCATCTACTAGAAAATATAGCAAAGTAACGTAGAACAGGAAAGTGTATGCTAGTAGTTCGTGCATCGGAAACCCTCCTCGTTTCCCCTACAGTGATGGTATCAAAAAACCCATCCACATCGCCGGGATGTGGTTTGTCTATGATGCCCTCGAAAGGGATCAAACAAACCCGACAAAAATCAAGAAGTGACATCTCCTTATGCTCATCATATAAATAAAACTCCACCGTAGGTGGTGAGCTCCTAGCATGGAAATGAAAGTTTAGCACAAAGATATTGGTGAGTAAGAGATACTGTTCGCGCTGGTCGTGGAGGAAGGCGGTGAGGCCTGCATTCTCAGCCAATTCATAGAAATCATCATAAATCCCAGCTGCTCTCAAGAAATCATCACAAGGCCATTCACACGGCCGAACCTCCGTGATGCGAGGCAGATTATATTTGGGCTTCTTTGCTTCTTCCTTTTGCTTTTCCTTCGAGCTTCGGCTCGATGAGCCCCTCAAAAATCTCTTCATTATTTTCTGAAAAATTCTGAAATTTTTAGTAACTTCAAAATAAAAGTGAAAACCAAACTCACCAAAATTGATAGCAACTACTCCTACAAGTGCCTAGAGCCTATATCATGCATCAAAACTACTTGGAACCATATAAATTTGACATGCAAGCTCAAGAATAGTGTCACCTAAGCAGCACAAATTTGCAATGAATAAAGCACTAGAACAAAAATTAATTGGACCAATGGAGGAGTCACATACCAAGGAACAATCCCCAAAGCAGTTTTGTGAGAGGTGCTTTGAGCAAGGAAGTCGAAAATCGCAGCAAAATGAGCTAGAACTCGTGCTTGAGCTGGATAATGGTGTTTGTGGGAGGAAGAAGGAGTGTGTGGGTGTAGGAATAAGTGGAGGAGGGCCACCGTGGGCCCACAAGGCAGGGGGCGCGCCCAGGGGGTAGGGCACGCCCTCCACCCTCGTGGCCAGGTGGATGCCCCCTTGGCGTGTTCTCAGTGCCAAATATTCTCAAATATTCCAGAAAAAATCATATTTAAATTTTAGTGCATTTGGAGAACTTTTATTTTCGGGGTATTTTTATATTGCATGGATAATTCAGATAACAGAAGAAAATACTATTTTTGTTTTATTTAATATAAATAACAGAAAGTAAAAGGAGGGTACAGAGAGTTGTGCTTTCTAACTTCATCCATCTCATGATCATCAAAAGGAATCCATTAACAAGGTTGATCAAGTCTTGTTAACAAACTCATTCCGACTAACATGGAATCGGAGAATTTTCGAATAACACTAGGTTACCTCAACAGGGATATGCATATCCCCGACAATAAGAATATCATATTTCTTCTTGAGAGTAGGAAGAGGAAATTCAAAACCTCCAAAAATAATTGATGGAATTTTTCCAATAGAATTGATACTGTGGACTTGAGGTTGTTTCCTCAGAAAGTGCACTGTATGCTCATTACCATTAACATGAAAAGTGACATTGCCTTTGTTGCAATCAATAACAGCCCCTGCAGTATTCAAAAAGGGTCTTCCAAGAATAATAGACATACTATCGTCCTCGGGAATATCAACAATAACAAAGTCCGTTAAAATAGTAATGTTTACAACCACAATAGGCACATCCTCACAAATACCGACAGGTATAGTAGTTGATTTATCAGCCATTTGCAAATATATTTCAGTAGGTGTCAACTTATTCAAATCAAGTCTACGATATAAAGAGAGAGGCATAATACTAACACCGGCTCCAAGATCACATAAAGCAGTTTTAACATAGTTTCTTTTAATTGAGCATGGTATAGTGGGTACTCCTGGATCTCCAAGTTTCTTTGGTATTCCACCTTTAAAATTATAATAAGCAAGCATGGTGGAAATTTCAGCTCCCATTATCTTTATTTTATTAGTAACAATATCTTTCATATACTTAGCATAAGGATTCATTTTAAGCATATCAGTTAATCACATACGCAAAAAGATAGCTCTAATCATTTCAGCAAAGCGCTCAAAATCCTCATCATCCTTTTTCTTGGATGGTTTGGGAGGAAAAGGCATGGGTTTCTGAACCCATGGTTCTCTTTCTTTACCATGTTTCCTAGCAACAAATTCTCTCTTATAATAACGTTGATTCTTTCATTGTGGGTTATCAAGATCAACAGCAGGTTCAATTTCTATATCATTATGATTGCTAGGTCGGGTATCAACATGAACATTATCATTAACATTATCACTAGTTTCATGTTCATTACCAGATTGTGTTTCAGCATCAGAAACAGAAATATCATTTGGATTCTCAGGTGTTTCAGCGATAGGTTCACTAGAAGCATGCAAAGTCCTATCATTTTTCTTTTTCTTCCTTTTAGAAGGACTAGGTGCATCTATATTATTTCTCTAAGAATCTTGCTCAATTCTCTTAAGGTGGCCTTCAGGATACAAAGGTTCCTGAGTCATTTTACCAGTTCTAGTAGCCACTCTAACAGCAAAATCATTATTCTTACTATTCAATTCATTGAGCAAATCATTTTGAGCTTTAAGTACTTGTTCCACTTGAGTGGTAACCATAGAAGCATGTTTACTAATAAGCTTAAGTTAACCTTTGACATTAGCCATATAATCACCCAAGTGTTCAAGCATATCAGCACTGTGTTTTAATTCTCTACCAAAATAAGCATTGAAGTCTTCTTGCTTAACCATAAATCTATCAAACTCATCTAAGCATGGGCTAGCAAACTTAGTAAATGGGATTTCAGCTTTATCATATCTATGGAGAGAATTTACCTTTACTACATGTGTCGGGTTATCAACACCATGTATTTCTTCGATAGGAGACGGACTAAAATTATGCATTTCTTCGACAGGCGGTAAATTATTTTCATTAGTCAACATATTATTCAATAAAATTTCAGCTTCATCCGGTGTTCTTTCCCTGAAAACAGAACCAGCACAACTATCCAGGTAATCTCTGGAAGCATCGGTTAGTCCATTATAAAATATATCAAGTATTTCATTTTTCTTAAGAGGATGATCAGGCAAAGCATTAATTAATCTCTGGAAGCATTGGTTAGTCCATTATAAAAGATATCAATTATTTCATTTTTCTTAAGAGGATGATCAGGCAAAGCATTAAGTAATTGGAGAAGCCTCCCCCAAGCTTGTGGGAGACTCTCTTCTTCAAGTTGCACAAAATTATATATATCCCTTAAAGCAGCTTGTTTCTTATGAGGAGGGAAATATTTAACAGGGAAGTAATAAATCATAACCTAGGGACTACGCACACAACCAGGATCAAGAGAATTAAACCATATCTTAGCATCACCCTTTAATGAGAACGGAAATATTTTAAGGATATAAAAGTAGCGAGTTCTCTCGTCATTAGTGAACAGGGTGGCTATATCATTTAATTTAGTAAGATGTGCCACAACAATTTCAGATTCATAGCCATAAAAAGGATCAGATTCAACCAAAGTAATTATTTCAGGATCAACAGATAATTCAGAATCCTTATCAGTAACAAAGATAGGTGAAGTAGCAAAAGCAGGGTCAGGTTTCATTCTAGCACTAAGGAATTGCTGCTTCCATTTAGCTAATAACCTCTTTAGATCATATCTATCATTGCAAGCTAAAATAGCTCTAGTAGCTTCTTCATCCATAACATAACCCTCAGGAACAACAGGCAATTCATATTTATTACGGGGAGAGTCTTCATCATCACTTTCATCAATATTATTAGTTTCATTAATTTCATTCTCTCTAACCCTAGCAAGTTGTTCATCAAGAAATTCACCAAGTGGCAAAGTAGTATCAAGCATAGAAGTAGTTTCATCATAAGTATCATGCATAGCAGAAGTGGCATCATCAATAACATGCGACATATCAGAATGAATGGCAGGAGCGGGTTTAGGTGTCGCAAGCTTACTCAAAACAGAAGGTGAATCAAGTGCAGAGCTAGATGGCAGTTCCTTAGCTCCCCTCGTAGTTGAGGGATAAATCTTGGTTCTTGGATCTTTCAAGTTCTTCATAATGATAAGCAGATATAAATCCCAAGTGACTCAAAGAATAGAGCTATGCTCCCTGGCAACGGCGCCAAAAAATAGTCTTGATAACCCAAAAGTATAGGGGATCGCAACAGTTTTTGAGGGTAGAGTATTCAACCCCAATTTATTGATTCAACACAAGGAGAGCCAAAGAATATTCTCAAGTATTAGTAGCTGAGTTGTCAATTCAACCACACCTGGAAACTCAATATTTGCAGCAAGGTATTTGGTAGCAAAGTAATATGATATTAGTGGTAACGATAGCAAAAGTAACGGTAGCAAAAGTGATGTTTTTGGTATTTTATAGTGATTGTAACAATAGCAACGAAAAAGTAAATGAGCAAAGAACAATATATTTAAAGCTCGTAGGCAATGGATCAGTGATAGAGAATTATGTCGGATGCGGTTCATCATGTAACAGTCATAACCTAGGGTGACACAGAACTAGCTCCGATTCATCAATGTAATGTAGGCATGTATTCCGAATATAGTCATACGTGCTTATGGAAAATAACTTGCATGACATATTTTGTCCTACCCTCCCATGGCAGCGGGGTCCTAGCGGAAGCTAATGGATATTAAGGCCATCTTTTAATAGAGTACCGGACCAAAGCATTAACACATAGTGAATACATGAACTCCTCAACCTACGGTCATCATAGGGAGTGGTCCCGATTATTGTCACTTCGGGGTTGCCGGATCATAACACATAATAGGTGATTATAGTCTTGCAAGATAGGATCAAGAACTCTCATATATTGATGAAAACATAATAGGTTCAGATCTGAAATCATGGCACTCGGGCCCTAATGACAAGCATTAAGCATAGCAAAGTCATAGCAACATCAATCTCAGAACATAGTGGATACTAGGGATCAAACCCTAACAAAACTAACTCGATTACATGATAAATCTCATCCAACCCATCACCGTCCAGCAAGCCTACGATGGAATTACTCACGCACGGCGATGAGCATCATGAAATTGGTGATGGAGGATGGTTGATGATGACGATGGCGATGGATTCCCCTCTCCGGAGCCCCGAGCGGACTTCAGATCAGCACTCCCGAGAGGTTTTAGGTCTTGGCGGCGGCTCCGTATCGTAAAACGCGATGAATCTTTCTTCCTGATTTGTTTCTCCCCGAAAGTGAATACATAGAGTTGGAGTTGAGGTCGGAGGAGCTCCAGGGGGGCCACGAGGTAGGGGGCGCGCCCAGGGGGGCAGGCGCGCCTCCCACCCTCATGGCTAGGGTGAGGGCCCCCTGGTCTTGATTTTTTGCAAGTATTTTTTATTATTTCCAAAAATAATCTCCGTAAAGTTTCAGCTCATTCCGAGAACTTTTGTTTCTGCACATAAATAACACAATGGCAATTCTGCTGAAAACAGTGTCAGTCCGGGTTAGTTCCATTTGAATCATGCGAGTTAGAGTCCAAAACAAGGGCAAAAGTGTTTGGAAAAGTAGATACGATGGAGACGTATCATACCCCACGAGATCTAGGGTTTGACCATGGCAAGGATTTCGATGCGGCGGCGGATCTCGCCGGAATTTTACCGGAGATGGAGAGGAGGTGGCCGGAGCTAGGCGGGGAGGACGCCGGCGAGACGGGACCGGCCGAATTAGGTGCGGCGCGAGGTGGGGCGACGTCAGCGGCAACCAGCGACATCAATGGCGGCGGCGGAGCTGGGTTGGCATGGACGGCGAAGGGCAGCGGCCGACGAAGGCGTTTCGGTGTGGCGGCGAGAGGCGGCACTACAGGAGCCGGGCGGTGGGGGGCGGCGCGCAGGCTCGTGCGGGCCGGCTTCGGGCCCCGCGGGCCGTGGCGATGAGGACAGGTGGCGGGCGACGGTTGGTTGCGGGCAGCTCCGGTGGACGTGTCTAGTGGCGGCGGGAGAGGGTGGACTAGGGTTTCACCCGAAAATGGACGGGAAGGGGCCTTTTTAATGGTAGAGGAGCTAGGAGAGTCCAAATGAGGTGCGGTTTTCACCCACACGATCGTGATCCAACGACAGAGAGCATGGAGGGGGTTTAGATGGGCTAGTGGGCTATTTTGGAGGGTTGCTAGGCTCCAAAGAGAGAGGGGTTTTTGCGGTTACCCGGTTAACCATTGGGGCAACAAACGACCACCAAATGGACCGAAATTTGACAGGCGGCCTACCGATGATGTACCAAGGCCACTCGAAAAATCTCGGCCCATTCCGAGAACACTTTTCTCCCACTCATGAAACAAGATCTTAGGGGTGCAATGGGTGCATGTGGGAGTGTAGGATTCCGAAACAGACAACGGGGAAAATGTCTGGATGCATGAGACGAACATGAATGAAAATAAGATTCACATGATGACATGAGATGAAATGCATGGCATGAAAAAAAATGCAAAATGACGACAAAACCCAACCACGGAGGAAATGACATATCACATAGGCGGAAGAAGCAAGAGTTGGAGTTACAATTATGGAAAGTTACATCCGGGGCATTACACACCACATGCTCGCTGTCGCAGTATGGGTAGATCCCGCCCGCCGCGCTCACCTAGTTACATCCCGACGACCCCTAGGTATCCCCTCCGGCCTTGCTCCATTTCCCGTCTTCCCACGTCACTGCATGTGGTAAATCTTGCTTGGATCTTCCATAGTTCTTTGCCCAAGATGTAGCTCGTCTGGCGTACTTTCCATATTGCAATCTCATCCTACCACCATTTTAGACAAACACAACCGTGTTGTTATCTTCCCTTAGGACAAGGAATATGCTTCTTTTTTGTTGGCGTATGTGTCATCAACTGTTATTTGCCAGTAATTGTTTCCTTTCTACCTCTTTTTTGCAAACAGGGCTATCCATTTCACCTCGTTGCTATTGTGACCTTTTGGTGAACTACACAAATCATTTTTTCTTAAGAGTGTTTTGTGCAGTTGTACTAAAATGTCACACGGGCAATGTCTCTACATTTCAGTGCAACTGCACAAAGGGAGATTGGTTTTGTTCTATCCTCCTCATCCAACTCCGAGACTAATCTTTTCCAACTATTTGCTTAATCTTCTCCAACTAGTTAGTCTTAAGAGAGACTACAAAGGTGACCGACTTCTATTTGTGTGTTCATTGTTTCACCAGCAACTATTATTGTAATCACACTTAATATCTTTGGAAAAGGGACGCTCAGCTCCATTTAAGTGGAACTGCACAAAATGATCGGAATGTTGCATGATCCAGACAGCTACTTTTTTCCCAACATGCCTTGTTGATTTAGATAGAGCTGGGGGGACGTTGCTGCCAATGAAAGCATGGATCAATTTTAATTAAACACCTTCTCACAACTTTGTCTTCGGTTGTGATGTAAATATTAGCTCTGATCTACTAACCATTGAGATGCATTAGCAAGGAAGTTAGTTTATTATTGTTTCCGAAAGAGCATGGATGGCAAGACACACGAAACAAAAGTTGAAAGCTTAGAGCATTGTAAAATTTCATGTCACTGGAAAATTATTTTTATAGTACGCCAATTATGTAAACAAATGTTCGAAGCTTGATAGCATTGCCAGAAGCCTCTTCAGCATCTGGGTCCATGTGCCATGCACAAAAGTATACTTCCTCCGTTCCTAAATATTTGTCTTTTTACAAATTTCAAATGGACATATTTTAGAGTGTAGATTCACTCATTTTGCTTCATATGTAGTCACTCGTTGAAATCTCTAGAAAGACAAATACTCTAGAGTATAGTTAAGAACAGAGGGAGTAGTGCACAACCGCATGGGAGACTCAGCCTGGTTGTTGCGCCGCACTAATAGTGAGTAATGAGCAGTCAAATCATAAGCCCCACCTTTCTCACTATAAGTTGCTCGGAAGAAGCACCAATCAATACGCTCTTCTTTGAATCCGCTCATACTACTCCATCCGTCACTGCTTATAGAGCACACTTAAAAAACAATCTCTGGGACCAAGGAGACTAGCGATCGACCTAAAAAATAGCATTGGTAGTTATAGCACGACATCTATTACTAGAGGAAATAATGTGTACACACATGCATGCAGTGCTTCCACCCCGGGTACACATGCATGCACATACTCCACTCCCTAGTACATCGAGAGAAAATTGTGGAGTTGATTGCGGTTACCACGCCCTAATTAATTGAGCATTAAACCAAACGCGTCTAAAGTATCTGTGGTGGTGGAAATGCATGGAGAGAAATGCATCGGAATGAAGCGCGCCCTATAAACTGTGATGGAGGGAGGCATAGTATGAAGGTGCAAAACCAAGTACGTGTATGGCCAGTCAGTCAACGCACTTCCTCTTGGCATATCACTGACATGTGGGACTGGAGTATGAGCAAACCGATCTCAATTGACAGCAAAATGGCCAACCCGCTGTTCCTCGAGAGAGACGAGGAGCGAGAACACAAAGATAATCATTACATGTTCGATGTTTTTTAATACTACTATTGGGCTGCTATTTTCCGCCCTTCTCCTGAATAAATGTGTACTTTATCAGAGATTAAAATAAAATAAGAGTACGGATGCTCCACCATGCGGTTCTAGTAGTAGTACTACTTGTACTACTAAACCTTGCGCTTGGTTCTTCGCCTCTTCGTGAAGTCGAACAATGATGGTACTCCGCATGTTGGGTACTACAGTGTATGGCTCTAGCAATCTGACACCGAATGAACTGCTACATGTCCATCGCCTGGGCGAGGATAGGTTGCATTAGTTAAAAGGCGTAAGCGAGCTTCACCTTGTCCTGCAAGCTTCTCCTCGTTCTGCGAGTTGATGGGACACACCAAAAAGTAGTGCTAGTCCATACTCCCTCCTTTCCAGTTAATATGGCTTAATCTTTTTTGCGGTTAAATGAGAGAGCTTTATTCATATATACGCATTCTTAGGATGATCGGCCAAGAGACTGGTCACTAGGAAGCAAGGTGTTTCATCAATCCAGCTCTTGGTCCCATTCAAAGTGCAGCAAGCACGGTTCACACAAAGATGCGCCGCAAGGTTTGCTAACAAGTTTACATGCTGAATAACAAAAAAAGATAAAATGTTACAGAGCGCTCCTATTTGTAATAGGATATGAGCCAAAATTAAGCGAGAAATTGTGGCGAGTGTTCCATGCAATCAACTTCCATTATCACATGCGAGAACCCTCGAAGAGAACCAAATGTGTTGATGATTGCTTTATCACATTTTAAAATAAAATAAGAGTGCAGACGCTCCTCCATCCGGTTCCTAGTAGTAGTACATACCTCTATACTAGTAATACTAGTACTAGTAAAATTGCGCTTGGCTGTTCGCCTCTTCGGGAAGTCGAACAATAATAGTAATAGTATAGTGTATGCTTCTGACAATCTGACACCGAATTAACTATTGCACGTCCACCACCTAAGCGAGGGAGAGCTTGCATTATTCAAGAGTTTACCCTTGTCCTACGAGCCACCACGCGCAAGCTTCTCCCCTCCTGCAAGCTTCTCCTCGTTCGGCAAGTTGACGGGACATAACAAAGTAATGCTAGTCCATACTGCCTCCTTTCCGGTTAATATGGCCTAATTTCAAACAAGATAAATACACTGTCTGTCACTGTATATTTGTAAAAATATGGTCACTGGACTTCATAATACACTCATTGCGCTCAATATAAACATTTTTGGTGTTTATATGGTCACTAGCTCACCCTGGCAGAGTATGTGTGTGCATGCACATGTAGGTTGAGCACTTGAGCGTGACCGTGTGTGTTCCATCGTGTGCTCGGACATGCATGCATTAGGGCGTCACGCGCGTTTTTGCGTCCATGTGTACGTGTGACTATTGCATGCAAGGTTTAACCATTCATTTTTCACGCGTGCATTCCCGATATTAATACGTTGGTAAAGACAATTTCTTGAGGAAAACGAGCCCGTGAATTGAGTACAAAGGGGACTGAGGGAGTCCTAGATTAGGGGGTGTTCGGATAGCCGGACTATACCCTCAGCCGGACTCCTAGACTATGAAGATACAAGATTGAAGACTTCATCCCATGTCCGGAAGGGACTTTTCTTGGCGTGGAAGGCAAGCTTGGCGATACGGATATGCAGACCTCCTACCATTGTAACCGACTCTATGTAACCCTAACCCTATTTGGTGTCTATATAAACCGGAGGGTTTTAGTCCGTAGGACAGCATACACATCAACAATCATACCATAGGCTAGCTTCTAGGGTTTAGCCTCTCTGATCTCGTGGTAGATCTACTCTTGTACTACCCATATCATCAATATTAATCAAGCAGGACGTAGGGTTTTACCTCCATCGAGAGGGCCTGAACCTGGGTAAAACTTCGTGTCCCTTGCCTCCTATTACCATCCAGCCTAGACGCACAGTTCGGGACCCCCTACCCGAGATCCGCCGGTTTTGACACCGACATTGGTGCTTTCATTGAGAGTTCCTCTGTGTCGTCGCCGTTAGGCCCGATGGCTCCTACGATCATCAATGGAGACGCAGTCCAGGTTGAGACCTTCCTCCCCGGATAGATCTTCTTCTTTGGCGGCTTCGCACTGCGGGCCAATTCACTTGGCCATCTAGAGCAGATCGAACGCTACGCCCCTGGCCGTCAGGTCAGATTCGGAAGTTTAAACTACAAGGCTAACATCCGCGGGGACTTGATCTTCGACGGATTCGAACCACTGCCGAGCGCGCCGCACTATCACGACGAGCATGATCTAGCTCTACCGCCGAACAGTGCCCTGGAGGCCGCACCCGCATCGGCTCCGACCCTTAGTTCGGAGCCTACCGCACCAATCGAGGATGGGCGGTTGGATGCCACCTCAGGGGCTGTGATCCCAACATCGGTTGAGCCGAACACCAGCCCCGTACTCTACAAGACTCGTGACACCATGGGGCCGGATTCTTCGCCGAACTCCGAACCCTCCGCGCCCCTGCCGATCGAATCCGATTGGGCGCCGATCATGGAGTTCACGGTCGTGGACGTCTTTCAGCACTCGTCTTTCGGTGATATCCTGAAGTCACTGAAGTCTCTCTCTTTATCAGGAGAGCCCTGGACGGACTACGGTCAGCAAGGTTGGGGTACGGACAATGAAGAAATTCAAAACCCACCCACCACCCACTTTGTAGCCACTGTCGACGACTTAACCGACATGCTCGACTACGACTCCGAAGATATCGATGGTATGGACGCCGATGAAGGAGATGATGAAGAACCAGCGCCTACTAGGCCCTGGAAAGCCACCTCGTCATATGACATATACATGGTGGACACCCCAAAAGAGGGAGATGGCGATGGAAGAGCGGAGGATGACCCCTCCAAGAAACAGCAAAAGCGCCGGCGTCAGCGGCGCCGCTCAAAATCCCGCCAACACAAAAACGGTGATTCCAGCACGGCAGATAATAATACTCCGGAGAGTGCCGAAGAAAACCCCCTCCAGCAAGGTTTAGCACAGGAGGATGGAGAAACCAGCCCTCATGAGAGGGCGGTAGACAGAGAGGTTGAGGACGATAATTATATGCCTCCCTCCAAAGACGAGGCAAGCCTCAACGATGACAAATTCGTCGTGCCAAAGGATCCCATTGAGAAAAAGCGTTTCCAACGCAGGCTTATCGCCACGGCAAGAAGCCTCAAGAAAAAACAGCAACAACTCAGAGTTGATCAAGATTTGCTGGTTGACAGATGGACTGAAGTCCTTGCGGCCGAAGAGCATAAACTGGAACGCCCTTCCAAGAGTTACCCAAAGCACATGTTGCTACCCTGGTTAGAGGAGGAAGCACTTGATGCGGCCGAACGGCCACCTCGTGGCCGCGACAGAGAGGCCTCCCGGCCCTCCACTCAAGCCGCACCCCGTACCAAGGCACGGGAATATGCGCCGGACTTACGAGACATGTTGGAGGACAAGGCAAGGCAAACACGATCGATCTACGGATCGCGTGGGCACCCCACGGCTCGAGACGGTAACCGTCACGCCGGCCACACATTCGGCAGGGCCGAACATAGTAGACAAAGCTCATTGGAGCTACGTCATGATATCGCCCACTACAGAGGCGCCGCACACCCACTGTGCTTTACAGACGAAATAATGGATCATCAAATCCCCGAGGGTTTCAAACCCGTAAACATCGAATCATATGATGGCACAACAGACCCTGCGGTATGGATCGAGGATTATCTCCTTCATATCCACATGGCCCGCGGCGACGATTTTCACGCCATCAAATACCTCCCACTCAAGCTTAAAGGACCAGCTTGCCATTGGCTCAACAGCTTGCCAACAGGGTCAATCAGTTGTTGGGAGGACCTGGAAGCCGCATTCCTCGACAATTTCTAGGGCACTTATGTGCGACCCCCAGACACCGATGACCTAAGTCACGTAATCCAGCAGCCAGAGGAATCGTCCAGACAATTCTGGACATGGTTCCTAACAAAGAAAAATCAAATAGTCGACTGTCCGGACGCTGAGGCCCTAGCAGCCTTCAAGCACAATATCCGTGACGAGTGGCTGGCCCGGCACCTCGGACAGGAAAAGCCAAAATCTATGGCAGCACTCACGACACTCATGACCCGCTTTTGCGCGGGAGAAGACAGTTGGCTCGCTCGTAGCAATAATATGACCGAGAACCCTGGTAGTTCGGACACCAGGGACATTAGTGGCAGGTCGCGTCGCAACAAGCAGAAGCACTGCATTAACGGCGACAATGCTGAGGATACGACAGTTAATGCCGGATTCAGAGGCTCTAAATCCGGTCAGCGGAAGAAGCCATTCAAAAGGAATCCTAGGGGGCCGTCCAGCTTGGACCGAATACTCGACCGCTTGTGCCAAATACATGACACCCCCGAAAAGCTGGCCAATCACACCAACAGGGATTGTTGGGTGTTCAAGCAGGCAGGCAAGTTAAGCGCCGACAATGAAGACAAGGGGCTGCATAGCGATGACGACGAGAAGCCCAGGCCGCCGAACAACAATGGACAGAAGGGTTTTCCCCCACAAGTGCGGACGGTAAACATGACATACGCCACCCACGTCCCCAAAAGGGAGCGGAAGCGCGCGTTAAGGGACGTATACGCGGTAGAGCCAGTCGCCCCAAAGTTCAACACATGGTTCTCCTGCCCGATCACCTTTGATCGAAGAGACCATCCCACTACCAACCGTCATGGCGGATTTGCCACATTGGTTCTAGACCCAATTATTGACGGATTTCATCTCACTAGAGTCCTCATGGACGGCGGCAGCAGCCTGAACCTGCTTTACCAGGATACAGTGCGAAAAATGGGCATCGATCCCTCGAGGATTAAGCCCACCAAAACGACCTTTAAAGGCGTAATACCAGGTGTAGAGGCCAACTGTACAGGCTCAGTCACACTTGAAGTGGTCTTTGGATCCCTGGATAATTTGCAAAGCGAGGAATTGATCTTCGACATAGTCCCATTCCGCAGTGGCTATCATGCACTGCTCGGACAAACCGCATTCACCAAATTCAATGCGGTACCGCACTATGCATACCTTAAGCTCAAGATGCCAGACCCTCGTGGAGTAATTACGGTCAATGGAAACACCGAACGCTCCCTCCGAACGGAGGAGAACACGGCGGCCCTTGTAGCGGAAGTACAAAGCAGCCTCTCCAGGCAGTTCTCCAGCTCGGCCATTAAACGTCCGGACACCGTCAAGCGTGCCCGGAGTAACCTACAACAAGACCGTCTGGCACGTTCCGAGCAGGCGTAGCAATGCGGCCCCAACCCCAACCCTTGCAAAAAGGCGACGCTAGTACTTCGCGTCCATAACTACGCTCTGGAAATACCATGGGCATAGGGGGAGGGGCACCATCACGGCACGCCCAAAACACGGCTTAAACCGCACTAGGGGCTGCCAATTTTTTTTACTTTTCTCTTACTTCCAGGACTCTTCTCTCTGGAAGGCCTGTTCGTATCCAGGGAAGCAGACAAGCCATGCCGCATTATGGAAATCCCAGGTGGTCTCTATCACGAGCAGTATACCTGTTTCGCATACTATTCCGCAGCTTGCCCCTGGAGCAGACATGTTAAATAGTCCAACTTTTCATTTATCGCATTACTTGTATCGTTCTGCTTTGATCGCAGCTATTTTTAATAAACAATGCATAGCTTTTGTCTATTTTTTGCATTATCTTTTTATAAATAAATGTTCCTTAACGACATGTTGCACCCGTACAACTTGGTACAGCCAAAATACGCCAGGGGCTTTTAGCACCCCTCAATACGGTGTGCGAAGTCCAAACACTTTCACAAGTGCGGCACCCCGAACTTATAGCACTATATGCATCAGCTCCGAATCATGTCTTGGGTCAATAGTTGGGTTTTCCTGGCTCCTATGTTTTGGTGCCTTACCTTCCGCTATATCGGCTAAGGTAGCACTAGGAGAACCACTGCGATTGTGCCCCGGTTGAGCCGGGCCGAGCACCTCAGTGGAGAAAGCTAAAACTGACTGTCATGATGAAGCGAGAGCTGGCCGCTGTTCGAGAGGTTTTTTCGAGTCCCTAAAGACTTATGCCGCTTAGGGCAAGGAGTCGGCTCTGTCCGGCCAAGGCGTGGATAGCGCCCCAAACTCGGTCTTCCGAATACTAGGGGCTTCGCCGAAATTTAAAATTATAGAATTCTATGGCTAAGTGAGAGTGTTCACGCATTATAGTCTGATTGCCTCGTTCGTTGGGCTGAGCACCTCCCTCGAAGGACCCAAATATGGGGAAAAGAGCGCCCAGGTTTATCCCCGAACACCCCAGCACTAGCGGCAAGGGGGCAGAAGCCGACGACTCGCCATCTCTCAGTATTGATAAACAGCCGCATAGAAGGTAATATTTTAAATTCAAGCAGCATTGCTCAGCGCATATGAACAAGTTTTTAGCGCACGGGACAAACACGAGCGAGTTTTACTCAAAAATTACATCCCTAGTACATTCATCCGCCACAAGGCGGGCACCCTTCAGAACATCCTTATAGTAATTTTCAGGCTTGCGATGTTCTTTCCCCGCTGGTGGCCCGTCCTTCACAAGCTTCTCCGCATCCAGCCTGCCCCAGTGCACCTTAGCATGGGCAAAGGCCCTACGGGCACCTTCAATACAGACAGAGCGCTTGATGACTTCGAGCCTTGGACAGGCCTCCACCAGCCACCGCACCAGCCCGAAATAGCTCCTAGGCAGAACCTCTCCAAGCCATAGCCAAACTAGGAGGCCCTTCATGGCCTGTTCGGCCGCCTTGTGGAGCTTGACCAGTTGCTTCAGCTGGTCGCTCAGGGGCACGGGCTGTTCGGCCTCAACATACTGAGACCAGAACACCTTCTCCGTCGAGCTGCCCTCCTCGGCTCGATAGAATGCGGCGGCATCAGATACACTCCGGGGAAGATCTGCAAATGCCCCTGGAGAGCTCCGGATTCGGGTAAGTATCAAGTAACTCACGTTTATGTGTTTACTGTGCATAAAGAATGCCTTACCCACCGCTATCTTCTTCACCTCATCCAACTCCTGGAGGGTCTTCTGGGATTCGGTCTTGGTAGACTTGGCATTTTCAATAGCCGCCGCGAGCTCGGACGCTCGCGTCTTCGATTCAAGCTCCAAACTCTCATGTTTCTTCATGAGAACCTGGAGCTCTTGCCGCACCTTGCCAACCTCGGCCTCATACCTCTCCCGCTCGGTGCGCTCCACGGCCGCACTCTTCTCGGCCTCGAGCAGCGCTTGCTTAAGGGTCGCCACCTCAGATGTGGCCCCTACAATAGCCATGTTAATCCTGTCATTTCTTGCAATTGCACCTTTTTATGTATATTTAAACAAGGTATTTCTTACCTTCATCTCGAGCTACTTCTTGGCATGACCGAGCTCTTGCTCGGACCGCTCGAGGTTCTGCTTTAGCGTGTCCACCTCCGCAGTTAGTGCGGCGGACGCAAGCAGGCACGCCTGCATATGACTCATTTTTGTTAGACTCCTGCGAATTATATTTGATCCTCTATTCGGCTTTTCTTCCCGAACGCCAAACAGAGCATCAGGGGCTACTGTCTATTCGGTACTATTATTTACACATTCTTTACTTACCTCAAAGCCTGTCAAAAGGCCAGTACAAGCTTCAGTCAGTCCGCTCCTCGCGGACTGAACCTTCTAGATCACCGCACTCATAATAGTGCGGTGCCCTTCGTCGATGGAGGCGCCTTGGAGCGCCTCCAACATATTGTCCGGTGCCTCCGGTTGGACGGGGGCCGCCGGCACCGTGGACTTGCTCCTCTTGGAAGGAGGTCCCCCGCCGGACTCCGGAACCTTTGAAGGTTCCGGAGCGGTGTCCGGCCTAGAGCCGGACTTGGAGCCCTGTGGGGTTTCATCCCCTTTACTCCTGGAGTCCGGGAGGTCGCCTTGCGGCGCCTTTGGGACCACCTCCTCCCTGCTTGGAACCTGTTGGGACAACACCTCTGTGTCGTCCGTAGGGCGGGGGGAGGAAGCCGTCGGAAGCGAGTTCACATCCGACGAGTCCAGTGAGCCGCTCGACGACGCGTCGAGCCGGTCTTTGGGTGGGCTGCATAAGCATATTTAACATAAGGGAAAGTTGTGCAATAAACGAATACTATGAATTACTCTGGTATCCGGATACTTACGATTTTCCCAGGGGCTTGGCCCTGGGCTGTCACTCATCTCCGCCGTCGTCGGCGTCGGCGGAGTAGTCCAGAGGAAGGGTTTTCCCCTTCTCGGACCCTCCGGCCTCCTCAGAGAGGGTGGCCTTCCTTTTCTTCTCTCCTCCCGCTGGAGGGGGAGAGGTCTCTTCTTCTTCCTCCTCGTGTTCGCGAGAGGAAGGCGCTTCAGGACCGTCGGATGATGAATCTGACACCTCCTGGCGCCGGGCGCTCTTTCGAGTCCCCGTGGCCCTTTTCGTGGTCTTCTTCTCCGGCACCACATAGGGCGCTGGAACCAGCAGCCTCGCCAAGCGAGCGTCTGCTGGGCCTTTGGGCAAAGGGGCCGGACAGTTGATCTATCCAGACATCACCTGCCAATCCTGTCAGAGGAAAGGGAGCTTAGATCCCGCATAGAGTCAAACTATGGAAAACTGATACCCTGTAAAAGGAAAAAAACAGCTTACCGCGAGCGCGTGACGCTGCGTGCTGAATCCGCGATCCTCGGTAGCGGATGCGGGAGCCTCGACGCCCTTGAAAAGCATCCTCCAAGCATCTTCGTACGTCGTGTCGAAGAGCGTGTTTAGAGTTTGATGCTGCGCCGGGTCGAACTCCCACAGATTGAAGGCCCGTCGTTGACACCGGAGGATCAGGCGGATGAGCATAACCTGGACTACGTTGACAAGCTTGAGCTTCTTGTCCATGAGGGTTTGGATGCATGTTTGGAGTACGGTCAGCTCTCCTTTTTTACCCCAAGACAGGCATGTCTCCTTCCAGGAGGTGAGCCGCGTAGGGGGGCCGGATCGAAACTCAGGGGGTGCGACCCATTCGGCGTCGCGCGGCTCGGTGACGTAAAACCACCATGATTGCCACCCCTTTAGGGTCTCCACAAAGGAGCCCTCGAGCCACAGGACGTTGGCCATATTGCCAACCATGGCACCACCGCACTCCGCCTGGCTGCCGCGCACCACCTTCGGCTTGACGTTGAAAGTCTTAAGCCATAGGCCGAAATGGGGGCGGATGCGGAGGAAAGCCTCGCACACGACGATAAACGCCGAGATGTTGAGGACGAAGTTTGGGGCCAGATCGTGGAAATCCAGGCCATAGTAGAACATGAGCCCCCGGACAAATGGATGCAGAGGGAAGCCCAGTCCGCGGAGGAAATGAGGGAGGAATACCACCCTCTCATGGGGCCTAGGAGTGGGGATGAGCTGCCCCTTTTCGGGAAGCCGGTGCGCGATGTCGCTAGCCAGATATCCGTCCTTCCTCAGCTTTTTGATGTGTCCCTCCATGACGGAGGAGACCATCCACTTGCCTCCCGCTCCGGACATGACCGGAGAAGGTTGAGGTGGTAGTGCGGACTTGGGCGCTGGAGCTCGAGTGCGCAAGAATGGATAGGCAAAGGAGGAAGAAGGCGTGGGTGAAAAGGTGGATCCTTATCCCCTTATATGGGTGGACGCGACTACGTGTCCCCACCAGCCTGGTAAAACTTGCTTATCTCCAAGCGCCGTAATCAAAGGCGCGGTTGGGTTACCCACGCCCGTATTGATGAGAATCCCGGAATAAGGGGGCACGATCTCTGCTTTGACAAGACGTGCCGAGGAAGCCGCCTCGCATGATGCACTGAGGTGGGATAATTAAACGACTCGGATAAAGGCTTGGCCATGGTGTGTCGCACCACGGAATACGTCAGCAGATTAGATTCGTGTAAATATTATTCTCTCTATGGCAATATGTGGAAAACTTATTTTGCAGAACCGGACACCATCTTTGTGTTTAAAATCTTCTATGAAGTATTTGGAGGAGGAACCCGCCTTGCAATGCCGAAGACAATCTGTGCGCCGGACTCGTCGTCATTGAAGCCTGGTTCAGGGGCTACTGAGGGAGTCCTGGATTAGGGGGTGTTCGGATAGCCGGACTATACCTTCAACCGGACTCCTGGACTATGAAGATACAAGATTGAAGACTTCGTCCCATGTCCGGAAGGGACTTTTCTTGGTGTGGAAGGCAAGCTTGGTGATACGGATATGCAGACCTCCTACCATTGTAAACGACTCTATGTAACCCTAACCCTATCCGGTGTCTATATAAACCAGAGGGTTTTAGTCCGTAGGACAGCATACACATTAACAATCATACCATAGGCTAGCTTCTAGGGTTTAGCCTCTCTGATCTCGTGGTAGATCTACTCTCGTACTACCCATATCATCAATATTAATCAAGCAGGACGTAGGGTTTTACCTCCATCAAGAGGGCCCGAACCTGGATAAAACTTCGTGTCCCTTGCCTCCTGTTACCATCCGGCCTAGACGCACAGTTCGGGACCCCCTACCCGAGATCCGCCGGTTTTGACACCGACAGGGACCAATAGGCTAGGACGGAGGGAGTACCATTAGTGAACCAGAAGTAGGGAGTAGGTAATAGTAGTACTACGTAACTACGTGTAGTAACAAAATTCCTCTATGCGCATCCTATCTACGTGTCATGCAAGAAAATAGAGATAAGTACAAGTGAGACTCAGGAGCAGTCATACACGTAGGGGGAGCAGGTGTAGGAGTTAGTCGGAAGAAGCAACCATCATTTCACTCTTCAATGACATGTACACAATATAAAATGGTAGATATGGAGAGAAAAATGAAACCACTATATATACACTAGCAGGAGCCTAAGCTACAAGCCTGCTTGCTTGGGTTGCTCTCTTCACAAGTATAGAACGACGTGGCCACACCACTGGTCACTGGTCTGGCCTGATCCCGCCGCTGGGGGAAGGGAACGATGTTCTATGTAGACGCGACCGACATCAGCGAGGGAGAAAACCCACAGTCGGTGCATCCCAATCAGGGGTCCCCGCGGTATGGGCTGATGCCGTGTCCTAACCGCCCTTCTAGCTACAGCCCAATGTCCTAGGTACATCTTCCTTTTGGAGCCGGCTTGCTCCATTGCCGCAGCTCCCCACGTAGCTCCACCTCCATGTCGATCTTTCTCTAGTTCTAGCGGCTTCTATTTGTGATGAGTTTATTTCTCATGAACTAGTGTCAGTACTATTATTCTAAACAAATTTCCTCGATATCTTTTCCATCAAAGACGCTCAACTCGATTTTAGTGGAACTGCACAAAAGCATCATATGATCCGAGGGTGCCAGCCGCCTTTCCTTCGACAGCTTCTACCTAGCCAGGAAATTAAATCCTGTTTAGCGTTTATGGTTTAAGTCATTGTGACACCATCAATAGTTTTTATTTTGTACACGCTCTCACAACTTTTGTCTTTAGCTGTGAAGTAAATATTGGCTATGATCTGTGAATCATTGAGATGCATCAACATGTTTGTTAGTTTTCCTTTGTATTTGATGGAATGTTGCAACGGGGCAACCTTGGAGTAGGAATGAAAATGGAGTGGAAAGTTTCCGTTTTTCCGGAGAAAAAATTGGAAATGGAGAGAAACCAACGTTTCATTTCGTTGGATCGCGCCATCGAGCAAAAGAAACGTTTAAATCACGTATGTCGCGTTCGTGTCTCACCCTCCTCCACGACTCCACCCCACACAGTCGCTCGGCATGCCACTCACCACAAACCGAGTATACGATTACTTTCCCGCCTGCTTGTCGATGGATCGTGCCATGGAGTACTATGTAACACCCACGATGCGGCTATATCTCCCACGTGTCGGAGCACGACTTAGAGGCATAACCGCATAGTAGGCATGTCGCAAGAGGGGTAATCATTACACAGCCCATGTACTGAATAAGAAAGGGATAAAGAGTTGGCTTACAATTGCCACTTCAAACAATACATAAATATAGCATACATCATCCAGAAGACAAACAAGGTCCAACTATGGAACCAAAATAAAAGAAGACAACCCCAATTGCTAGATCCCCGATCATCCCAACTGGGCTCCACTACTGATCAACAGGAAACGAAACAACACAATGAACAAGATCTTCATCAGGCTCCCACTTGAGCTCGGTTGCGTCACCTGCACTGGTATCATCGGCACCTGCAACTCTTTGGAAGTATCTGTGAGTCACGAGGACTCAGCAATCTCACACCCGCGAGATCAAGACTATTTAAGCTTATGGGTAGGATAGAGTAATGAGGTGGAGCTGCAACAAGCACTAAACATATATGGTGGCTAACATACGCAAATAAGAACGAGAAGAAAAGAAATTCAACGGTCGTGAACTAGAAGTGATCCTGAATGTACTTACGTTCAAACATAACTCCAAAACTGTGTTCACTTCCCAGACTCCGCCGAGAAGAGACCATCACGGCTACACACGCGGTTGATGCATTTTAATTAAGTTAAGTGTCAAGTTCTCTACAACCGGACATTAACAAATTACCATCTGCCCATAACCACGGGCACGGCTTTCGAAAGTTCAAAACCCTGCAGGGGTGTCCCAACTTAGCCCATCACAAGGTCTCACGGTCAATGAAGGATATTCCTTCTCCCAGGACGACCCGATCAGACTCGGAATCCCGGTCACAAGACATTTCGACAATGGTAAAACAAGACCAGCAAGACCACCCGTTGTGCCGACAAATCCCGATAGGAGCTGCACATATCTCGTTCTCAGGGCACACCGGATAAGCTAAGCGTACAGGAACCAACGTAACCTAAGTTGCCAAGGGACGACCCTGCACGGTGGCCCGGGGGTTTAAAATAAAGATGACCCTTGAGTCTGCAGAACCCAAGGGAAAAAGGCTTAGGTGGCAAATGGTAAAACCTAGGTTGGGCCTTGCTGGAGGTGTTTTATTCAAGGCGAACTGTCAAGGGGTTCCCATTATCACCCAACTGCGTAAGGAATGCAAAATCAAGGAACATAACACCGGTATGACGGAAGCTAGGGCGGCAAGAGTGGAACATAACACCAGGCATAAGGCCGAGCCTTCCATCCTTTACCAAGTATATAAATACATTAATTAAATAAGAGATATTGTGATATCCAACATAAACATGTTCCAACATGGAACAAACTCCATCTTCACCTGCAACTAGCAACGCTATAAGAGGGGCTGAGCAAAGCGGTAACATAGCCAAACAACGGTTTGCTAGGAAAGGTGTGTTAGAGGCCTGACATGGCCATTTGGGAGGCATGATATAGCAAGTGGTAGGTATCGCGGCATAGCAAAAGAGCGAGCTACTAGCAAGCAAAGATAGAAGTGATTTCGAGGGTATGGTCATCTTGCCTAAAATCCCGCAAGGAAGAAGAAGTAGTCCAGGAAGTAGACGACCCAACATAGTCGAACGAATCCTCACAACTCCGGAACGAAACCGAAGCTAACGAGAGAAGCAACCCGGAAAGAAGCAAGCAATAGAGTAAACAACCAAGCATAAACATGGCATGATGCACAATCAAGTATGATGCATGTCCGGTTTAATGAGGCATGGCATGGCAAAGTGCACAAACAAAACAACAAATTAAGTGGATCTCAATATGCAATGAGTTGCATATTGACGGAATACCACGTCAATTATTTAGTTCACTCCCGGTTAGGTACTCAACAATATTAAAATGGGGCCGGATATAACAAACAACAAATACGGTAAATCCCCATATGAATTTAGCAATTTAATGCAAACAACAATTTTCTAAACATTTTAAATGTTATTATCATGATGCGGATGACATTTTCATGTTTTAAGCAATTTTATGAAAATGTTGATATGAACATATTATGAAGCATGTGTCATCGTGGCAGAACAAAAGGGGTGCCACGGCGACGATAACAAAAATGGTGCCACGGCAACGTTCCGGTTCCAGTAACTCGATTGAGATATCGATGCAAAAGAGAAGGGTGCGGATGCATGGAACACGCAAGAAATGGTGGGGTGCTCCCGGTTACCGGGTTCCCACGGGTCGACGGCGGTGTCAAACGAGAGAACAACTAATTCCCATGGGTGGATACAACATCCAAACAAGCATCTCATACAACACATGCATTCGTCCACGGGTCATTGTCTCGGCGGTATACCTTTCAAGCGTGCGCTCGGGGTGGTTTGAGTTTGGTAAAGTAAGTAGGTGTTCTCGGGGCGGTCGTAGGAAGTAGTCGTTCACATCATCGGAGAGGAAGTAGCAGCTCACTCCAGGGTCTTAGCGGATCCACGCGATGGTAGTGGTACTCGCGAAGAGGTACTCGGCGGTCATCGTGTAGACGTTCACGGGGTCTTGGTGACGGTAGTTGTACATGGGTCTTCGGCGATGATAGTCGTACTCGGTTCGTAGGTGCTCAGGTCATCAGTAGATGTACTTGTTGCATCACCGTGTAGTCATACATGGCGATCTCGGCCTGGTCTTAGCGCTCGAAGTACACATCTTGTGGTGCCGACAACGGTGATGGCAGCAGCTCGGGTCGCAGGTAGAGGAGGTCCTGGCAGAGTCAAAACATGACCCAGGGTGGTACTGCCGGGCACCGATGGTGGTGCTGGCCAATAGCAGAGGAGGCAGCAAGGGTTGCAGCGGCGATAGGGGCCCGAGGAGAGGCCGGCTGTGGAGGCAAAGCAGACGTCGAAGCAGGGGCAATGGGAGCCGGCGGGGACGCGGGGTCGCGATGGCGGGAGCGGGCCGTCCTGGTACTGCGGGGCTGGCTGCCATGGGAGCTCCTGCTCCTGCCGAAGACGACGGCGGCGGCCCTGCGAGATGGGACTTCAGCGAGAGAAAACGCGACGAGAGGAAGGGGAGGCCATGGATCGGGCACATGGAGCTTGAGGCACCGGAGGAAGGAGGAGGTCATGAGCACGAGGAACACGCGGCGCTCGCTGGACGGAGCTTGCAGGCGGCGAGGATGGAGCCATGCGGGCGGCGGGGCGGCGAGGTGCGCTGGCGATGACGGGGATCGAGCGCGGGGGCTCCTGCGTGCATGGGTGGGGTGAGAGACCGCTCCTCTCTAGCGGTGCGAGCAGGGGAGAGAGGATCGGGAGAGAGTGGGGACCGGTCGAGGCGCTGCGTGAGGGAGAGATCGATCGAGGGGGAGGGGGAGATGGATCGGGCAAGCGGCGGCGGTTAGAGGGAACGAGAAAGAGGGAGAGCGCGAGCGCTAGGGTTAGGTGGTGTTTGGTGGGCTTGGGGCAACTGGGCCTTAGGGAGGCTGCGGATGGCTGCTGAGAGGCCCAGCTGGGCTGCGGGGAAGCAGGCCGGCCTGGCCGCTGGGCTCTCTCTCTCTCTCTCTCTCTCTCTCTCTCTCTCTCTCTTCTTATTATCTTTATTAGAAAACAATTAAAGAGAAGAAAAAACAAAGAGGGGGTGTTAGGGAAATAAGTTGGACACGCGGATAAATTCCCGGACTCACAAAAATGTGCTCGTTCCAAGAAAATTGGAGTGGGCAAGATTGCAAGGATTTTATTGAAAGTCATTTGAATTTAATTCAAATGGTTTGAACAAGGACTAGGAATTAGAAGTGTCCAAAAATGTTAATATTTTCGGTGGAGCTCAGGAAAAAGATGATAGAATTGATGGCGAAGTTTGAGGAGCAAACTCGAAGCAGAAAAGGCTTGAGAGTTTAAATTGCAAGTGTGTTTGCGGTTAATTCCAAACTAATGGAATATTTTATAATAGCTCCCTAAATATCGGGAGGGTATGTTATAAAGAGAACTCACCATGTGAATTCCCTTGATTTAAATGGATCAAAATCCATGGCATTTATTTAGTTGAGTTAAAAAAAGAAATGACATGATGGCATGAGGCAATGCACATGATGCAAGGATGAATGCAACGAACCAACCAGGACACCAATGAATCTTGGAACCCATGGAAGGTATCTAAAGCTCTGGTCTTGGGCGTCACATACTAGCACTACTCGAAGAGATTGGTGAGTTGGGGGAGGACAGCTAGCTGTAGCACGGACTCCCTAGAACTTTTTACATGCATGGTGTGACCGGCTATTGCGATGTTTGAACGCGGAGCAGTCTCGTGCACCGAGAAGCGGCACGAGCGACGCTCTCTCGGCTGGCATGCTGCTTCAATGCCGGCGCCAGTGTGAGGTCGCGTCCGCTCTGGCCAGGCATGAATGCGGCACTGACCGTTTCCGGCGGGAAGCACGCGCGGGTGACGAAGAGTGTTCGGGTTGGTCAGGAGCGGGCGTGGTAGCGGTCCGGACGCCTGCAAACAAGAGATGTTGTATGTTAATATTGTTGCGTATAGAATTAACAATGTAAATAATGTTCCAGTTGGACAAATATGATTGGATATGGAGATGGAGATGGAATTTTACATAAACACGAATATGCATGTCTATGTCTATGTGTGTGTGCACGACGACTCTCGCGACCTGGAAGCGGGGTCGTGTTTTTGATCGAGTTTTCTTTCTTGGTTTCTTTTTGATCGACTATCTTCCAGTTTTGGTTTCTTTTTTCCGTGAACGCATGTATTCTATTTAAAACGACTGCTATGGAGATTTTGTTTACTCCATTGTATATATAGCCTCTTGTTTGATAGGGTTTCTCGCGTCTCGCTCTCTCACCCTCTACTTATCGAAACAAGATGACAGTGTCCACTCTATCTCTGGAGCCGGGCCGACCACCCGGAGGTGCTGCCTTCTCCGGGTTCTTATGCTCTGGTGCTGAATGCCACCCTTGCAACGGAGAGGCAAGCTGCTCGTTTCTCCCAAATTCTGATAGATGGCGGCAGCAACATCAACATCCTATACCGCGATACCATGGAAAAGTTATGCATTAAAGAGAGGCAGCTCCAGCCCAGCCGGACTGTTTTCCATGGTATTGTGCCCGGCCTGTCCTACTCACCAATCGGCAAGGTCAAGATAGATGTCATCTTCGGAGACAAGGATCACTGCTCCTGGGCCAGCCGGCTCTAGCCAATTTCATGGCGGTGCCGCACTATGCCTACCTCAAGATGACGATGCTAGGAACCAAGGGCATTATCATGATATCTGGAGACTATGAGAAGTCGGACGATTGTACTGCAGCCAGCAGTTGGTTGGCCGAGTCCCTTGTGATTGCTGCTTGGAAGAAGCTCCTGGACCGGGTGGTTACCATGACCGGCAAGCAGCCGGACCTTCCCTAGAGCCCAAAGAGTCGGAGACCCAGGGCTCCTTTGAGACGGCCAAAGAGACGAAGAAGATTCCCTTGTACCCAGAGCACCCGGAAAGGCATGATGTCATAGGGGCCAACCTTGACAGCAAATAGGAAAGCGAGCTCGTCAATTTCCTCCATGAGAATAAGGACATCATCGCATGGTCTCCCAAGGACATGTCGGGTGTTCCCGCGGATTTCGCCGAGCACAAGCTACATGTCAGATCAGATGCCAAGCCGGTCAAGCAACCCCTCCGCCGACTGTCGGAGGAGAAAAGAAGAGTTGGTGAGGAGATAGCCCGGCTCCTGCCAGCCGGCTTCATCATGGAAGTATTTTTTCCAGAGTGGCTCGCCAACCTAGTCCTTGTACTGAAGAAGAAGAAGAACAAGTGGCGCATGTGCATTGATTACAGCAGCCTTAATAAAGCTTGCCCAAAGGATCCATTTGCTTTGCCTCGGATTGATCAAGAAATAGACTCCACAGCCAGATGCGAGCTATTGAGTTTTTTGGATGCTTATTCAGGATATCACAAGATCAAGTTGAACCCGGCAAACCGCCTGAAGACCGCTTTTATCACACCATTCGGAGCCTTCTGCTGCCTGACCATGACATTCGACTTGAGAAATGCTGGTGCCACCTTTCAGCGTTGCATGCATAAGTGCCTCCTCAAGCAACTCGGCATAAATGCCAACATCTATGTAGACGATATTGTGGTGAAGACGGAGAAGCGTGGCACCCTCTTGGAAGATCTCAAGGAATCTTTTGAAAATTTGCGTCGGTTTCATATCAAGCTCAACCTGGAGAAGTGCGTCTTTGGGGTACCAGTCGGCCAACTCCTTGGCTTCCTCGTCTCAGAACGCGGCATTGAGTGCAACCCCGTGAAGATCAAGGCCATTGAGAGAATGGAGAAGCCCACCCGACCGCGAGACGTTCAGAAGTTCACAGGCTACTTGGCATCCATCAGCCGCTTCATCAGTCGGCTGGGTGAGAAGGCTCTTCCTCTGTACCAACTCATGAAGAAAACCACTCACTTCGAGTGGAACGACAAGGCGGACAAGGCCTTTCTCTAGTTGAAGAAGATGTTGACTACCTCACCTGTCCTGGCGGCACTGGCTGCCAAAGAGCCCATGTACCTCTACATCGCCGCCACCAGCCGGGTGGTCAGCACTGTCGTAGTAGTGGAGCGCCCAGAGGCCAGCAGGGCACAGCTGGCCCAGAGGCCTGTGTATTACTTGAGTGAGGTGATGTCCACCTCAAAGCAGAACTACCCCCACTACCAAAAGATGTGTTATGGCGTGCACTTTGCCGCCAAGAAGCTGAAGCCCTACTTTCAAGAGGACCCCATCACGGTTGTCTGCACTGCTCCACTTGCTGAGATCATAGGCAACAGAGATGCGTTAGGCCGGGTGGCCAAATGGGCCATCGAGTTGGCCCCCTACGCCATCATCTACCAGCAGCGCACCGCCATCAAGTCCCAAGCACTAGCTGACTTCCTCGTCGATTGGGTCGAGACCCAGTACCTGCCGCCTGCTCCAGACTTCACCCATTGGAGGATGCACTTTGATGGCTCAAAAATGTGCACTAGCTTGGGAGCCGGTGTTGTCCTCACCTCTCCCAATGGCGACAAGCTCAGATACACTCTGCAAATTCACTTTGCCGCTTCCAACAACGTGGCCGAGTATGAGGCGCTCGTACACGGCCTCCGGCTGGCCAAGGAGATCGGCATCCGCCGGATCCTGTGCTACGGCGACTCCGACTTGGTGGTCCAACAGTCGTCTGGCGACTAGGATGCCAAGGATGCAAATATGGCAAGTTACCACTTCCTCGTTCAGCAACTTAGCGGATATTTTGAGGAGTGCGAGTTCCTTCATGTCCCATAGAACGAAAACGAGCTAGCTGATGCCCTGGCATGGATCGGCTCCACCCGTCAATCAATACCAGTTGGCATATCCCTTTAATGCCTCGGCAAGCCATCAATCAAGCCTTCTCCTGAGTCCAAGTCTATCTTCGTGCCGGCTATTCCCGAAGCAGTCGGATTCAACTCAAAAGCTTCAGTAGCCGGCCCGGAGACTGCGGCAGTCGCACCTGGCCCGTGGACTTCACAGCCCGTCCCAAGGGCTGCGGCAACCAGCTCGGGGACTTCACCAGATGGCTCGGAAATCGCAGCAACCGCACCCGGTCGGGGACTTCACAGCTCGCCCCGAGGGCTGCGGCAGTTGGCCCGAGGACTTCAACAACACAGCAAACGGCGACCTGCCCCAACCCGCTACCTCCCAACCCAAACACCCTAGTAGAAGTGGCCGTAGTGGCAGCAGAAGAAATTCAAGCACCATCATGGGCACAGCCCATCCTCAAGTTTCTCGTGACTAGAGAACTGCTGGTTGACGAGATCTCGGCCCGGCAAGTGCAGCGTCGAGCGGGAGACTACACAATAGTAAACAGAGAGCTTGTCAAGCGCACCGTGACCGGAGTCTTCCAACGCTGCGTAGAACCAGAGAAGGGTCAAGCAATCCTCAAAGATATCCACCAAGGCGAGTGCGGCCACCACGCGCCTGCAGATCCCTTGTCGCCAAGGCTTTTCGCCATGGTTCCTTCTGGCCGACTACTTTGAAGACGCCAAGGAGTTGGTCAAGCATTGCAAAGGGTGCTAGAAGTTCATCTCCAAGCAACATCTATCGGCTTATGCACTCAAGAACATCCCCCTTACCTATCCTTTTACCGTGTGGGGGCTGGACATGGTGGGACCATTCAAGACAGCACGCGGCGGCATGACCCACCTGCTCGTCGCCGTGGACAAATTCACCAAGTGGATCGAAGCAAAACCAATGAAGAAATTGAATGGTCCGACTGCTGTGACCTTCATTGCCGACATCACCATCCGATACGGTGTAACGCACAACATCATCACCGACAATGGCACAAACTTTGCCAAGGGAGCCTTGGTCCGTTTCTGTGCGACGCGGGGCATCCGACTGGACTTAGTGCCCATTGCCCATCCACAGTCAAACGGCCAGGTCGAGCGAGCAAACAGCCTCATCCTCTCCGACATCAAGCCCCGACGGGTCGAGCCTCTGGAGCGATCGACCGGCTGCTGGATCGATGAGCTGCCGACTGTCCTCTGGAGCCTTCGCACCACTCCGAACAAATCAACCGGCTTCAATCCATTCTTCCTCATCTACGGGGACGCGGCCATCATCCCAACCGACATCGAGTTTGACTCACCTCGTGTCACCATGTACACGGAGGCGGAGGCGAAAGAAGCAAGAGAAGACGACATTGATCTGTTGGGAGAGGGCCGGCTATTAGCACTCAGCCGATCTGCCATCTACCAGCAGAGCCTACGCCGCTATCACGGCCGGAAGGTCAAGCAAAGATCATTCCAAGAGGAAGACCTTGTGCTCCAACTGATCCAGCGAACAGTCGGCCAGCACAAGCTTTCGACCCCTTGAGAAGGCCCGTTCATCATCAGCAAAGCTTTGGGAAATGACTCCTACTACCTCATCGATGCAGAAGCCTAGAGCATGCAAGAGAGACGACTCCGGCAAGGAATCAGAGTACCCGTGGAATGCAATTCTCCTCTGAAGATTTTATAGTTGAAAGCAGTACACCATCTTTTGTACTAAGAGCTAAGACATCAGGACCCTTGAGGGGCACTCGGGGGGCTACCCTTTTTATCTATATGACGAGTTCTATGTCTATAAATGTGTTATTTGTTATTCTACCTGGCACCGGGTTCAACCAGTCGGCCCAGGGGCTTGCCGCCTTGTGCTATGCCTATGCTACCAGCAGTCGGACAAGTAATGTGTTGGCACCTATGCCCTCTCTTGCCATCAGTCGCAGCTTGTAGAGCGACTATCCGACTGGCAAGAGTTAAAGGCAGGAAATAGTGCCCACATTCGCATAGGACAAGCTGGCTCCCTTGCCTTGCCGACCGGCTGTTGAGCAGCCGACCGGCCGGTTTCTACAACTTAAACTTGTTACGCTCTACAAAGGCTAAGTACTTGCCTTCCCAAAAAAGGCCAAGTACTTGACCCAACCACAGACCGCAGAGCGGTTGGCTGGTCGGCAAGACAACGGTTAAGGGAAGGTGGCAAAGGAAAAAGTCGAAAAGAGCAGAAGAGAAAAGCGAGTCAGAAATTTGCAAAGATAATTTACATAGCAAAAGTCCCTCGGCCAGCATTCAATAGAGTTTGAATACACCCCCAGCGGGTGGAACTGTGTGAATCTATCAAGACTGTTTGAAAGAAAATTACAAAGGAGGAAGAAAAAAGAAAGTTGGCCACCTAGGCCAGAGGAGCAGAAGTCGGATCAGAAGGGTCGGCCGCCTGGTGGTGGAGCAGCCGCCTGGTCGATCTTGGTCTGGACAACACCAGCGGCAGCCGGCTATTCGGCATGCCGCCCGTTGGTTGAGATCTGGTCGGGATTTGGTTAGCTATCGCCTCCATCATCCGACACATCATCTCGGCCATCCTCGTCCTCATCCTCTTCTTCTTCGCCTTTGTCGTTGGAGGCGATCTCCTCCACCGAGTCCTTGCCGCCTTCAGGGTTCAGCCCGAACTAGTCGGGCGGCGCCTCAGCGCCCTCTTTAGTCAGCTCGGGGAGGAAGACGCTGGAGTCCATATACTCGGGAATCGCCGCAGCACGATGGTAGAGGTCGGGCGCCACCACCGCCAGCTCCTCGTCAGCTTCTGCTCAGAGGGTGGCCAGTTGATCCAAGGTCAGCCCGGGGTACCACCCCTTGATGAACTCCAGAGCCCACCATGCGCTTGCCCGGTGTCGGTGGGAACGACACCTATGGGATCACAAGAATCCCTACTGTGGTTAGCAGGGCGTGGCGTCGTGAGAAGAGCGGATCTAACAGGTAGCACATGGTTCGTTTATCCAGGTTCGGGCCGCGAGGATGCGTAAAACCCTACTCCTGCTTTGGTGGATTGTATATCTGTGTTCTTGAGCTAGCTATGGGGCGTGAGGAGCTCCAAAAAGTCGAATCCTTCTCCTGGTCGCCTCGGGCCTCCTTTTATAGAAAAAGGGGTTGCCACAGTGGCACAAAGAAGGTGGAAAGGGTACACTGATGTGAGGTTATCCCTTGCATTACATGACAAGGCGCATTTCATGCGTCTTGCTTAGGTGTCCTTGCTTTATCAGGGACGGGGGGAGAGATCTGTCTCGTCCGTCGCCGCTCCTTCTTGTGTCGACACGCGCCCTGGCCAGCGATGCCTGAGATGACACGTAGGTAGGCAGGCAGCTGAGGTGCGTAGTGGTGGGTCTTCACGATGATCTGCATGCTGCCATGCAGGTGCCTGCCCAGCTGGTTGGGGCGGCAGCTGCATGCATGCGGTGGTGGAGGTTTAGTCGGCGTGGGCCTGATGGTGGCCCTGGGGGTGTCCTTGATAAGGGCCTTGCTGGGGCCCTGGCAAGGATCTTGCCGAGGCGCCTGCTATCATCCCCGGCAAGGCGCTTGCCGGGGGCCTTGTGGTCTTCCTCGGCTGGGATCCCGCCAAGGGTTGTCGTCTCCTTAGTGTGTATCCGATCTTGAATGTCTTCACAAAGATCTGCATGCCGCCACAGGGATGTCTCCCGAATCCTTGCCATTTGGGGGAAGTGGACTCAAGGGTGATTTGCTCCGTAGGCGCGGGACGAGTCGCCGCGGCAAGGGTCTTGCCGGGGCTGCTAGAACAGTCTCCCGGCAAGGATCTTGCCGGGGGAGTCCGCTTCATCCCCTTTGCTCTTCGTGGTCTTGGCCTTGGCATCATAGTTCTCTTGAGCTTCGGTCTTACCCTGGCTCACCTCCCTTGCCTTGCTTGGTGTGGTGGTGCCCGTGGCTCAGACTACCCTTGCCTCACTTTTTGTACACCGACAGGAGCCCCCGGGCCTAGTCCACACATAAGCGCAACGCATTGTTGGGCTAGGCCCAAAAATGGTGCGCGGGCAGGCGGGGCGGTTTTTACCGCGGTAAGATTCTCCGCGCGCTGCGCTTCCCGTGACTCCCGCCCGTGGCGCGGCGTGGGGAGGTGCGCGTGACGTGGGCAGCATGCGTGGGGTTGGTTCCCGCAGGCATGCGTCACATCGTAGTAAAGGGGCGGTTCGCGCCTTCCCCATAAACACAGGGAGGCGTGGAGGCGCGGCCCATTTACTGAATGGGGCTGAGGCGCGGTCTTCAAGGTGTCCACTCCCCACGATCATGGGGTGGGGGAGTGGTCGTCTTGCCCATCCCCTCGGTTCTGCACGTCCGCCACGTGTCTCCCATGTGCCTGGGGTGGCAAACGGTGGAGGCGGGAAACCGGGCCGTCACCGGTTGGGGCGGCGGGTCGGTCCTGGCTCCCTGCGCCTTCCGTATCTTGATTGGTCGAGCGGGGCGGCCGAGCCCCAACCTCGATCCTTTATAAAGAGCGGGAGGGGGGATGGCGTCCCGCATTCTTTCATCTTCTTCTTCCTTCAGCTTCTGCTCCTCCCTTCCATCTGTCATGGAGAGAGGGAATCTCGGCCCTTCAACAGTGGCGGCGAGGGTCGCCGCTCGACAACGCGTCCATCCTTCTCATGCACCTGCGGTGGAAGAGCCAGCCGCGAGGGGAAGGGGGAGGGGGCGAGGCCGTGGGCGAGGCCGGGGCACTCGGGGAAGAGGAGGACGGGGCGGCACGCCGGCCTCGCCTCCGCCAGCAGCTCCTCCTCCAATGGAGGGCCATGTTGGGGATGACCCTTGTGAGTTCTTCATCAAGCTGCGCCGGCTGCCGCGCCGTCGCCTTCGTCTCCCGACTCCATTTGCGCGGGAGATGGATCTGGATCCGCCGGAATCGTTGCGGCTGCACATGAGGGGCTACGGGATCAGTGGCATGCGGGTCCGCGTCGACTTCCCCGCCCCTCACGTGATGTATCTTTGTCGGGGATGGAAGACGTTTGCTCATATCCACCGTTTCACGGAGGGGCTCACTCTCTATTTTAAGCTGATGGAGGGTGGCCTTCTCTCCGTCAAGGTCTTCAGGTGCTTTGGGACCCGTGCAAGGTGCTACGTGGAGAGCTCTTCTGATAGTGAAGACTCCTCCTCGGGCTGGAGTGACGAGGAGGACAGCGGCAGCGACGACGAGGGTAGTAGGCGGCAAGATGACGGGTCCAATTAGGCGTCGGGTGCCGCTCCGTGCGGCACCGGCGACCCCATCATCCGTGTCGCCGGCTCCCTGAACTTCTCGGGGTCGTCTCCTTGGGCGACTGGCATTGGGAGGCTACGGAAGAGGAAGAGGGCGGGCGGCAAGGCCGTCAAGTCGGAGTACGCGGGCACCGACACCTTCGACGCGTGCTGACGTCCTGCCGCCTCGTCTTCGAGCTCTGCTTCCGGCGCCGCCATCACCATCCAGCCTTTGTACGGCCACCAAGATGTTCTCTTGGTGTCTTCTGCTATCCGTAGCTCGCCTAGGCGCTCCTTTTGTCCCTTTTGCCTCCTTGACCTGCCTCCCGAGGAGAGGGACAAGAAAGGGATTACGGGTACCTTATCTCTTTTTAGTTTGTAAGCCATCGGGCCTTTGTTGAATTTAAAACTTGTAATCCCATCATTCATGTTTTTCATTCCCTATGGACTGTACTTGAGTGGAATGTTTTTAATGAAAAAGGGATGCTTGCCGGGTCATTTTTTTGCAGGTGGAACCCACAACAAGGAGTAAATCCTTGATATCTTCAAGATAAACATTTCCTTGCCCGGCAACAGGCCTTGCCGTCTCCCCACTTCGCTCGACCTTCCTCACGCCTTTGGCGGAGGCAGGGATGAGGCGGGTTCAGGCTCCTTGTTTCATCCTTTCGCTACCGCGACTATGACCAAACTTGTCCCCAGGAACGAGCCCTAGGGCCTAGAGTTATGGGATCATGGTAGCTTAGGGGAAAACGAGGTTTCACATACCTCAGTCCATAATGGAATGCATGATAAGGGATGAAGAACTTATCTGAAGTTGCAGTCCCCGGCAACCCTGGTTCGCCGCGGGTGAATCTTTGCTCTTGCAGCCCCCGACAATACTGGCTTGTCAGGGGCTAGATGCTGGTCTGTTCCTCTTTTTTTTCTCCCCAAGTGGTTCGGCACGGATATCTGTGTGTCCTGTGAACCAAAGAAGACAAAAGAAAGACAAAGAGATGCACACTCGACCTCTAAGCTAGGGGTTAGTCGCCGCTAAGCACTATCAACCCTAACCAAGGACGAGACTCGACCTAGCATGCATGCTATAACTTAGGGCGCTAGCGCTTCATTTACTTATGCTCAGGGTCTGCGCCTGGCTTTGTACAGAGGGTTACATGCGTCATCGGCAAGGCTCGTACAAAAGGTGGCTTGCCGGGGGGCCCGGCAAGCCGCACCTCACGGGTAAAACTTGCGAAGATGCTCAATGTTCTAGGAATTACTTAGCAGAACGGCATCTCCAGGCGGACTGCGCCGAGCCTGGTGACTCGTATTACCTGATAAGGGCCCTCCCACTTTGGCGTCAACTTGTTGGAATCTTGGCCGATAGAACGCGCCGAAGGACAAGCTCGCCTTCCTCAAAGCTTCGGGCATGAACCTTGTGGCTATGGTAGCGGTGCAAGGCTTGCTGGTAGCGCGCTGCTCTCACAGCCGCCTGAAGACGATCTTCCTCAAGGAGCGTTACGTCATCTTGCCGCAATTGCTCTTGCTCAAGCTCGTCATAAGCGAGTACTCGAGGTGACCCGTATATGAGTTCTATGGGGAAAACTGCTTCTGCCTCGTATACCAGGGCATTGGGTGTCTGGCCGGTGGCTCGATTTGGTGTCATTCTGATTGACCAAAGAACCGCCGGCAATTCATCAATCCAGCGCCTTCCACTCTTGCGCAGTCTGTCAAAGGTCTTTGTGCTCAGGCCTCGTAGGACTTCAACATTTGCCCTCTCAGCTTGACCATTGCTTCGTGGGTGAGCAACGGAAGCGAAACATACCTTGCTGCCGAGGTCTTGAATATATTGCATGAAGGTGTGGCTTGTGAACTGCGTGCCGTTGTCGGTGATAACCCTATTGGGTACACCAAAACGGCACACGAGTCCTTTGAAGAACTTGACGGCTGACTGTGCTGTGACCCTCCTCACTGCTTCCACTTCTGGCCACTTTGTGAACTTGTTGATTGCAACGTACAAGTAGTCAAAGCCCCCGACAGCGCGGGGGAAAGGGCCCAGTATGTCGAGCCCCCAGACCGAGAAAGGCCAGGAGAGAGGAATGGTTTGAAGGGCTTGAGCTGGCTGATGAAGCTTCTTTGAATGGAACTAACACGCTTCACACCTGGTGACTAGTGTCGTCGCATCCTGGAGGGCGGTGGGCCAGAAGAAGCCTTGCCAAAACGCTTTGCTGGCAAGGGCCCTTGACCTGATGTGGGATCCACATATGCCTCCATGTATCTCCGCCAACAGCCCCAGTCCTTCCTCCCGAGGGATACACTTCAATTTCACGCCGTTCGGCCTCTTTCTGTATAGGACGTCATCGATGAACTGGTACATAGTAGAGCGACGGGCTACTTTTTTTGCTTCTTCCTGCTCCTCAGTTAGTTCCCCTATTTGGAGGAATCGGACAGTATGTTGTGCCCATGCTGGAGCCTGGAGCTCGACGGCGAGGACTAAAGGCGTTTCCTCCGCTACAGGAGCAGCTGTCTCGACGGCAAGAGCTTGATGCTCCGCCGGAGCTAGCCGTCCCATGGCGGGCTCAGTATCTCCGGCAACATCCTTGCCGGCGGCTCCGGGGAGCTCGGCAGGAAAGTACTTGCCGGGCCCTGATTTCCTTCTCTTGTTTTGCTCTGTTGATGGATCAACGGATGGTTGAGTTAGCTGAAGCACAAAGGTTCCTGGTTCCACAGGTAGCTTGAGGGCAGCGCGCTTTGACAGGTAATCGACGATGTCATTCTCTGCTCGGGGAACGTGCTCCGCCTGTATACCATCAAAACGCTCTTCCAGCTTTCTCACTTCATCGACGTAGGCCTTCATCAATGGGCTCTGGTAATCTTTGTTGACTTGTTTGACGACAAGTTGCGAGTCGCCCCTGACGATGAGTTTCTTGATTCCGAGGTCTGCCGCGATCCTAAGACCAGCAAGCAGCCCCTCGTATTCAGCAGTATTGTTTGTTGACACCTCCCTGGGGAAGCACATCTGGATCACGTACTTGAGGTGCTCTCTGGTGGGCGCGACAAGCAGTACGCCAGCCCCGGCGCCCTATAAGGAGAAAGCTCCATCAAAGTACATGATCCAGTCGCAACATGCCTCCTTGCCGGGGAGAGCAGTCTCTTGGGTTTCTTCATCAGGCGTCGCGGTCCATTCTGCAATGAACTCCGCTAGGACTCGGCTTTGAATCGTCGAGGTACTCTCAAACTTGAGGCCAAAGCTGGACAGTTCTAGTGCCCACTCTACGACCCTTCCCGTTGCGTCTGGATTGTGCAATATCCGTTGCAGAGGGAGGCGAGTGACGACAGTGATTTCGTGCGCCTAGAAGTAGTGACGCAGCTTCCTCGAGGCCATAAGAAGGCCGAAGAGCAGTTTCTGCACACCGGAGTACCTCGATCTAGCCCCCTGCAGGAGGGAACTAACAAAGTAGACCGGGTGCTGCATCATTTTCTTCTTCGGTGGCACTTCAATTGGCTGCGTCGTCTCGGCATCGGTTGCATTGGGCTCCGTCGCTGCTATTACCTCATCATCAATTTCTCTCTGCGCCACTAGTGCGGCGCTGACCACTTGGTTCGTTGCCGCCAGGTACAGCAGTAACGGTTCCTGTGGCCTAGGCACAACTAGTATTGGCGCGGAGGAGAGGTACCTCTTCAAATCTTGCAATGCTGCTTATGCTTCTGGCGTCCACTCCATCGGGCCTGCCTTTTTCAAAATCTTGAAAAAGGGAAGGGCGCGCTCCGCGGACTTGGAAATGAAACTGCTCATGGCGGCAACGCAACCAGCAAGACGACGCACATCCTTGACTCGCTTGGGCGCTTCAATCTGCTCTATAGCTTTGATCTTGTCCGGATTGGCCTCTATCCCACGCTGTGACACAAAGAACCCGAGAAGCTTGCCACACGGGACGTCGAAGACGCACTTCTCAGGGTTTAGCCTATGATTGATCTTGCGTAGGTTTGCAAATGTTTCTTGTAGATCTGATATGAGGGTTGCCCTATTCTTGGTTTTGACCACTATATCAAAACCAATCTGGACCGCCCTTGCAAATGTTGAACCAGCACTCTTCAACCCGAAAGGCATCCGTATAAAGCAATACGTACCACATGGGGTGATGAATGCCGTTTTCTCTTCATCTTCCCTTATCATGAAGATCTGGTGGTAGCCGGAGTAGGCATCGAGGAATGACAACAGATCACACCCAACTGTGGAGTCAACAATCTGGTCGATGCGCGGCAATGGGAAGGGGTCTTTGGGACAAGCCTTATTAATATCTGTGTAATCAATACACAGCCTCCACTTCCCATTTGCCTTGCGCACTACCACCGGATTGGCCAACCACGTTGGATGGAGCACTCCTCTTACCAAACCCGCTGCTTCCAGTTTCCAGATCTCCTCTGTGATGAACTCTTGTCGTTCCAAAGCTTGCTTTATGACCTTCTGCTTAACGGGCCGTGCATGAGGATAGACAACAAGGTGGTGCTCAATCACCTCCCTGGGAACGCCGGGGATGTCGGATGCTTGCCATGCAAACACATCGACATTCGCCCGCAGGAAGGTGATGATCGCGTCTTCCTATTTGTCGTCAAGGGTGGAGCTTATGGTAAAATCTCCTCCCGTGCCGTCCTCCTTGACAGAAACCTTCTTGGTTCCCGGTGGTGTGGCCCTGGACTTCTTGTTTATGTCGGGGGAGCTCTCTGGCACGTCCTCGATGGGAGCGCTACACTCCGAAGAGCTGCGCTTGCTGGAGTGGGTGCCTGAGGTCTCACCGGTCTTCTTCTTTTGCCTTCCCGGGGCTCCAACGGCAGGAGCAAGCGCCTTAGCAGTGGCGGCTGCTGCAACTACTTGTTGGTAGAGTTGGTCAGCGCAAATTAGCGCATCCTTCTTGTCTGATGGGACGGTAATGATCGCCATAGGCCCCGGCATCTTCAGGGTGTTGTAGGCGTAATGTGACGCCGCTATGAACTTGGCTAGCGCTGGGCGGCCAAGGATCCCGTTGTAGGGCAAGGGGATCTTGGCAACGTCGAACACAATCCTTTCTGTCCTATAGTTCAGATCACTCCCAAAAGTCACAGGCAACGTGACCTTTCCCTTTGGTTGACTTCTTCCCGGGTTGACCCCTTGAAACGTGCCCGTCTCTTCGAGGTCTTCATCAGGAATCTGCAATTTCTCGATCACGGCAGGCGAGATTAAGTTCAGACCGGCCCCGCCATCGACTAGCATCTTTGTCACCTTGAGGTTGCGTATTGTTGGTGAAACCAACAATGGCAAGCACCCGACGGCAGTAATGCGATCAGGGTGATCCTCAGTGTCAAAAATGATAGGTGTGCTGGACCACTTCGGCGGCCTTCGGGCATCAAATGACGGTTCCGCCGCTGTAATCTCACGCGCCCACTGTTTAAGCTGGCGGTGAGAGGTATGCAGCGAGGCGCCGCCATCGACACACATGGCCTCTGTAGCTTTCTGGAATTCTTGGTCACCAGACTCATCGTCCTCTTTGTGATCACCGTCTTCTGGTTTTTTGTCACGGCCCTGGGCGGGCCTCTCCTGCTGTTTATCTTTGCCGCGACGGCCCGCCTGGCCGTCACGCTTCTTGCCGGACCCCTCAGCACCTTCCTGGCCTTTCTCCTTGTCCCGCCTCTCATATTCAGCCCTCTGCTTCTCAACAAGGAGCTCAACCTGTCGGCAATTTTGGAGATCATGGCCTTTGGTGCGATGGATCTTGCAGTATTGCTTGTCGGAGTTTCCTGGCTTCTCGGCAGCCGCCAAGGCCCGGCAGGCGGCACATCCGTCAATTTCCTTGCCGGGGTCATCTGCCTTGGTTTTCTTGGCGGAGCCGGAGTCGCCAGATCCATCGACGACAAGCACAGCTTTACCTTTGCGCTTCCTGTTGCGGCGCCGGCCTTTCTTCGCCGGGGCGGCAGTATCCTCATCTGAGGAGTCGGTTTCCACGCCGGCATCTTCGCCGGGGTACTTCCTTCCCTCTTCAGCTCGAGCACATTTGTCAGCAAGAACATAGAGTTCTGCCACATCTTTCACCTTGTTCATTGCCAGTTCTTCGCGCATCATGCGGTTACACACGTTCTGATGGAACGCGCTGATGATGGCGGCAGGGTGAACATCAGGGATATTGTATTGTACCCGGCTAAACCTCTGTATATACTTGCGCATACTCTCGCCTCCCTTCTGGGGAATGAAATGCAGGTCGCTTGCTTGGCCATGGGCTTGGTGACCCCCAGTAAAGGCGCCCACAAAATCATGGCACAAATCCGACCAGGAGGAAATAGAGTCTACCGGCAAGTGCATCAACCACGACATGGCGTGGGCTTAAGAGCCAATGGAAAGTAATTCGCAAGCACCTTATCGTAGCGGGCTTCGGCAGCTTGCATCGCGATGGTGTAGATGCTGAGGAACTCATACGGGTGACTCTTGCCGCTGTACTTTTCGCCAACGTCAGGTTTGAAGGTGCGATGAGTGGGCCACTGGAACTGCCGCAGCTCACGGGTAAAAGCCGGTCAGCCTATCTCGTAAGGTAGGCCTCCAGGGCTCTCCTGGGCCGGGTGGTTCACAGCAGGCCCTGCTCGCCTGTCTGACTGGTGGCGCGCTCCGCACCGGCGTTCGATAGTGGTTTGAGCGTCTTGATGGGCTCGTTCCCGAAGAACTTGGCGCTGGTCACAATGGGTCCGCGGGTCAGACGATGCTATGGAGATGTCGTCGCCTGCGACGTCGCGACGAGCCGGCGTCCACGGTACCGGATGGGGAAGAGGTGAATGCACCACGGTCGCGGCGCCGCCGGCTTTTCCGCCACTAGTCCGCGGGACTCCATCGGAGCGTCGACCAGGGGGCCTCAGCGGACTTGGTTCGTCTTTGTTGGCCACCACAATAAGGCTTCGGATAGTGGCTCTCCATTCGTCGAGTTTCCCCGTAGTGGGAGGAAAATCGAGGAGCAACTACGCGCGCCAGGGCCTCTGCTGGCGTCGGCGGCAGCGAAACCTGCATGGATCGCGATGCGCTTCGACTTCTGACCATGTCAGAAGGAGCTCTATCACGACCCCGCGGTCGCATGCCGCTTTCACCAGCGCCTCGGCGAGTGGGCAGGTCTTCTACGTCCCGGGAGTGGCGCTCGGGGCTCTTCCTGCGGCGACGCCCGGGATCTTTGGCGTGATTACGCCATTCGTCGCGCGCTGCCTGGGAGGAGCGCGTTGTTGGAGCCGGCGTGGGAGTCATGGAGGCCCTTGCGTCGCCTTCGGGCGCGGCGGTGATGACCTTGGAAGGCCCCGCTCCACCCGCGAAGGGCTTGGCCCTGCCTTTGGATTTGGCGACGTGCGACCCGTTACCAGACACACAAACATAGCCGCCTCCCAAACTCCGGCTGCTGGGATGGTGTTGGTGTTCATGAGCAGTGCCCCGGGTTCTTTTTGTGACCGGTCCGCTGCTCGCCCGCGTCGGGATGGGCTGTCCGGCTTCCGACTGGCCAACCGCCACCGTCGTCTTCTTCTTGGGCGCCATGACGATGAAGAAGCGCCGAACTAACTGCTACAGCCGATTCTCACAACTGTGCCCCCTACCTGGCACGCCAAAAATGTCAGTGGGAACGACACCTATGGGATCACAAGAATCCCTACTATGGTTAGTGGGGCGCGGGGTCGTGAGAAGAGCGGATCTAACAGGTTCGGGCCGCGAGGATGCGTAAAACCCTACTCCTGCTTTGGTGGATTGTATATATGTGTTCTTGAGCTAGCTATGGGGCGTGAGGAGCTCCAAAAAGCCGAATCCTTCTCCTGGTCGCCTCGGGCCTCCTTTTATAGAAAAAGGGGTTGCCACAGTGGCACACAGGAGGTGGAAAGGGTACAGTGATGCGAGGTTATCCCTTGCATTACATGACAAGGCGCATTTATTGCATCTTGCTTAGGTGTCCTTGCTTTATCGGGGACGGGGGGAGAGATCTGTCTCGTTCGTCGCCGCTCCTTCTTGTGTTGACACGCGCCCTGGACAGCGATGCTTGAGATGCCACATAGGTAGGCAGGCAGCTGAGGTGGCGCAGTGGTGGGTCTTCATGAAGATCTGCATGCCGCCACGCAGGTGCCTGCCCAGCTGGATGGGGCGGCAGCTGCATGCATGCGGTGGTGGAGGTTTAGTCGGTGTGGGCCTGAAGGTGGCCCTGCGGGTGTCCTTGTTAAGGGCCTTGCCGGGGCCCTGGCAAGGGTCTTGCCGAGGCGCCTGCTGTCATCCCCAGCAAGGCGCTTGCTGGGGGCCTTGTGGTCTTCCTTGGCTGGGATCCCGCCAAGGGTTATCGTCTCCTTAGCAAGTATCCGCTCTTGAATGTCTTCATGAAGATCTGCATGCCGCCACGGGGATGTCTCCCGAATCCTTGCCCTTTGGGGGCAGTGGAGTCAAGGGTGATTTGCTCCATAGGCACGGGACGAGTCGCCGCGGCAAGGGTCTTGTCGGGGCTGCTAGAACTGTCTCCCGGCAAGGATCTTGCCGGGGGAGTCTGCTTCGTCCCCTTTGCTCTTCATGGTCTTGGCCTTGGCGTCGTAGTTCTCTTGAGCTTCAGTCTTACCCTGGCTCACCACCCTTGCCTTGCTTGGTGTGGTGGTGCCCGTGGCTCAGACTGCCCGCGCACAGTTATAGGGGTACAAAAAGTGTACCCCTCTTTTTGTACACCGACACCCAGGCTGCGGAGCTTTTCCACGCCTCGAGCGGCCAATGGCCACCTCCAACCAGTCGGAGGTCCGACTGGAGGTGCGTAGAAGTGGAGTACTCGGCAAGAGGGCGGAGACCACTTGAGCTCCGGCGCGCTGCAGACGGTGGAGCGCTCGGTGGGACGACTCAAGGCGAGCCTGAATGGCAAGCAGCTGCTCGGCGAGGGTCCGAGGGGCGTTGGATGCAATCTCTGCACCAGCCAGCCTTCGCTCGTCATGGCGGGCCTCGATGGCCTGGCTGGCGGCGATGGCGTGACTAGGGAAATACTCTGCACAAGAAGAAGAAAGCAACATGAAGTCGGAGGTCCGGCTTGAACGAGAGGTCGGTAGATAGAAGGAAGGGAAGGGCGGCTTACGACCGAGCATATCCTAATCTCGCTGTAGCCGTCGGTCAAGGCCTTCTCCTTGTCGACCTAGCTCGAGCGCTGGGTCTCGAACTCAGCCTCGAGCGCCTTCTCCGTGCCCTAGAGATTCTGCAGCTCCGTCTGGTGCTGGTCCCCCTAGTTAGCCAATTTCTTGGCCAGGCGGTCACGCTCCTGCTCCATCCGACTGCGCTCCTCCTCGGCGCGCAGCGCGGTTTGCGCTTCGCCCAGGCGCTACTGGAAGTCGGCATTGGCTCCTACCAAAGACCAAAAGAAAAGACAATCACCAAGATAGCAAAAGGAAAAAGAGTAGTCGCTGGAAGATCCGGCCAGACTGCTCAGCAGTCGGCCCGAATCTCGGGGGCTACACCCCGCGGGTGTACTGGCCGCCCCCGCGTGAATAAGAAAAAAGTACTTACACCGGTTGTCGGTCAGTTCAGCGGTCTGCTTGGCAAGCTCCCGGACGTGGGAGTTGAAGGCGGCCACGCGGATGTTATGATAATCCTGCAACCAAGACAAGAGAAGAAAGAAGAAGAGGATAGCACTAGGAACTTACCTTAAGTTCCGAGCCGCCTGCTCAGCAGCTGGCCTGGAACTCAGGGGCTACACCCAGTGGGTGCGCTGGCGCGCCCCCATGGAAGATTTCAAGAAATATGCAAGGCTCAAAAGACATACCTGAATTGCGACCCACGTCGCCAGGAACTCCTTGGTGTACTGTTGGAGGGCGGTGCTTTGAGCATGGAGATGGGCCTGGACGTCGATGGCAGCACGATTCTGCACGTTCGTCCCGCCTTCAGGAGTCCGTTCCGGCGGAGCGGGCCTGCTGGCTTCGGCATCGGGGGCCGAAGAGCTCGCGGCCCCAACTTCCAGCGGCCTTGGCGTCGACACCGCTTTCTCCGAGTGACGACGCCCCTGAGCGCGGACCACCGGGGCAGAGCCCACCACCAACTCGTTATCGGCTGGTGGCGCCGGCGGCTCCTCTGGCCGGTTGCTGGGCGCATCAGCAGTCGGCACTTGTTGTGGCTCCTCCGCCCCCAAGATGACGGTGTCGCCTCCTCCTCCTTCCGCGAACGGCTGGTTGTCGCTGGCTCCTCCAGTCGGCACTTCAGTCCTTGGCGCTGGCGGAGCGGCGCGCAGTGGGATGATTAGCTGCGGTGCCTGAGCGGATGTGTCCTTCTCCGCCCGCGCCTTGGAGACCGCTTCTGCCAGCGCCTTGGCCGTTCGTCCTGGGCCCTGGTGGTAGCGTCGGCCTCTTCCTGCGCCGCCTTCGCCACCGCTGCCTTCTGCCGCTCCGCCTCTTCTCGCTCTTCACGCACCTCCCGCACACTCCTCTCTGTTGCCGCCTAGAGCTCGGCGCGCGGGTCTATGCGGCGAGTGTTGCCAGATCTTTCCATCACCCCGATGATGGAAGCAAAGGCTGACCGCTCAAGAGAGAGCGGGGCTCTGATCATAAGAGAGAGAGAGAGAGAGAGAGAGAAGAAACTCAAGAAAAATCATTGCAAGAGAAGCAAGAGAAAGAGCACAAGCGAGGCCAAAACACTTACGCGGATACTACAGGGGGCTGCTTTGGGGCCCTTGTGAATTGGGCTGCCTTCGCGGCGGCCGGGTTCCTCAGATTCTTCGGCTGGCTACCGAGCAACGGCTTGGCGGCTCGGCACTTCTGTGAGCTGCCTGGCACAGCCGGCGCGGCTGATGAGCTCCTGCCCACCTTGTCGGGGTCCGTGAGGGCGGCGTGGCTCATCTTCCTCCTCGTCATCATATGGACACACCTCGATGCCGCCTCCTCCGAAGCCGCTTGCCCTCCTGCCACCGCCTGTGGCGTCATCTTCCTCCAAGGCGGTTGCCCCCAGGTCGGGGTCATCCACATCGCTTACCGTCTAATCCAGCAGGTATTCTTGGACTTCCTCCACGGCGTCGGCTACCGACTGGGACGATTGGATCTGCGCAAAATGATTGGTTGATCAGACGGCAAGAATAAGAACTCGAAGCGTGAGAAGAAAGAGCTGAGGACTTACCACACGTGGAGGGTTTGCTAGGGAATACGGCTGCTTGCCAAACTACTACTCTACCTCCGAGAGCTTTTAGTTTGAAAAATAGTTTACCAGGCAGGCCACCTCCGCCTTCGAGATCTCCTTGGTGCACGTCCGGCTTGGGTCTCAGTGCCCACTCATCTGGCTGATCAGGTGCGGCCAGGCTTGGAGGGGGAGAACCCGGCGCGCCACGAAGGCGATCAGCAGATCCGCGGCCTTCAGGCCCTCCGACTCCATCATCTCCCAGAGCCGGGGGATGGCGGCGAGGGAGGCGGCTGATAGTGCCTTCGGCTTGAAGGCCCAATTGGTGTGGGGTTCGGCTGGCGGGCTGGCCTTGTACGCCGGCAGGTTGACGAAGTCGTGCTTCGGGTGGACGTTCTTCACGTAGAAGTACGACCGCTGCCAAAGCTTGACCGACTGCGTCAGGCTGATGGCCGGGAAGCAGTTCCCGGCACCCGGTCGGCACACTGCGAATAAAGTACCGCACTGCGCCACCTTGTTCTTGGTGGCGGTGACAAGCTTGGTGTAGAAGAATCCCCCCCACGACTCGAGGGTGGGGGAATGCCAAGGTAGCCCTCGCAGAGGGTTACGAAAGCCGACAGCAGCACCACTGTATTGGGCTTCAGGTGGTGTGGCTGAAGGCGGTAGAAGTGGAGGAAGGCCCGGAGGAAATCTCTCACCAGCAGCCCGAGGCCGCGGATGAAGTGCGAGCGGAAGACGACCCGCTCGCCTTCCCTCGGCACCGGGAAGATCTCCTCCTCGGGCGGCGGGCATGCCCGGCCGTGGTTCTCGCTAGGAAGCCGCCCCGTTTGGCGGAGGTGCGCGATGTGGTCTACGTGCACGTAGCCAGCCCATGCTTCGGCCTGTGCCATGGGGCTCGGACTCGACGAAGGTGAAGAGCTTGGCGAAGTGAGCAGACCCGCGATGGCGCGGTAGCTCCGCGGGCGAGACACGCTCGTCGACTAGGAGCCGTGGCGGTGCTTCGACAGAACTGCGGGAGTGAGGCAGCAGAAGAGTGAGGAGGAAGAAAGAGGGGAGAGTGGGGCACGCGTGCGGCTGCCGCCCCTCACCTCCCCCTACTTATAGCCCTAGGCGGTGAAGCCGAAGGGGCAATAACGTGGGGTGTCATGGGATTAACTGCGCCCACGCCCCTGATAACCCACAAGTATAGGGGATCGCAACAGTTTTCGAGGGTACAGTATTCAACCCAAATTTATTGATTCGACTCAAGGGGAGCCAAAGAATATTCTCAAGAATTAGCAGCTGAGTTGTCAATTCAACCACACCTAGAAATTTAATATATGCAGCAAAGTATTTAGTAGCAAAGTAATATGATAGTAGTGGTAACAGTAGCAAAAGGTAACGATGGCAAAAGTAATGTTTTTGTTTATTTTGTAGTGATGATAGCAATAGCAACAGAAAAGTAAATAAGGGGAGACCGATATATGGAAAGCTCGTAGGCAATGGATCTGTGATAGAGAATTATACCGGATGTGGTTCATCATGTAACAGTCATAACCTAGGGTGACACAAAACTAGCTCAAATTCATCAATGTAATGTAGGCATGTATTCCGAATATAGTCATACGTGCTTATGGAAAAGAATTGGCATGACATCTTTTGTCCTACCCTCCCGTGGCAGCGGGGTCCTAGTGGAAACTAAGGGATATTAAGGCCTCCTTTTAATAGAGTACCGGACCAAAGCATTAACACATAGTGAATACATGAACTCCACAAACTACAGTCATCACCAGGAGTGGTCCCAATTATTGTCACTTCAGGGTTGCCGGATCATAACACATAGTAGGTGACTATGGACTTGCAAGATAGGATCAAGAACTCTCTTATATTGATGAAAACATAATAGGTTCAGATCTGAAATCATGGCACTCGGGCCCTAGTGACAAGCATTAAGCATAGCAAAGTCATAGCAACATCAATCTCAGAACATAGTGGATACTAGGGATCAAACCCTAACAAAACTAACTTGATTACATGATAGATCTCATCCAACCCATCACCATCTAGCAAGCCTACGATGGAATTACTCACGCACGGCGGTGAGCATCATGAAATTGCTGATGGAGGATGGTTGATGATGACGACGGTGACGGATTCCCCTCTCTGGAGCCCCGAACGGACTCCAGGTCAGCCCTCCCGAGAGGTTTTAGGGCTTGGCGGCGACTCCGTATCATAAAATGCGATGAATCCTTCTCCTCTATTTTTTTTCTCCCCGAAAGTGAATATATAGAGTTGGAGTTGAGGTCGGAGGAGCTCCAGGGGGCCCACGAAGTAGGGGGTGTGCCGAGGGGGGCAGGCGTGCCCCCCACCCTCGTGGCTAGGGTGTGGTCCCCCTGGTATTGATCTTTTGCCAGTATTTTTGTTTCTGGTCATTCCAAGAACTTTTTTTTTCTGCACATAAATAACACCATGGCAATTCTGCTGAAAACAGTGTCAGTCCGGATTAGTTGCATTTAAATCATGCAAGTTAGAGTCCAAAACAAGGGTAGAAGTGTTTGGAAAAGTAGATAGGACGGAGACGTATCAAGTCCCCCAAGCTTAAACCTTTGCTTATCCTCAAGCAATTCAGTTGACAAACTGAAAGTGATAAAGAAAAACTTTTACAAACTCTGTTTGCTCTTGTTGTTGTAAATATGTAAAGCCAGCATTCAAGTTTTCAGCATGGATTATGAACTAATCATATTCACAATAATGCTTAGGTCTCATGTTTACTCATATCAATGGCATAATCAACTAGCGAGCAATAATAATAAATCTCGGATGATAACACTTTCTCAAAACAATAATAATATGATATAACAAGATGGTATCTCGCTAGCCCTTTCTGGGACCGCTAAACATAAATGCAGAGCACCTTTAAAGATCAAGGACTGACTAGACATTGTAATTCATGGTAAAAGAGATCCAGTCAAGTCATACTCAATGTAAACTAACAGTAATGAATGAAAATGACAGTGGTGCTCTCCAACTGGTGCTTTTTAATAAGAGGATGGTGACTCAACATGAAAGTAAATAGATAGGCCCTTCGCAGAGGGAAGCAGGGATTTGTAGAGGTGCAGAGCTCGGTTTTCAAATAGAGATGAATAATATTTTGAGCAGTATACTTTTATTGTCAACATAACAACCAAGAGATGGCGATATCTTCCATGCTGCACACATTATAGGCGGTTCCCAAATAGAATGGTAAAGTTTATACTCCCCCTCCACCAACAAGCATTAATCCATGGCTTGCTCGAAACAACGAGTGCCTCCAACTAACAAGAGTCCCAGGTGGAGTTTTGTTTGCAATTATTTTGATTTGATTTGCATAAAGCATGGGGCTGGGCATCCCGGTGACTAGCCATTTTCTCGTGAATGAGGAGCGGAGTCGACTCCTCTTGAGAATAACCCACCTACAAAACAGGATATTTATTTGAAGGTTTGGAGTTTGGCACATACAAATTTACTTGGAACGGCAGGTAGATACCGTATATAGGTAGGTATGGTGGACTCATATGGAACAACTTTGGGGTTTATGGGATTGGATGCACAAGCAGTATTCCCGCTTAGTACAGGTGAAGGCTAGAAAAAGACTGGGAAGCGACCAGCTAGAGAGCGACAATAGTCATGAACATGCATTAAAATTAATCGACACCGAATGCAAGCATGAGTAAGATATAATGCACCATGAACATAAATATCGTAGAGGCTATGTTGATTTTGTTTCAACTACATGTGTGAACACGTGCCAAGTCAAGCCACTCGAATCGTTCAAAAGCGGATACCACCCTATCATACCACATCACAACTATTTTAATAGCATGCTGGCACGCAAGGTAAACCATTATAAGCTCCTAGTTAATTAAGCATGGCACAAGAAACTATGATCTCTAATTGTCATCGCAAACATGTTTATTCATAATAGGCTGAATCAGGAACGACGAACTAATCATATTTACAAAAACAAGAGAGGTCGAGTTCATACCAACTTCTCCTATGTCAATCAGTTCATCATATATCGTCATAATTGCCTTTCACTTGCACGACCGAATGATGTGAATAGTAATAATAGTGCACGTGCATTGGACTAAGATGGAATCTGCAAGCATTCAATAAAGAGGAGAAGATAAGGCAATATGGGCTCTTTTGTCAGATCAACAATAATGCACATAAGAGCCACATCAACAATTTAATCATGGTATTCTCATATCGAACCCCAAAGAAAAGAGATAAAACTATTTACACGGGAAAGTTCAACAAGCAAAAGAAGAACAGGAAATCTTTTTGGGTTTTCTTTTTAATTACTACTACAAGCATGGAAATTAAAACTAGCTAAAAGCTACAACTATTTTTTTTGGTTTTTCTTAAGGTTTATTAAACACACAAAAAGAAAGCATAAGAAAAGAAAATAAACTAGCGTGGATGATATAATGAAAAAGTATGAGCACCGACATCTAGCAATGAGTGTATGAACATGAATGTAATGTCGGTGAGAAATACGTACTCCCCCAAGCTTAGGCTTTTGGCCTAAGTTGGTCTATGGCCATGGTTGGCCTGGCGGATATCCATAGAAAAAGTTGGGGTCGTACTGAGATGCAAAAGTCATTGCATCGTGGGCTGCAGCTTGGAGGCGAGCTATCTCAGCTCTCCTCTTATACTCTTCCGCCTCCTCTCTGGTTATAGAATATCTCCCTTTTGCCTGAAAGTCAAAGAAAGTACAAGCAGGGAGAGCGATGTGATAGGTGCATCGTCTATCAAAGATTAGTCGATACTGGAAGAACTGTTCGTTCCTCTCAACAAACTGATGACAAACCATAGCCTCATAATCCAAATAAGCAGGAGGCAACTCAATATCATCCTCACGTATGGTTATACCATGAAAATTAGCTATACGGGTTGCATAAATTCCTCCAAAGAAATCTCCATTAAATCTATTAAGATGCAACCTACGTGCAACAATGGCTCCCAAATTATAAGATTATCTCCTAACACAGCACTCCTAAGAATACTGAGCTCAGGGACACACATATGACATGCTTTGTCTTTACCGTTAATGCATCTACCTATGAAGAGAGCAAAATAATGTATAGGAGGAAAGTGAATGCTCCCTATGGTAGCTTGTGCTATATCTCAAGATTCCCCCATTGTTATACTATTAAGAAAATCTCTAAATTCAGATTTGCGAGGTTCAGTAGTACTACCCCATTGTGGAAGTTCGCAAGCAGTGGTAAAGTCCTCTAAGTCCATAGTGTAAGAATTTTCATAAAGATCAAACAGGACAGTTTGAGAATTACGTGAAGATGAAAATTCAAACCTCCTCACAAAGGAACTAGTGAGATAGTGGTACTGACGGCATTTTTCTTCCTCGAAGCTCACAAGATCAGCGTTACGCAAATATGCGTTAAATTATTCCTTAATCCCCGCTCGATCCATGAAGTCCTCTGAAGGCCATTCACAAGGCCGCACTGGAGCGTCCCTTTGTGGCTCATCATCAGCATCACACATTGCATGCCTGGGTTCTTGTTTCCTTGAAGAACCACCTTGGTACATTTTCCTAAACATATTTCCTCCTCAAGGAACAATCCCCCCAAGCAGTTTTGAGAGAGGTGCTTTGAGCAAGGAGATAAAAAATGGCAGCAAAATGAGCTTGGACTCGGGTTTCAGCTGGATAATGATGTTTGTGGGAGGAAGAAGGAGTGTGTGGGTGCAGGAATAAGTGGAGGAGGGCCACCGTGGGCCCACGAGGCAGGGGGGCGCGCCTAGGGGGTAGGGCGCGCCCTCCACCCTCGTGGCCAGGTGGATGCCCCCTGCTGTGTTCTCAATGCAAAATATTCTCAAATGCTCCAGAAAAAATCATATTTAAATTTGAGGGAATTTGGAGAACTTTTATTTTTGGGGTATTTTTATATTGCACGGATAGTTCAGATAACAGACAGAAAATACTATTTTTATTTTATTTAATATAAATAACATAAGGTAAAAGGAGGGTCCAGAGAGTTGTGTTTTCTAAATTCATCCATTTCATGATCATCAAAGGGAATCCATTAACTAGGTTGATCAAGTCTTGTTAACAAACTCATTCTGAATAACATGGAACCGGAGAATTTTCGAATAACACTAGGTTACTTCAAAGGGGATATGCACATCCCCAACAATAAGAATATCATATTTCTTCTTGACAGTAGGAAGAGGAAATTCAAAACCTCCAAAAATAATTGATGGAATTTTTCCAATAGAATTGATACTGTGGACTTGAGGCTGTTTCCTCGAAAAGTGTATGTGACGCCCCCGATTTGACCGTACACTAATCATGCACACAAATGTGTACGATCAAGATCAAGGACTCACGGGAAGATATCACAACACAACTCTACAAATAAAATAAGTCATACAAGCATCATATTACAAGCCAGGGGCCTCGAGGGCTCGAATACAAGAGCTCGATCATAGACGAGTCAGCGGAAGCAACAATATCTGAGTATAGACATAAGTTAAACAAGTTGCCATAAGATGGCTAGCACAAACTGGGATACAGATCGAAAGAGGCGCAGGCCTCCTGCCTGGGATCCTCCTAACTACTCCTGGTCGTCGTCAGCGGGCATCACGTAGTAATAGGCACCTCCGGTGTAGTAGGAGTCGTCGTCGAAGGTGGCGTCTGGCTCCTGGGCTCCAACATCTGGTTGCGACAACCAGGTAGAAGGGATAGGGGGAAAAGAGGGAGAAAGCAACCGTGAGTACTCATCCAAAGTACTCGCAAGCAAGGAGCTATACTACATATGTATGCATTGGTATCAAATGGAATAAGGGTATCATATGTGGACTGAACTGCAGAAAGCCGGAATAAGGGGGGATAGCTAGTCCTTTCGAAGACTACGCTTCTGGCAACCTCCGTCTTGCAGCACGTAGAAGAGAGTAGACTGAAGTCCTCCAAGTATCATCACGTAGCATAATCCTAACCGATGATCCTCCCCTCGTCGCCCTGTGAGAGAGCGATCACCGGTTGTATCTGGAACTTGGAAGGGTGTGTTTTATTAAGTATCCGGTTCTAGTTGTCATAAGGTCAAGGTACAACTCCAAGTCGTCCTGTTACCGAAGATCACGGCTATTCGAATAGATTAACTTCCCTGCAGGGGTGCACCACATAACCCAACACGCTCGATCCCATTTGGCCGGACACACTTTCCTGGGTCATGCCCGGCCTCGGAAGATCAACACGTCGCAGCCCCACCTAGGCACAACAGAGAGGTCAGCACGCCGGTCTAAACCTAAGCGCACAGGGGTCTGGGCCCATCGCCCATAGCACACCTGCACGTTGCGAACGCGGCCGGAAGCAGAACTAGCCCCCTTAATACAAGAGCAGGCTTACGGTCCAATCCGGCGCGCGCCACTCAGTCGCTGACGTCACGAAGGCTTCGGCTGATACCACGACGTCGAGTGCCCATAACTGTCCCCGCGTAGATGGTTAGTGCGTATAGGCCAGTAGCCAGACTCAGATCAAATACCAAGATCTCGTTAAACGTGTTAAGTATCTGTGAACGCCGACCAAGACCAGGCCCACCTCTCTCCTAGGTGGTCTCAACCTGCCCTGTCGCTCCGCCTCAAAGTAACAGTCGGGGGCCGTCGGGAACCCAGGTCCACCTCTACCGGGATGGAGCCACCTTCCCCTTCAGCCCCCATCTCCGAACAGTATCATAAGTAATGTAACTGTGTAAAATATATAGTATATGCCCGTGATCACCTCCCGAAGGGATCACGGCCCAGTAGTATAGCATGGCAGACGGACAAGAGTGTAGGGCCACTGATGGAACACTAGCATCCTATACTAAGCAGTAGGATAGCAGGTAATGGTAACAACAGTAGTAGCAAGGACAGGCTATGCATCAGGATAGGAATAACGGAAAGCAGTAACATGCTACACTACTCTAATGCAAGCAGTATAGAGAAAAGAGTAGGCGATATCTGGTGATCAAAGGGGGGGGGCTTGCCTGGTTGCTCTGGCAAGAGAGAGGGGTCATCAACACCGTAGTCGTACTGGGTAGCAGCGGCGTCGGTCTCGGTGTCTAGCGAGAGAAGAGGGGGAAGAAACAATAAATATAATGCAAACAGATGCATAATGATGCATGACATGACAAAACGTGATGCTAGGTGTGCCCTAACACGGTACGAGGGGGTACCGGTGAAGGGGGAAAACATTTGGGAAAGAATCCCTGGTGTTTTGCGTTTTCGGGCAGAGGAGCCGGAGGGGGAAAGTTGCGAGTTTGATATGTTAGGGGTGTGTGGCGGATGAACGGGCTGCGTATCCGGGTTCGTCTCATCGTTCTGAGCAACTTTCATGTTGAAAATATGTTAATCCGAGTTACGGATTAAAAGATATGATTTTCTAAAGATTTTATTAATTTCTGGTATTTAATTAATTATTTAAATTAATTCGAAAATAAATTAATGACATCAGCATGATGTCATGCTGACGTCAGCAGTCAACAGAGTTGACTGGGTCAAACTGACATGTGGGTCCAGTGGGACCCACCTGTCATGCACTGTTTAGGTTAATTAGGTCTTAGTTAAACTAATTACTATTTAATTAAACTAACTAGTTAATTAGATTAATTAAACATGATTAATTAACTTAATTAATTCACTTATTGATTAATTAATTAATGTAATTATTATTTATTTATTTATTTTTAATTCTTCTTTTTTTTAATAAAGTTCTGGGGCGTGGGCCCCTGTGTCATTGGGCCAAAGGGGCCACAGCGGTTCGGGCTAACGGGTGCTGGGGTGGAGATGGGCGCAATGGGTGTCCAGCACCCGTTCGTTCGAGTGCACGCCAGTGCGGGCGGACCCGGCAGGGGGGGCGGTGCAGGGGGAGGCCGGTGGCCACGGCGCCGGCCAGGCGGTCGGGGCGGCGAGGAAGCAACACAGGCGAGGCCACGGCGACCTGGGGAGGTAGCGGCACGGCGGTTGCGGTGGGTAGAGGAGGCAGCAGCAGCCGTGGAGCAGGGGCACGGGGCGTGGGATGGTCGAGGGAGCGGGGCGAGGAGGCCGTGAGCAGGAGCGGGCAGAGCACCGTCTCGGGCGCGGGCGTCCGGCAGCGATGGCCGTGGGCGCGGGTGGGCGCGCACGGGCGCGTGCAGGGGGCGCCGGTCCAGTCGCGGCGCGGGGAGAAGGTCGCGGCCGTGAGCGCGCGGTATGGGGTCATCCGGAGCGCGTGGTGAGCGCGTGCGGCAGGAGGAAGAGCAGCAAGACCGGGCCACGCGGTGCGCGGCACCGGGGTTCGAGCACGCGGGCGGGAGGAGGAGAGGACGGTGCCTCACCGATGTTGCAGATACGAGGGTCGGCGAGGCTCGGTGGAGCCTTTGGGGAGGAGGACGGGGACGCGGCGACGCAGGGGAGGAGCGGCGATGGCGTCCGGCGTGGTCGTCCCGGTCGGTGGCGATGGTCGGTCCGGCGCAGGGCGGCGACGGTGGGGCAGCGCAGGCGAGGCGGCGCCTGGCGTCGGCGATGACGACGGGGTCGGGGGCGCGTCCAGATCGGGGAGAGGGGGCGGTGAGGGTTGGTGGGTGGATCGGGCGCGGGGATCTCTTCCCCCAGGCACGATGCGTGCGTGCGGCGCGAGGTGGAGGGGAACGAGGGGAGCGAGCGGGGTGGGGCGAGTGGGGGTCTCGTCCCCGATCCAGATTGGATCGGGAGGGGGGAACGGCATGGGGGGGGAGTGCGGGTGGTTGGGTTAGGGTTTCCTAGGGTGGGGGGATATGGGAGGCCGGTTGGGCCAGGGAGGAGTTGGGCCGGATGGCCCAGTTGGCCTGGGGGTTTCCATTTTTTTAAAACCTTATTTTCTTTTATAGTTTCTGTTTATTTGTTTTCTTTTATTTCTCATTTTAGTAAAATACTACAGTGGCAAGAAAATAGAGGTTGCAAGCTAAGCCACAGCCACAAACCACTTAGCATCGAAGCAAAATAGTTTTGAAATTGTTTAACATTTTGAAAGCATTTAAATAATTATTTTTGTTACTATTTTATTCATTTTAGAGTGTTTAAACATTTTATAAAGGTGTGCTTTCTCCATCGTATTTACACATGATTTATCTGACCCACCTTGAACATTTTGGTTTCATTGTTTGAAAACTTTTATTATCTGCCTTTAATTGAATTTGAATTTGAATCGGTTTCGAACTAACACGAGATTAGCGATAGTAATTGAAGTGACGTGGCATCATTAGCAGAGAATTACTGTAGCGTAACTATCCGGGCGTCACAGTGTACCATATGCTCATTACCATTAACATGAAAAGTGGCATTGCCTTTGTTGCAATCAATAACAGCCCCTACAGTATTCAAAAAGGGTCTTCCAAGAATAATGGACATACTATCGTCCTCGGGAATATCAAGAATAACAAAGTCTGTTAAAATAGTAACGTTTGCAACCACAACAGGCACATCCTCGCAAATACAGAAAGGTATAGTAGTTGATTTATCAGCCATTTGCAAAGATATTTCAGTAGGTGTCAACTTATTCAAATCAAGTCTATGATATAAAGAGAGAGGCATAACACTAACACCGGCTCCAAGATCACATAAAGCAGTTTTAACATAGTTTCTTTTAATGGAGCATGGTATAGTGGGTACTCCTGGATCTCCAAGTTTCTTTGGTCTTCCACCCTTAAAAGTATAATTATCAAGCATGGTGGTAATTTCAGCTTTCGGTATCTTTTTTTATTAGTAACAATATCCTTCATATACTTGGCATAAGGATTCATTTTGAGCATAATAGTTAATCGCATACGCAAAAAGATAGGTCTAATCATTTCAGCAAAGCGCTCAAAATCCTGATCATCCTTTTTCTTGGATGGCTTAGGAGGAAAAGGCATGGGTTTCTGAACCCATGGTTCTCTTTCTTTACCGTGTTTCCTAGCAACAAAGTCTTTCTTATCATAACGTTGATTCTTTGATTGTGGGTTATCAAGATCAACAGCAGGTTCAATTTCTATATCATTATCATTGCTAGGTTGAGCATCAACATGAACATTATCACTAGTTTCAGGTTCATTGCCAGATTGTGTTTCAGCATCAGAAATAGAAATATCATTTGGATTCTTAGGTGTTTCAGTTATAGGTTCACTAGAAGCATGCAAAGTCCTACCATTCTTCTTTTTCTTCCTTTTAAAAGGATTAGGTGCCTCTATGTTATTTCTCTGAGAATCTTGCTCAGTTCTCTTAGGGTGGCCTTCAGGATACAAAGGCTCCTGAGTCATTTTACCAGTTCTAGTAGCCACTCTAATAGCAAAATCATTATTATTACTATTAAATTCATTGAGAAAATCATTTTGAGCTTTATGTACTTGTTCTACTTGAGTGGTAACCATAGAAGCATGTTTACTAATAAGTTTAAGTTCACCTTTGACATTAGCCATATAATCACCCAAGTGTTCAAGCATATCAGCACTACGTTTTAATTCTCTACCAAAATAAGCATTGAAGTCTTCTTGCTTAACCATAAATTTATCAAACTCATCTAAGAATGGGCTAGCAAACTTAGTAAATGGGATTTCAACTTTATCATATCTATAGAGAGAATTTACCTTTACTACCTGTGTCGGGTTATCAAGACCATGTGTTTCTTCAATAGGAGATGGATTAAAATTATGCATTTCTTCAACAGGCGGTAAATTAAGACCATTTATTTCTTCAATAGGAGGTAAATTCTTAACATCTTCAGCTTTAATACCCTTTTCTTTCATGGATTTCTTTGCCTCTTGCATATTTTCAGGACTGAGAAATAGAACACCTCTCTTCTTCGGAGCTGGTTTAGGAATAGGCTCAGGAAGTGTCCAATTATTTTCATTAGTCAACATATTATTTAATAAAATTTCAGCTTCATCTGGTGTTCTTTCCCTGAAAATAGAACCAGCACAACTGTCCAGGTAATCTCTGGAAGCATCGGTTTGTCCATTATAAAAGATATCAAGTATTTCATTTTTCTTAAGAGGATGATCGGGCAAAGCATTAAGTAATTGGAGAAGCCTCCCCCAAGCTTGTGGGAGACTCTCTTCTTCAATTTGCACAAAATTATATATATCCCTTTAGGCAGCTTGTTTCTTATGAGGAGGGAAATATTTAGCAGAGAAGTAATAAATCATACCTTGGGACTATGCACACAACTAGGATCAAGAGAATTAAACCATATCTTACCATCACACTTTAATGAGAACAGGAATATTTTAAGGATATAAAAGTAGCGAGTTCTCTCATCATTAGTGAACAGGGTGGCTATATCATTGAATTTAGTAAGATGTGCCAGAACAGTTTCAGATTCATAGCCATAAAAAGGATCAGATTCAACCAAAGTAATTATATAAGGATCAACAGAGAATTCATAATCCTTATCAGTAACACAGATAGGTGAAGTAGCAAAAGCAGGGTCAGGTTTCATTTCTAGCATTAAGAGATTGCTGCTTCCATTTAGCTAATAACCTCTTTAGATCATATCTATCATTGCAAGCAAGAATAGCTCTAGCAGATTCTTCATCCAAAACATAACCCTCAGGAACAACAGGCAATTCATATTTATTAGGGGGAGAGTCTTCATCATCACTTTCACCTATATTATCAGTTTCAATAATTTCATTCTCTCTAACCCTAGAAAGTTGTTCATCAAGAAATTCACCAAGTGGCACAGTAGTATCAAGCATAGAAGTAGTTTCATCATAAGTATCATGGATAGCAGAAAGTGGCATCATCAATAACATGCGACATGTCAAAATGAATAGCAGAAGCAGGTTTAGGTGTCGCAAGCTTACTCAAAATAGAAGGTGAATCAAGTGTAGAGCTAGATGCCAGTTCCTTACCTCCCCTCATAGTTGAGGGATAAATCTTGGTTCTTGGATCTTCCAGGTTCTTCATAATAATAAGCAGATATGAATCCCAAGTGACTCAAAGAATAGAGCTACGCTCCCCGGCAACGGCACCAGAAAATAGTCTTGATAACGCACAAGTATAGGGGATCGCAACAGTTTTCGAGGTCAGAGTATTCAACCCAAATTTATTGATTCGACACAAGGGGAGCCAGAGAATATTCTCAAGTATTAGCAGCTGAGTTGTCAATTCAACCACACCTGGAAACTTAATATCTGCAGGAAAGTATTTAGTAGCAAAGTAATATGATAGTAGTGGTAATGGTAGCAAAAGGTAACGATAGAAAAAGTAATATTTTTGGTATTTTGTAGTGATGGTAGCAATAGCAACGGAAAAGTAAATAAGCGGAGAACAATATATGGAAAGCTCATAGGCAATGGATCGGTGATAGAGAATTATGCCGGATGCGGTTCATCATGTAACAGTCATAACCTAGGGTGACATAGAACTAGCTCCAATTCATCAATGTAATGTAGGCATGTATTACAAATATAGCTATACGTGCTTATGGAAAAGAACTTGCATAAACTCTTTTGTCCTACCCTCCTGTGGCAGCGGGGTCCTAGCGGAAACTAAGGGATATTAAGGCCTCCTTTTAATAGAGTACCGAACCAAAGCATTAACACATAGCGACGGATTCCCCTCTCCAGAGCCCCGAACGGACTCCAGATCAGCCCTCCCGAGAGGTTTTACGGCTTGGCGGCGGCTCCGTATCGTAATATGCGATGAATCCTTCCCCTCTATTTTTTTCTCCCTGAAAGTGAATATATAGAGTTGGAGTTGAGGTCGGAGGAGCTCCAGGGGGCCCACGAGATAGGGGGGCGTGCCCAGGGGGGCAGGCGCGCCCCCCACCATCGTGGCTAGGGTGTGGGACCCTTGGTCTTGATCTTTTGCTAGTATTTTTTATTATTTCCAAAAAGATGCTCCGTGGAGTTTCAGGTCATTTCGAGAACTTTTGTTTCTGCACATAAATAACACCATGGCAATTCTGCTAAAAACATCGTCAGTCCGGGTTAGTTCCATTCAAACCATGAAAGTTAGAGTCCAAAATAAGGGCAAAAGTGTTTGGAGAAGTAGATACGATGGAGACGTATTAGCCTTCACGATCCCGCTTTGACCGTGCAATAACAGCGTGAAGTTACTGCGCGGTGGGATTCCAATCGTTCACCTCGGCCGCACCGGATCCGCGCGCACGCCGAGGCATGGTAGTGGCGGGCCCCAGCCTGCGGCAACGTCCCGTCACGTGCGTGAACTGGCAGGTCGGCCCAGCCAGCTGGCGCCGCGTGGTGCGCAGTCAGCGGGTGGCCAGGCTGCCGGCCGACCGGCGCGCCGCCCGGCTCCTGCCGTCACATTTCAGAATCATCAGACGGTCCGTCAGGTTGCAGCCGGCTTGTACTAGTTGGCACTTCAATGAACAGATGAAATAAGATCACCGGGCCACTTGGAGTAGGAAGCTGCTAAGGCTTCTCGCCTTCACAGCAGCGACGCCCCACCAGCTTCGGGGACTACATTCGGAGAGAACGACCATGGGTAGCCTCATTTGCCCCCTGTGGCGATTCAAGACATCGGGGCCGGCCGCGCGCCTCGAACTCCAAGGGAGGAGCACTGCCTTCCCTGGGCCGGCTGGTTGCATCGACCGGCTGACCAGATGGCAGCGCCCTTCAGAAGAAAGCCATGAGAAGGGCCGACTCTTGGCAGGCGGCCTCCAGAGAGGCCGACTCCTATCAGGCGGCCCTGTGTGCCCTCAAAGTTTGCACCACATTAAGTAAACGAGAGGGTGTAGCTACAACATCATCTGCCACCCCCGAATCCAGGTCGGGGCGTGGCCACAGTGCACTGTACCAGACGAAAGCTCCTGTCCGGCGCGTCAATGTTACCATGCAGCCCGTGACATCACAACTAGAAGAGAAGACCACGCCTCCACTATGGGCTGTCAGTACGGCTCGCCAGCGACGGGCCCTACCTGTTCGTGAGAAGCTAGAAGGCGGCAAGCATCGATCAGTCGGTGCAAGGGGAAGCCGACTCCCAGTAGGCAGCCCTCCCCCTCCCTCAGAGTTTATGCACTATTAACCAGAAGAGATGGGGAGTGGCTACAGTGAGCGCCCGCCAGGAGACGGAACTGTAGCCATGCCTTCCCTAACAAAGCACACATTATCAGTGGCATTGCCACAATATTAAGCTGCCGGCAGGGCCCGCAAGCGGCGGGCATGGCCTGTCAGCGAAGTACAAGACAGCCGGCAGGACCCACCAGGCGGCGGGTGATGTCTACTACATAACCTTCTTCTTGTAGACGTTGTTGGGCCTCCAAGTGCAGTGTTTGTAGGACAGTAGCAAAATGGTCTCTCTAAGGTTTATCAATCCATGGGAGGCATAGGATGAAGATGGTCTCTCTCAAACAACCTTGCAACCAAATAACAAAGAGTCTCTTGTGTCCCCAACACACCCAATACAATGGTAAATTGTATAGGTGCACTAGTTCAATGAAGAAATGGTCATACAAGTGCAATATGGATTGTAGATATAGGTTTTTGTAATATGAAAATATAAAAACAGCAAGGTAGCAAGTGGTAAAAGTGAGCGTAAATGGTATTGCAATGCTAGGAAACAAGGCCTAGGGTTCGTACTTTCACTAGTGCAAGTTCTATCAACAATAATAACATAATTGGATCATAGAACAATCCCTCAACATGCAACAAAGAGTCACTCCAAAGTCACTAATAGCAGAGAACAAATGAAGGGATTATTGTAGGGTACGAAACCACCTCAAAGTTATTCTTTCTGATCAATCTATTCAAGTGTCCGTTGTAAAATAACACGAAGCTATTGTTTCTGTTCGATCTGTCCTAGAGTTCGTACTAGAATAACACCTTAAGACACAAATCAACAAAAACCCTAATGTCACCTAGATACTCCAAGGTCACCTCAAGTATCCGTGGGTATGATTATACGATATGCATCACACAATTTCTTATTCATCTATTCAACAAACACAAAGAACTTCAAAGAGTGCCCCAAAGTTTCTACCGGAGACCCAAGAAGAAAATGTGTGCCAACACCTATGCATAAGTTCACGAGGTCACGGAACTCGCAAGTTGATCACCAAAACATACATCAAGTGGATCACGTGATATCCCATTGTCACCACAGATAAGCACATGCAAGACATACGTCAAGTGTTCTCAAATCCTTAAAGACTCAACCCAATAAAATAACTTCAAAGGGAAAACTCAATTCATCACAAGAGAGTAGAGGGGGAGAAACATCATAAGATCTAACTATAATAGCAAAGCTCACGATACATCAAGATTGTGTCAAATCAAGAAAAGAAGAGAGAGAGAGAGATCAAACACATAGCTACTGGTACATACCCTCAACCCCGAGGGTGAACTACTCCCTCCTTGTCATGGAGAGCGTCGGGATGATGAAGATGGCCACCAAAGAGGGATTCCCCCCTCCAGCAGGGTGCCGGAACGGGTCTAGATTGGTTTTCGGTGGCTACAGAGGCTTGCGGCGGCGGAACTCACGATCTAAGTTTCTCTCTGGAAGTTTGGGGTTATATAAGAGGTGTTGTAGTCGGGAACAAGTCAGGGGGTCCCTGAGGCGGCCATGAGGTAGGGGGCGCGCCCAGGGGGGTAGGGCACGCCCCCACCCTCGTTGTGGCCTCGAGACTCTTCTAGCCCATCTTCGGTACTCCGTGGGCTTCTTCTTGTCAAAAATTGATCTTCGTGAAATTTCAGGTCAATTGGACTCCGTTTGGTTTTCCTTTTCAGGGACACTCGGAACAAGGAAAAAATAGAAAATGGCACTGGCACTGGGCTCTAGGTTAATAGGTTAGTCCCAAAAGTCATATAAAATAGCATATAAATGCATAGAAAACATGCAAGGTTGATAATATAATAGCATGGAACAATCAAAAATTATAGATACGTTGGAGATGTATCTAGCATCCCCAAGCTTAGTTCCTGCTCGTCCTCGAGTAGGTAAATGATAAAAACAGAATTTTTGATGTGGAATGCTACCTAACATATTTATCAATGTAATTTTCTTTATTGCAGCATGAATGTTCAGATCTGAAAGGTTCAAGACAAAAGTTTCATACTGACATAAAAATAATAATACTTCAAGAACACTAACCAAGCAATTATGTCTTATCAAAATAACATAGCCAAAGAAAGCTCATCCCTACAAAATCATATAGTTTGGTAATGCTCCATCTTCGTCAAACAAAAATGCTCCCATCATGCACAACCCCGATGACAAGCCAAGCAATTGTTTCATTCTTTAGTAATCTCAAACTTTTTCAACTTTCACGCAGTACATCAGCATGAGCCATGGACATAGCACTATGGGTGGAATAGAATATGATGATGGAGGTTGTGTGGAGAAGACAAAAAAGGAGAAAGCCTCACATTGATGCAGCTAATTAACGGGCTATGGAGATGCCCATCAATTGATGTCAATGCAAGGAGTAGGGATTGCCATGCAACGGCTGCACTAGAGCTATAAATGTATGAAAGCTCAACAAAAGAAACTAAGTGGGTGTGCATCCAAATTGCTTGCTCACGAAAACCTAGGGCATTTGAGGAATCCCATTGATGGAATATACAAGCCAAGTTCTATAATGAAAAATTCCCACTAGTATATGAAAGTGACAAAACAAGAGACTCTCTATCATAAAGATCATGCTGCTACTTTGAAGCACAAGTGTGGAAAAAAGGATAGTAGCATTGTCCCTTTTTATTTATTTTCTCACCTTTTCTTGGGCCTTTCCCTTTTTTATTTGGCCTTTCTCCCTTCTTTTTTCTTTTATTTTTTCATTTGGGACAATGCTCCATTAATGATGATCATCACACTTCTATTTATCTACAACTCAATGATTACAACTCAATACTAGAACAAAATATGACTTTATATGAATGCCTCCAGCGGTGTACTAGGATAGGCAATGAATCAAGAGTGACATGTATGATAATTATGCATGGTGGCTTTGCCACAAATACGATGTCAACGACATGATCATGCAAGGCAATATGACAATGGTGAAGTGTGTCATAATAAATGAAAGGGTGGAAAGTTGCATGGCAATATATCTCAGAATGGCTATGGAAATGCCATAATAGGTGGGTATGGTGGCTGTTTGGAGGAAGATATAAGGAGGCTTGTGTGTGATAGAGTGTATCATATCACGGGGTTTGGATGCACCGGCGAAGTTTTCACCAACTCTCAAGGTGAGAAAGGGCAATGCACGGTACCAAAGAGGCTAGCCATGATGGAAAGGTGAGAGTGCGTATAATCCATGGACTCAACATTAGTCATAAAGAACTCACATACTTAGTGCAAAAATCTACAAGTCATCAAAAACCAAGCATTAAGCGCATGCTCCTAGGGGGATAGATTGGTAGGAAAAGATCATCGCTCGTCCCCGACCGTCACTCATAAGGATGACAATCAAAGAACACCTCATGTTTCAAATTTGTCACACAACGGTTACCATTCGTGCATGCTACGGGACTTGCAAACCTCAAAACAAGTATTTCTGAAATTCACAATTACTCAACTAGCATGACTCTAATATTACCATCTTCATATCTCAAAACAATTATCAAGTATCAAACTTCTCATAATATTCAATGCACTTATATGAAAGTTTTTATTATATCCCTCTTGGATGTCTATCATATTAGGACTAAATTCATAACCAAAGCAAATTACCATGATGTTCTAAAAGACTCTCAAAATAATATAAGTGAAGCATGAGATTTCATCTATTTCTTCAATAAAACCACCGCCGTGCTCTAAAAGGATATAAGTGAAGCACTAGAGCAAATGACAAAATACTCTGAAAGATATAAGTGAAGATCAATCAGTAGTCAAATAATTATGTAACTATGTGAAGACTCTCTAACATTTAAGAATTTCAGCTCTTGGTATTTTATTCAAACAGCAGGCAAAACAAAAGAAAATAAAACGACGCTCCAAACAAAACACATATCATGTGGTGAATAAAAATATAGCTCCAAGTAAAGTTACCGATGAACGAAGACAAAAGAGGGGATGCCATCCGGGGCATCCCCAAGCTTAGGCTCTTGGTTGTCCTTGAATGTTCCCCCACCAACCATTTTCCCGGGTTGGGCTCGGGATTTGGCCGCGTCCCCTAAAAATTTTTGCGGGTTGGGGCGGGATGCGGGGTCTGATCGGGCTGGTTTTTCCGCCCCGACCCGCATTTTGGCGGTTATTTTACGAGTCTGGGCGGGATGAGTGGTCTGCTAGAGTTGCTCTTACGGCGGGACGAGGTCCCAACCCCCAAGCCGGTCCTGAGGTGGCAGAGCGAAGAGCTCGACGCCTCGAAGTGGTGACATAGCACGGCTGATGCAGCAGGCAGTGTGACGCCGAAGTACCCGGCATGGGTTAATGAAGTGATGATGAAGCGCTCGGTCCAGCCGAGGTGACGTGGTATGTCGATACACTAAGGTGACAGCGCTGCCCAATCCGGATCATTTACCTGTGCATAGAAGATAGTGCAAGCCGTAGATAACACTAATAATAAAAAAAAGTTGCATGATTAATAATTTATGCAAAGTGAGTAATAAAAGAAACATGGCCCGTCATCGAAAACCCGATGAGGTAGGACCCTCTTGATGATGCCGAAGTCCTCGAGGCAACCTGTCGGTATGGCAATTCAATCAAGCCGGTTTATGGCAATTGGGACGATGACGTTGGCTTGCCGAAGTGACCGAGTGACGCAGTCGAAGTCAATCACCTACACACGTAAAATACTGCGGTCCAAAAAGAATAATATATATATATAATCCTTGCATAATTGCCTTTCGCAAAAATAATTTATTTAAGGAGATGTGGCCTGGCGCCGAAGTCAATGTTGATGCAGGGCGTCGGCGTGACGCGGTGAAGGCATGGCAAAGCCTGAATTCACAGGCCGGTCCGAGTTCTGGATTCAACATTCGCCAAACTATATACGGAAACTGACCGAACCACCGTCGTTAATGCGACCACCATTTTACAGACCTTTGTACAGATGATGGAACCAACCAGAGTAATAATTCCTCAGAAGAAAACCCAAGCAAGAAAAATTACTAGGATTAATAGCACCTGGTTTATCTGTTGTAGCAACATGAAGAAAGATTACTTCCAAAATTGGGACTAGATCCGCACACCCATTGCCTAATGGGCGATGAAGCAACGGCATGGCGATGCTGGCAAAGGTTGGCTCGCCGAGGCTAAGCCCCGATCCAGCTAATGTGATGGAGCTGGTCGGCTGGTGACGCCAAAGTCTCCAGAGTAGGCTCATGAAAAGATGGCGAAGCCCCCGGTCTAGGCCGAGGTAACGGAGCAGGTCAGTAAGGATATGTTGCAGCTGCCATGTTAGCTGAGGTATTGAAGTAGTTCGGCGTGATGGACATCAGCTTGAAGAAGCAACAGTGCAGCCCTGCCGACGCTGGTCATAACTTGTGACACGGTTAAAGCTGAATTGATGAAGTGACCGAGCGGCGATGTCAGCGCGCCTGACCCATGCAATCCGTGGGGCGATGGTGTTGGTGATAAGTTAGTATTTGTGATGCCAAACTCTTGTTCGGCTTGCTGACCTGATGATCTGATAAGGTTGGGCTCGGCTCAATGAAGCGATGATCTATTTAGCATAGGTCGGCAGACGTGGAGTAATGGCTGGTTTGACAACGGCGTGACGGTGAAGATTACCTCCGAAAAGGAGAAAAATTTGTGAGCATGTGTTCGTAAATAAAACACAATACCCTACAAAGAGATTCTTCCAAAAAGTTAGTCCAATATCCCGTTCATGAAGAAATATGAACTCGGGTCAGATTCGTATTCATGCAGAAAACAGATCCGAAAAGTGATGCGCTAATCGTAAGGTTCCCGGAGTTTGGATGGTACAATCGAGCTGAAATTTCAAGAGGTGGTAGACATACGAATTATGCAGCCGATCAACGGTTGGATCTTCCAAAGAACGTCCGAGCTACATGCTGGACACCACGCTGCAAACTCATCCAGTTTCCCGTCTAGATTCAACAGGGCTCCGATATATCAGTGATCGGCGGAGATTGCTCCGTCGGAACGCGACGAAATTTTACAGTGATGTTGTAGACTCAATTCCGCACAATTCCACAGAAGGCATTGTCAAAGCGATGCTCGAGGAGGTGGTGGTAGCGGATACAAGTTCGCTGTTTGGAAAAACAGCATGGTCGCCCGAGGGCAATGTTGACGTTGAGCCCTCGAGCTCCATGGATGATTCCTCCATGATCATGATAGAGATCGGAGTTGATGTTGATGAAGGCCATCGTTCGAACATGACAATTGGAGCCAGGGCACAGTCCTTGGTCAAGCCAAGGTGATCAGTCGAGCCGGTGATGAAGACGCCGACGTCGCAGTTGATCTGCAGGCGAGCCATTAATCTTTTGCCGATCACACAGCGGAAATCTCAATGAAAGCACCATTGTCGGTGTCAAAACCGGTAGATCTCGGGGTAGAGGGTCCCGAGCTGTGGATTCTCAGATCAATGGTAACAAGAACAAAGGGTACGATGTTTTTCCCAGGTTCGGGCCCTCTTGATGGAGGTAAAACCCTACGTCCTGTTCTTTTTTATATTGATGGAGTATCAAGTACAGAGTTGATCTACCGCGAGATCATATGTTGTGGTTTAAACCTAAGGGTATGATGAATAATTTCGTAATGATCTATCGACTAGCCTGGCCTCGGCTTATATAATGTACGGAAGGCCTAGGATAACAAGAGTCCTAGTCGAATACGTTGGTGGAGAGGAGTCCTTGTCTTGATCATCATGTCTTGTGGAATATTCCTTGAATGCGACATGGGCTGCTCGAAGTGTCCCATGAGTAAACCGCCATGGGGGTCCTTGGCCCGATCCACCTGGTCGGGAGATGACATGGTGAGTACCCCCTAGTCCAAGACACCGTCAGGGATGCCCTTTGCTGTCAGCAACGTCGATCATTTTTTCCTATTCCTGTCTTCAGTTCAGAAGCAAATATTTACTCAGCTAAGATGCATAGTCACATGAATGTTGACTTATGTACGGTATTTTAAGAGTTTGTTTTGAATGTTGTGTATGTAATGCCAGACCTTGTGAGTTTGAATGCAAAGTTGAGCTTGGAATGCTTCAGCAAAGGGCATCACGAGCTGTTCACTGTGCCTCCTATGAATAATGCTTCATATTGTTTTGCATGTTGAGCAAATGCCTGTGATTTGCATGTTAAGAAGATAATCCTCTTTTGTTGTTTCTGTGCTTAAGAAGTTCATTGTCTTATGTTTCATTCATAGCCTATACGACAAATCAGGTAGGTTAGAGGTGAAACCATATGATCTTCCGACAAACTCATCATCTTAGGCCGTGATTGGATCGTCGTTTTCCAATCAAAACCTCTTGTAAAACTAACGCTTGCAAATAAAATCAGATGGTCTCGGGCGAAGCGCTTGGTTGGTCTATTTCTACTAGTAAAATATACACTGGTCTCTCAAATTACATGCGTAACACGCCAGTTTTTGTTACAGACCTCGGGCCCTCGGTTTCATTACTCCTGTATTTTATGCATTGTTTCCGATGATGAGTAAATTACACTTGTATCGTAATACTGGTGTGAAATAAACCAGATCTCCCAAGGACAGTCTAACCGTTTCATTACGCCTCAGTTTCTCGAAGGTGCTTATAGGTGTCCGATGATCCTGGCTTCCTACATGAGTAGCGAGCGCTGTATCAGACCATCCGTAGGGCCCGCGAGGCCCTCTCCATCGTCTTTCAAGTTTTTGCACTCGCCTCGGTGCCGAGCATTGTCAACATGGTCAACGAACATGAGGATTTATCAGATGACTTTATTTTGACTGGATGACAGTAGGGACCCACTAGGGCCATAGCCACACGTACGCAAGTTCCTCCTTATTATATAAAACTATAATTTTTTTTGATTCCTCCTGATTTCCAGACATCACGGTCCCACACCATCGTCAACCTATATAGTCAATAAACAAGAGAATTGCACAAGGAGCGGCCGGCTGTTGGGACCCAGCAGCTCGAGCAGTATTTGTTTTTTTAGGTGTAAGCGAAGTTTTTCTTGAGCGATGTTTTTGTTGTTGTGCAGAGGAGCAAGGTATCAATTGGGCGGGCTGTGGCCTGTCTAGCCCAGGCTATTATTTTATGTCAACAAATATCCAGCCCAGATATTATTTTTTCAAGGTGAAAATGGCTAGCCCAGCTATACTTTTTTTGCGGAATACCCAACCCAGGTCAATTTGTTATTCTCCGCCCCGCTAGGCTGTAAATCTTTCCTATTAGGCCTAACAAGAAAATGGGCTTTAAGAAATAATAAATGGGATGTAATTATAAAAACTGGGTTGTAAATATACAAAAACGCACCAAGCGGGTAATTAGTTTGAAAAATATTATTGTTTGAATTTGGAAATTTTTATTTCATTACTTATTACGCGCGCAGTATTTTTTTAGATTTTTACGTAATACAAATTCATTGTGAAATTATATTTAATCTGACTCGAAACTTCGGGATAATTTTTTTCAGATCCCATCAAAATGTGGGATTTTTGGTTGAATTCTGTTTTGAGAGGTTGGTTTAAATTATTAATCAAAATTGGTTGTAATTTTAACAGACTCTAAATGGGTTGTAGTAATTTCCATCAGTATTCAAAAATGGGCTGTACACTATTACAAATCGCAAATAGGCTATATGTTCTCTGCCACAGATGTGATGCTCACTTGTGGGCCTACTATGTTTTTGAGAATTATAGTCAGTGACGCGTACGGAAGGCTTGTGGGCCAACTAAGGCGTCCAGAAGGCTTTGTAAACTTATAGTCAAGACTTGTTTCTAGCAGCATTGGCTGTTGGATGTCCATCCAACGGCTGTAGTGCTTCTTCAATCTCGGATATTCTTGCTTCAACAGCCCAAACCACCGTCGGCGGTACCGCCTACTACCGCCTCCCATGGCCGGCTGTGCTGCCGCGCAGGCTTCACCGGCCCACTCTAGTCCCAAACGCCGTCCAGGACAGAGATCCAGTGCCTTGTTCGTAGCAAGGCACGGCATAACTGGTGACCAAACGGCCTTTGGATCAGGGGAGCGACTCAGATGAGGCATGTACATGGATTGGTTGATAGTAGGGACACACATGGCACATGGCCGCACGCAACAAGTGCCCCCGTATTATGCGAAAACAAATAATTTCTACCCCTGACAGGTTTGACCCACCAGCTACATCTTCGCATGCAAGGAATTGCTTCCTTTATAATGCAGAAATTAATAGTTTCCTCTCTATGACAGCTGGGGCCCACCAGCTTTATTATGATCCATTTCATGAAAATATAGATTGTACTGAAGATGCTAAATTGTTTTATTTTTATTCTAACTCAAAAAAGAAGAAATAAAAAAACAAGAAAACATCTTCGCACGTGAGAAAAAAAATTGATTCCCCCTGCTAGCTGGGACCCACCAGATTTGTAGGCTGACTTGTGGGCCTACTAAGTTAACGTGTACGCAGGGCCTTGTCAACTTAGTCAATAAACGATTCTAGATGCACTAACCGTTCGTTGTTAATCCAACGGCCAAGCCACACCGTCAACCTCTAATCTTGTTGCTCCAGCCACCCAAACTTGCGCCCGTCGTACCGCCTGCTGCAGCCTCCCATGGCCGGCTGTGCTGCCGTGCAGACCTCACCGCCCGACCATACTACTAATGGCGAGGGATTCCCTCTACTCACCCATACCCCCTGTTATTCTCCGGAGATGGCAGCCTCAAACCATAGTCGAAGCAGTCAACCCTCGTACTCCCCTCCGCGTGGGCATCCACTGCTGCATATACCCCGGCTCCGGGTCGTTCCCTTCCTAGGTCATGACGTCGTCCAACACCTTGGTTCTCTCGGCCGGTACGGCGTCGTCAACATGGTCAACAAATGACAACCATCAGAAGAGGATTGTAAGTGGAGAGGCTGATAGCTGGGTCCATGGTCGCACGCAAGGAAGTGCCTCCTTATTATGCGCAAAATAATGATTCCTCCACGTGACACCTCGGACCTACCGCAAGGGCCTCTGTATTTCGCGAAAAATTGTTTCCCCTGATAGCTGGGACCCATCAGCTGTATCTTCGCATGGAAGGAACTACCTTCTTACCCCCTGACAGCTAGGACCCACCAAGTTGAAGCGAAGGTAGCGTTATCTATCCGGCCGCGAGCGTGTACGTACATAGCGGTCGATCGGTGTCTCTCCATCGACGTATCGTGGCCGAGTAAGGAGCAGCACGTGTTAAAGTAGAGGCGCCAATGTAGCATGTCACATAGTCCCGTCTATATCGTGTACATGTACGTACGACCACGCTGCAACATAGTAAATACAGCTATGTACGTACATATGGGCGGGGTCTCTAACACGTACATCGACTAATCCTGTTCATCCGAAGCCAACCAGCTAGGTCGGAACGGAGAAACTGTGTCATCATCATGTTCATGGGGAGGTAACAAAATGCGTCGTGTTCATCAGGAGGCAACGGAATTCATCATGTTCATCAGGAGCCAACCGCCTTGGACGGAACAGCCGATCGAAATGAGGCATGGCATACCGTAGAATGGAGGAAACGACATTGTGTTTGACCGGCCATGGTAGAAACGGGATCCTGTTCATCAAGAGGGGTCTGGCATACTGCAAAACGGAAGAAGCAGACTTCTCTTGGACCTCCTACGATCGAAACAGGGTCCTGTTGATCGGGAGGGGTGTGGCGTACCGCAAAACAGAGGAAACAGACTTGTGTGGGAGCGCTACGATCGAAACGGGGGTCCTATTCATCGGGAGGGGTGTGACGTACCGCAAAACGGGGCTCCACGGGATACTGTTCATATCCACCGTTGACCTCCTCCAGCCTCCACGGGCTACTGTTCATCCACCATTGACCTCCTACAGCCTCCACCTGCGACTATTCATCCACGGGCTCCTATTCATCCAACCTCCACCTCTCCTCCACCGGCAACTGTTCAACCACCCCTCCATGGGCTACTGTTCATCAAGCCCTCCACCGGCTACTATTTAACCAGCCCTCCATGGGGTCCTGTTCATCCACCCCCAACCGGCTCGGCCGGGGTCCTATTCATCCAGCAACAACGGCCACTTCTACCACGGGGTCCTGTTCATCTAACCCCCTACCGGGAACTGTTCATCCACCCCCCCAACAAAGCTCACTATTCATCCAGAGGCTGCATCGGTTGGCTTCAGTTAGCAGCAGTAGCAAAGAAATCGCTCAATCAGGTTCAGTTAACAGCCATTGATAGATCGCTCGGGTTCAGTTACGGATAGCCTACAGTGCAATCGCTCGGGTTGTAACACCCACGATGACGCTATATCTCCCACGTGTCGAGGCATGACTTAGATGCATAATTGCATGGTGGTTTTGTTGCAATAGGGGCAATATTGTCGCAATAGGGGCAATATTCACACAATCCCATGTACTAAATAAGAAAGGGATAAAGAGTTGGCTTACAATCGCCACTTCACACAAATAACAAGTTAAACATACATCATCCAGATTACAATCACGGTCCGACTACAAAACCAAAATAAAAGAAGACAACCCCAAATGCTAGATCCCCGATCGTCCCAACTGGGCACCACTATTGATCAACCGGAAAAGACACAAAACAACAATCAAGGTCTTCATTGAGCTCCCACTTGAGCTCGGTAGCATCACCTGCACTGGTATCATCGGCACCTACAACTGTTTGGAAGTATCCGTGAGTCACGAGGACTCAGCTATATCGCACCCGCCAGATCAAGACTATTTGAACTTATGGATAGGATGAGGTAATGAGGTGGACCTGCAGCAAGCGCTAAGCAAATATGGTGGCTAACGTACGAAATAAGAGCGAGAAGAGAAGCAACACAACGGTCATGAAGCTACACATGATCAATAAGTGATCCTGAAACTACTTATGGTCAAACATAACCCAAGACCGTGTTCACCTCCCGGACTCCACCGAGAAGAGATCATCACGGCTACACACGCGGTTTATTAATTTTAATTAAGTCAAGTGTCAAGTTCTCTACAACTGGACATTAAAAAATTCCCATCTGCCACATAACCGCGGGCATGGCTTTCGAAAGTTTAAACCCCGCAGGGGTGTTCCAACTTAGCCCATCACAAGCTCACGATCCGCGGAGACAATCCTGCATCGCGGGAAACCCGATCAGACTCGGAATCCCGATGCACAAGACATTTCGACAATGGTAAAACTAAACCAGCAAATCCCGATAGGAGCTGCACATATCTAGTTCTCAGGGCACACCGGATGAACACTACGTACAGGTAAAACCATCTCTCAAGTTTCCCCGAGGTGGCACCGCAAGTGGTTCTAGGTTGGACCAACACTCGGAGGAGCACTGGCCCGGGGGGGGGGGGGGTAAAATAAGATGACCCTCGGGCTCCGGAAACCCAAGGGAAAAAGGCTTAGGTTGTTAGGCAAATGTAAAACCAAGGTCGGGCCTTACTGGAGGAGTTTTATTCAAAGCGAACTGCCAAGAGGGTCCCATACGCCTCAGCCTGTTAGGGACGCAAAATCAAGGAACATAACACCGGTATGACGGAAACTATGGTGGCAAGACTGGAACATAACACCAGGCATAAGGCCAAGCCTTCCACCCTTTACCAAGTATATAGATGCATAAATTAAATAAGAGATATTGTGATATCCCAAACATATCCATGTCCCAACATGGAACAAACTTCAACTTCGCCTACAACTAGCAACACAATAAGAGGTGCTGAGCAAAAGCGGTAACATGGCCAAACAACGGTTTGCTAGGAAGGTGGGTTAGAGGCTTGACATGGCAATATGGGAGGCATGATATAACAAGTGGTAGGTAGCGCGACATAGCGATAGAGTGAACAACTAGCAAGCAAAGATAGAAGTGATTTCAAGGGTATGGTCATCTTGCCTGAGATCCCACAAGGAAGAAGAATGAGTCCATGAAGAAGAAAAACGGACGTAGTCGAACGGATCCTCACAAACGCGACATTATGGGAACTAACAAGAAGAAGCAACACCAGAAAGGAGCAAACTACATAGTAAACAACCATCACATAAACATGGCAGGATGCACAACCAAGTATGATGCATGTCCGATTTAATGAAACATGGCATGGGAAAGTGCTCAAACAAAAGTACAAGTTAAGTGGAGCTCAATATGCCACGAGTTGCATATTGACGAAACACCACATTCGCTTATTTAGTTCTCTCTTGGTTATGTACCCAACAATATAAATGTTGTTAAACATGGAAAGAGGTGAAGCATATGAAAACTACACATTTCAGCAAGTTTAAATGAGACCGGAAACAACAACAATAATTCTGGAAAATCCTCATATGCATATTTCAAATTAGCTATTGTTCTACCCTAAACATAATTTTAGAGTTGTTAAACATCAAAAGTAAGTACATCATGTTAATATATCCATTTTTCTACCCGATTTACATATAAAGTTTATTTAAATCCGAGCTACGGTGAATTAGTTATGAATTAAATCATTTTTGCATGCCATTATGCAAATTAAATGCAAACAACATTTTAAACATTTTAAACATGGGTGAATGCAACATATTATGAAACTATATGAAATTCTAAACATTTTTCATATTTGGAGTTTTTACATATGATGCATAGTTCATGAGTTATTAAATGCATGAAGTTTAGGGTCCAAATTGTTATTATGTAGTGCACTGGTTAATTAGGAAATTCGCTGATAGGAAAAAAACATAAGCGGGCCGAATCGGCTAGCCCATCAAAAGGGCAAAAAAGGCATTGGGGTGGCCTCACCATCGGCCAAGCCCAGGTCGGTGGAGAGGCCGGGCAGCTCGGCCGGAAGAGGAGCTGGGCCAAAGCGGGGCTCTGTGGCCCACGAACGGGCAAAGGGGGACGTGGTTCAGGCACGGTCGTGCTACCGAATGACTTGAGACAGAGGCGCCATTCTCTGCCCGAACTGCAGCTTCCCGATGCAGCGGAAGTAGGGGCCGGCAATGGGGACTCCAGCGAAGGGGCCAACGGAGCTGAGGGTCCATGCGTCGCGGGTCTGCTGCGGGAAGGGCGAAGCTTGGGGCGGATCCAAGGCTGCGATGTCGACCTGTAGAGGGCATCGCAGCAGGGTTAGACAAGCTCACTGAAAGGCAAGCAGGAGGAGAGAAGAGAAGAACGGGGCGCCAATGGTGAGGTCCTGGTCGAGGTCCAGGGAGAGCCCGTCGAAGCTCTGGTTGGTGGAGAGGAACGGAAGGCGAAGGAGTGGTTCCCGGTGGATGCTTAAGCATTGGGAGGCCATGGAGCTGTTACAGAGAACAAAGGAGAGGGATGAGACATGGGGGCGGAGCTCCGGAAGGAAAAGATGATGGCACGGGGTGGATCCGGTCGGTGGCTCATCGGAGGGTCGCCAGGGCTCCGTTTTGCGACAAGGTTGCGCGGGTGAGACGAGGCAGCGGCGGGTCGAGCTCAAGCCATGCCTTCCCTGGCTCCAGAAGGTCTCCTGTGCACGAGAGAGAGGGATATAGCACGCTCAGAGAAGAGAAGAAATAGGGGAAGGAAGAGAAATTAAAATGAGGGGCTCGACGAGCAGTTCCTGCTAGTGCTCGGTGTCAAGGGAGGTCCGGAGGAGGAGGAACGGGACCGCGAGGGTGCAGTTGTTGTTGCCAGTGGCCTCACTGGTTGGATCGATGGACGTGAATTGGGAGGAGAGGTGGAGGCTGCCAGTTGGGTGGATGGTAAAAACAAGGTGGATTTTGCGAATGGGTGGATGGATTTGATGGGTGGTGGCTGCGGCTGATCCGAGGAGGAAGGAGGCTGGTTGGCTGGTTGCGAGGTGGATCTGGGAAGATCCCACGGGAGAGGGAGACTGGGTGGAGGTAATGGCGGCGGGGAGGAAAGGATGGATGGGACAGATTGTTAGGGCTAGGGTAGGACTATATATATAAGAAAGAGGGGAGTTTGGATCATCCGATTGAAATCTGACGGTCGAGAATAAATAGGCTAGGAAAGTCTAAATAAGAAACGAAGATGTTTTATGGATGTTTGGGGATGATCTGAATCCAACGGTGACAACTGCCCAATTCGGGTTCATAGCAGTTTTCAGACGCGCTCGAGAGGGGGTCTGAGAGAGGTCGACAAAGACCAAGGGTCCTGACAAAGGTCAACGAAGACGAGGAAGAAGCGGCAACTGCGAAAGACTACGTGTTTTATGAAAACATGCAGATGCAATGTGGATGATGCGATGATGAAATGCAACAAACAAAAAATAAAACACACGGCAACGGTGAAATAACTGGAAGGCAACTGGAGCGTCGGTCTTGGGTCGTCACAACTCTCCTCCACTTACAAGAGATCTCAACCCGAGATCTAAGGATGGCAAAGGGCAAGAAATGGAAGAGGAAGAGGTAAAACAAGTTGCTTCTTTGAAAAACGAGTGAAACCACAAACCTTGAGAGGTTGAACAAATTGAAAGAAGAATACAATGGAGATGAACGAGATTGCGAATGCTCCGGTTAAAACAAGATAGAGAAGGAATAAGAATGATATGATTTGGACAGCACTCCGACTGGAAATGGAAGGAATTGAACATGATCTTGACAAAACAAGATGATGCATCAAAGAGAGCAACATCACAATGCCTCCGAAACAAATGTAAGAATGGAATCAATAGAACGGAGGAGAAAACAACATCTTCTACCTCAAATGAGCTTGAAAAAGCATCTTTAGGAGAAGGGTTGAACGGAGTCGTTGGAAAACCAACAATGAAAAGAGTAAGCTTGTTGTGGGCTTATGGAGAACATCTCGAAATCTTGAGGTGAAATTCTGCCACCAACGAAAACAATAGATTGGATTGATATGAACAAGGAGACAAGAAACTTATTTCACCAAGAGTATAAATGAAGAACTTAGGTCATTTATGAGCACCATAAATAGCAACAATCCCTAGGGAAAGCTTTAGGTGAAATATAACCCAATATAACTCCAATGAAGAGATTGATGGATTAAAAAGATGTCTTGAGCAAAGAGAAAATGATGGATTTAGATATGTCACTCTTGAAAACTTGTGAATCATGAAACACGAAGGGAAATCATCAACAATGACATAACACCACCTCAAAAGATGAGATATGAAAGAATTGCAATTCGGAATGCAAGATGAATAATGCTTGAACTCCTGAAAACAAGACATGTGTTGAACACCATGTTTATTTGAGAGTATAGCTTGCTGGATCTTAACTTCGAGAGAAATCTTGAAGAACAATTGAAGAATGAAAAGAATCCATCTTGAACAACCATGTTGGGCCTTCATGAAGAACTCCGGTAAAAAAAGGATGATAAAAAGAAAGAGAAGTTGAAAACACAAGGTGAAGCCTTGTGATGATTTAGATGGAGCTTCGTGACGAGATAAAGCAGAAAACTTGAAACTCCAGAAAATAAAAGATGAAGCATCTCGAATCGAGAAAAAACCTCGAACTCCGGAAAAAAAATGAACAATTGAAACAGAGAATTATGATGAACCTCCAGAATAAGGATATTGAATTTACTTAATGAAACAAGAATAAGAATTACATTATGCTTATCCTTGATCAAATAAATGGGAAAACTTTGTTTTTGCCACTCTAGTTTTTGACCACTTTTCTTATGCCACTCTAGAATTTTACATTTCACTTTTGTGAGTCTTAGTTTTTGACAATACATCATAATTGCCATTATGTGGCAAAAGCAATAACAAAAACAAAGTTGGGTGAGAGGCAAAAACAAAAATCTAGAGGGGCTGAGAAAAAGCGATAACATGGCCAAACAACGGTTCGCTAGGAAGGTGGGTTAAAGGCTTGACATGGCAATATGGGAGGCATGATATAACAAGTGGTAGGTAGCGCGACATAGCGATAGAGAGAATAACTAGCAAGCAAAGATAGAAGTGCTTTCGAGGGTATGGTCATCTTGCCTGAGATCCCGCAAGGAAGAAGAATGAGTCCATGAAGAAGACAAACGGACGTAGTCGAACGGATCCTCACAAACGCTACGTTACCAGAACTAACAAGAAGAAGCAACACTGGACAGGAGAAAACAACATAGTAAACAACCATCACATAAACATGGCATGATGCACAACCAAGTATGATGCATGTCCGATTTAATGAAACATAGCATGGAAAAGTGCACAAACAAAACTACAAGTTAAGTGGAGCTAAATATGCAACAAGTTGTGATGTAGGGTATGAACCCTATATCCCGATCTTTCACGATAGGAGCGGATCCCACGATGAACACGAATAAAACGAAGTGGAAATAGAGGGAAAACACAAGGGAAACATAAGAGAAACACTAAACCAACAGAAGAAAGTCACACATGTGCTAGATCCTCGAATACATAGGGTTCACACGGTACACGATCAACTACGGACGATACAAGGGTAACGGTCTTCTCCGTGAGGCGGTCTTGATGTTCTTCCCTAAAGAGGGGTCTTGAATCCGCTTGGGGGATATTCTCCGTAGGAGGCTCGAATCTCCGAGGAGAAGGTAACCAAGTGGATGAGCAAAGCTCTCACACGAAATATGAGCTAATCCTTCCTAACCATAGAAAGAAGGAATAGGTGGAGTATATATAGTCTTAGTGCAAAAGAGGGGGTGAAGGGGTACATGGGCTGTGCCCAACATGAATCAGCACACAGGCGTCGGACGTCCGGGGGTCACCGGTCATCCGGAGGCTCGTGAGGGTCCAGACGTCCGGTGCCTGTCGGACTTCCGTAGTTTCAGCTCGGGTGGTCTTCGGTCGGATGTCCGGTCGGGGTCGGACGTCCGGGCGTCTTCGATCGTCCGAGGGGATCCAGAAATCCGTAGGTTTCATCTCGGGTGTGGGAGCCACGGTCGTCCGGAGGGGCCGGACGTCCGGGGCCTGGAGGTCGTCGGACGTCCGTTGTCCGTCGATCGTCTGGAGCCTGGGAACTTGGAGCGGTTCTTCTTGTTCGTCTTCTTATTGACGTCGATCTTCCTCTTCTTCTTCTCCTTGCTCCTTAGCTTCTCCAATGCACCTGAGTATGCACAAAGTATCCGTATGAGGTAGTAGCCATGTCTCATGTTCATCAAAGTGGAAATGTGAGAGGAGAGATGTCACCTCGTTTTCAAGAGCTCTTGCACGTGCTCATGTCATGGATCCAAGAGGTGTTGAAGGAGATGTAGTTGGGTCCATGGGGATGTCCTTGGGATGCTCCACATCATCACCCCTCCCTTGGGGAAGATCCGTCCTCGGATCAAATTCTTCATCACCATGGTAGGGAGAAAGATCTTGGACGTTGAATGTTTCGCTCATGGAGAACTTGTCACGAGGAATGTCGATCTTGTATGCGTTGTTGTTGTAGCATGCAAGCACCTTGAAGGGTCCATCCGCGCGTTGTCGAAGTTTGGACTTGCGTCCTTGGGGAAAGCGGTCCTTGCGAAGGTGTAGCCACACGAGATCTCCAATGTTGAAGACCATAGGTTGCTTGTTGACGTTGAGCTTGGTTGCAAGGCGTTGAAATTGGCGCTCGATGGTGTTTCTTGTAACTTCATGCACCTTCTTGAGATGTGTCACATGTGCACTTGCGTCCAAATTGATGCGCTCTTGGAGTGGTAGCAGAAGAATGTCCAATGGTGACAATGGGTTGAATCCGTAGACGACCTCGAAGGGGGACTTGCCGGTTGTTGAGTGTCTTTCTCGGTTGTAGGCGAACTAGGCGATTAGTAGGCACTCCTCCCACTCCTCGGTGTTCTTCTTGATGAGTACTCGAAGTAGGGTGGAGAGTGTGCGGTTGGTCTCCTCCATTTGGCCGTCGGTTTGAGGATGGTAAGCCGTGGAGAAGAGTAGCTTGATTCCGAGCTTGGCGCATAGGGTCTTCCAAAAGAAGCTTAGGAACTTGACGTCGCGGTTCGAGATGATAGTCTTTGGCACTCCATGTAGACCCAGTATGTCCCTACAAAAGAGATTAGCAACATGTGAAGCATCGTCTATCTTGTTGCAAGCAATGAAATGTGCCATTTTAGAGAAACGGTCCACAACGACAAATACCAAATCCTTCCCATTTCTAGTCCTAGGCAAACCAAGCACAAAGTCCATGCTAATATCTTCCCATGGTTGGTATGGAATTGGTAGAGGCATATAGAGGCCATGAGATTGAGCTTTGGACTTAGCTTTGCGACATGTAGAGCATCGGTTGGTGAAGCGGTTGACGTCGCGAAATATCTTGGGCCAAAAGTAGTTCATCGAGAGCGTGGTGAACGTCTTGTCTTGTCCAAAATGTCCCATTAATCCGCCTCCATGAGATTCCTGCAAAAGCAACAAATGAAGAGAATACTTGGGATGCAAATTTGTTAGCTCTCATAAGATATCCATCTTTGATGTAATAGAGTTCCCAAGAGGTATGCGTCAAACACTTGGCATAAGTAGTAGCAAAAGTAGGATCATGCTCATACAATTCTTTGATATGCTCAAAACCAATGACATCCAATTCAAGTTGAGTGACAAGCATGCATATGCGGGGAAGGGCATCCGCTACAATGTTTTCCTTTCCTTTGATGTACTTGATGTCATAAGGAAAAGACGCAATAAATTCACTCCATTTAGCATGACGCTCGTTCAACTTGGTTTGGCCCTTAAGATACTTGAGAGTCTCATGATCGGTACGAATGATAAACTCATGTGGGCGAAGATAGTGTTCCCATTCATGCAAAACATGGACTAAAGCATATAGCTCTTTGTCATAGATGGGGTAATTGAGTTGCCCGCCGGAGAGTTTCTCACTAAAGTAAGCTATGGGGCGCTTCTCTTGCGTTAACACGCCTCCTATGCCATTACCACTAGCATCTCAATGAATCTCAAAGGGTTTGTCAAAGTTTGGTAAAGCAAGCACCGGAGCATGAGTAAGCAAATTCTTAAGCTCATTGAAAGCGGTATCTTGGGATGGTCCCCAAACAAAAGGCGCGTTCTTCTTGCTCAAAGCATGCAAAGGAGAAAAAATGGTGCTAAAATCCTTCACAAAGCGATGATAGAAACCCGCAAGGCCAAGAAAACTACGCGCTTGTTGCAAATTGGTTGGTTGTGGCCAGGTCTTAATAGCATGGATCTTGGACTCATCAACATGAACACCCTTTGAGGAAACAACAAAACCAAAGAAAACGAGCTTGTCAATGCCAAAAAGGCATTTCTCTGTATTGGGATAGAGTTGGTCTTTTCGAAGAGTTTGCAAAATGGTTCGAACATGGGTGACATGATCTCTAAGAGATTTGCTAAAAACAAGGATATCATCAAAGTAGACCACAACAAATATACCAATGTAAGGGCAAAAGACATGATTCATAAGACGCATAAAAGTACCCGGTGCTTCCGAGAGACCCATAGGCATGACTAGCCACTCATACAATCCAAATTTGGTTTTGAAAGCGGTTTTCCATTCATCACCCTCTTGTATGCGGATTTGATAGTAACCACTCTTGAGATCAATTTTAGAAAAGATAGTGGCACCACTAAGCTCATCAAGCATATCATCTAGGCGTGGAATGGGATACCTATAGCGAATGGTGATAGCATTGATAGGTCTACAATCGGAGCACATGCGAAATCTACCATCACATTTTGGCACAAGAATGACCGAGACGGCACAAGGGCTCAAACTTTCACGCACATGTCCATGGTCTATGAGATGTTTTACTTGCCTTTGTATTTCTTTGGTTTCTTCGGGGTTGACGCAGTAGGGAGCTTTGTTCAAAAGAGGTGCTCCGAAGATGAGGTCGATGTGGTGCTCAATGCCTCGTAGTGGAGGTAGTCCCGGAGGTAGCTTGTCGGGGAAAACATCGAGAAATTCCTGCAAAAGAGAAGACAACACTAGAGGAAGAGTGTGAGAAGTGTTAGTTTGTGGTGCATTGTCCTTGCACGCAAGAACGTAGTGTAGGACACTAGATGGGTTCTCACACACTCCTCGTATCTCACTTTTGGTGGCAAATAAGACTAAGTTCTTCTTTTCGCTCATCGTGGAGGTGTTCGATTTGGGCTTGTGGCGCTCACTCTCTTTTTGGTGGGTCGCTCTCACTATGATCTCCACGATGGGTGGTTGCTTGTCGGCAATCACTTGGCTTGGCGACATTGGACGAAGGACGTACTCCTTGCCCTTCATCTTGAATATGTAGTGGTTCGTTCGGCCGTTGTGGATGACTACTCTATCAAATTGCCATGGGCATCCAATGAGAAGAAGAAAAACGGTCGGAATGACGTCGCACTCCAAGGTGTCTTCGTAGGCGCCAATTTTGAAGGAGACTTGTACTCGATGCTCTACTTGGATAGTGCCAGAGTCGCTAAGCCATTGCACTTTGTATGGATGAGGGTGCTTCGTCTTGGGCAATTGGAGCTTGGCGCAAAGTTCTTCACTTGCAAGATTATGACAACTCCCTCCATCGATGACGACCTTGACGGATCATCCATTGATGCCAGCCTTTGTGTGGAATATGTGGCATTTTTGGTCTTCTTCTTGTTGATGTTGGAGAGTCAAGACCTTGGAGACAACAAGAGCGGGACTTGAATCTTCATCGCAGAGGACTTGTTCCTCTTCATCATTCACTTGCCGGTGCATGGTGACTTGCTCAAAAGCGTCCATTTCTCCTTCACTCATTGAGTCATATGTGCCGTCGTCGTTGAGGATCATTGTCCGCTTGTTGGTGCACTCATAGGAGTTGTGGCCTCAGCCTCCACATGTGAAGCATTTGAAGGAACTTGTCTTGACGGTCTCATTGGTTGGAGTGGATGATGATGAATCTCTCGACTTGAAGTTGCTCATAGTGGGAGGATGACTTGGAGTAGATGAAGCTTTCTTGGAACTCGACTTGTCGATGTTGCTAGTAGAAGGCTTGGTAGTCGGTGTTGGAGTCGTTGAAGCTTGGTTGTTGGAGAAATTGTATGTCTTGGAAGAGAACTTGGCATACTTGAAATCATCTTGCACTTAGCATTCCGCTTTGGTGGCTTGTTGCACTAGCTCGATGAGGTTCGAGTATGGTTGGAAGTCGGCAATCTTCTTGATAGGGTGGTTGAGTCCATTCAAGAAACGTGCCATTGTTTGCTCATCATCTTCCGTGACATTGGCTCTTATCATGGCAATCTCCATCTCTTTGTAGTACTCTTCAACGCTCTTGGTTCCTTGCTTGAGTAGTTGTAGTTTCTTGAAGAGGTCACGGTAGTAGTAGGTAGGCATGAAGCGTGCTCTCATGACATCCTTCATTTGCGCCCAAGTAGTGATGGGTGGTTCACCTCTTGCCTCTCGGCGCTCTATGACTTGTTCCCACCAAATGAGGACATAGTCTTGGAACTCAAGGGATGCCATCGCGATCTTCTTCTCTTCTTCATAGTTGTGCAAATGGAAGATTTTGTCGACCTTCAATGCCCATGAAAGATATTCTTTGGGATCATTGCTTCCATTGAACTTGGGCATGGTGAACTTGAGCTTTCTGTAGCGTTGTTCTTCATTGTGTTGGGGTTGGGGATGATGATGCCCATGTTGTAGATGATTGTCAAGCTCGTGTCGCTCTTGGTGAGGAGTGTTGTCAACCTCATGTTGCTCTTGTCGTGGAGGATTTCCATTGTCATCATGCTCTTGATGAACTTGATGTTCTTGGCGAGCTTGTGGAGGAGCTTGTCGAGCTCGAGGAGGAACTTGAGGAACTTGACGGTGCACGCGAGCTTGAAATCTGCATTCTTGAATTTCTTTGCGAAGTGCTTCTTCTTGTTCACGAGCTTGTCAGCCTCGGTCGGCTACGGCTCGACTTGAATCTCGTAGGGCTTGTTGCGCCGCAAGTGCTTGAGCTTCACGGAGTTGGTGTAGACATGCTCGCTCTTACTCTTCATGTTGGCGTTGTCGTTGCCGTTCTCGAGCGAGAGCAAAAGCCTCCTGTGTTTGATGTCGTTGATGCTCTTGAGAGTCGGTGTCGCATAGAGGATTGAGGATTGCTTGACGATCGTTGCGCGCAGCATGGCGTAGAGTGTTCAATGTCAATGTACCTGAGCCGGAGAGGGTGAAGTCGGAGTGTCGACTTGAGCGAGTCCTTCTTGATGAAGACGAAGTGGAAGAAGAGCTGTTGAGCAACAAAGCACGAATTTCGTCCATCCTTGCGTCATTCTCTTGCTTGTGATTGTCGAGCTTGTGGTCGAAGTAGTCCCTTATATGTTGCTCGGAGAGTCGCAAGTCGGTGGTGAGTTTGTCGATGCGTTCACTCATTGCTTGTTGCTCTTGATGCAAAGCACGTTGTGCACCAAAGAGGTGGCTCTTGGTGACGTAGGAGTTCAAGTCTTCGTCTTGCTCCATGAAGAGTGGGTTGGTAGAAGTACTTGGCCTATCCATCATTCCAAGACAAATGTGAGTGGTAGAAAGAGAAGAGCACATACCAAATGTACCTCGACCGACGTTGAAAGTGGATCGATGATCACTCCAATGTAGGACAAGGAAATAGCACAATTTGTACTAGCTCTTGTCGGTTTATCACACCTACACAAGTAAAAGCTTATGGTGGAGCTTGGTTAGGATGGTGGCACAAAATTTCATGCAATTGTAAGTGAGCTTAAATAATGTTGGAAAAGATTCGCAAGATGCAATGTAACAAGTAGACCAAGCATATAAGGTATGCAGAAACACACATGCAAAAAGATAAGTAGGGTTGGGCAACCAAGGATGAGCCAAAATGTGGAATCCACGAAAATGCTCTTGTTGCACAACACTAGAGAGACGCTAGCACGATTGCACAATAGGCGGATACAGGAACTTGTGCACAACCTACTTAGCAAAAATGCAACGACTTCTATCCCAGGTATGCTTTATGCAAGGTGTTTCTATGATATGATCCAAGATGATCGAGTATGACAATCTTAATGTTGTATGATGCTATGGTTCTTACTTAAAAGCTCTTTGCTTATCTTTCCTCTTTGCTTAAAAGCTTTTTTGGCTCTTTGATGTTGGAGCTCTTTTCTTATGCGATGCTTGACGAACCAAGATAGCAATTGTGTATGCGATGACAACTTTGTGACACAATAGATGATACCAATATATGCAACAATGATGTATGTATGCTATGGGAAGTATGATCACTAATGTGCACACGTCTCGTTGCCGGCAATACTCAACGGCTCGTCTCGATGGGTAAGCAACGCAAAGGAGTAAGGCTATGATGGCTATCAATGTAATGGTAAGAGTGATATGTCCAATACCAAGACGAGGTTACCGTTCTTGCTTACGGTATGGTGTCAAAATGGTGGCACGAATACCAAGGTGTAGTCGAGGTGGTCGTTGTTGATGACGCGTCCATGGCGAAGATGAGCGGCGGCAATGATGATGTCGAACCGTACCTAGGTAGCGAAACACGAAAGGATACGAAACCGCAACTCAAATTCTGAAAGCTCGAAGTGGCAACACATGTCGAAGTGCGAAATGGTCCAAATGGTGGTGGTGTGCGGAAGTGGTGATGGTCTATTGGTGGTGACTACATTAAAAAAATTCAGTTTCGTCAGGGTCGGTCGGATGTCCGGGCTGGGCCGGTCGTCAGGTCATCGAACGTCCAGACTGGGTCGGACGTCCGGTGCCTGAGCGAAAATAAGGCACGGGATGAACTGGTAGGGTTCGAGGTGGAGATGGCGAAAATGGTCAAATCCGGATGATTTTGTGGATGGAAAGGGTGGGGAAAGGCGGGAAAAGCTAGATCCAGTCAAAACAAAGCAAATCCATGGATCCAAACCAACAAAATCTCAACACACTAACAAATCCCAAAAAAAAGTTTGGGTCCGTTTTTGTGGGGAAATTTTCGAATTAGGACGAAAAACAACAAAACAAGGCTAGCAACACAGCGGGGAGGCCCCGAAATCGTGATCAACGTGGCTCTAGATACCAAGATGATGTAGGGTAGGAACCCTATAGCCCGATCTTTCGTGATAGGAGCGGATCCCGCAATGAACACGAAGAACACGAAGTCGAAAGAGAGGGAAAACACAAGGGAAACAGAAGAGAAACACTAAACCAACACAAGAAAGTCACACATGTGCTAGATCCTCGAATACATAGGGTTCACACGGTACACGATCAACTAAGGATGATACAAGGGTAACGGTCTTCTCCGTGAGGAGGTCCTGATGTTCTTCCCTAAAGAGGGGTCTTGGATCCGCTTGGGGGATCTTCTCCGTAGGAGGCTCGAATCTCCGAGGAGAAGGTAACCAAGTGGATGAGCAAAGCTCTCACATGAAATATGAGCTAATCCTTTGCTAACCCTAGAAAGAAGGAATAGGTGGAGTATATATAGTCTTAATGCAAAAGACGGGGTGATGGGGTACATGGGCTGCCGCCCAACACGAATCAGCACACATGCGTCGGATGTCCGGGGGTAACTGGTCGTCCGGAGGCTCGCGAGGGTCCGGACGTCTGGTGCCTGTCGGACGTCCGTAGTTTCGGCTCGGGTGGTTTTCGGTCGGACGTCCGGTCGGGGTCGAACGTCCAGGCGTCGTCATTCGTCCGAGGGGCTCTGGAAATCCGTAGGTTTCGTCTCGGGTGTGGGTGTGTCGGTCGTCCGGAGGGGGCCGGATGTCCGGGGCCTCGAGGTCGTCGGACGTCTGGTGTCCGTCGGTCGTCCAGAGCCTGGGAACTTGGAGTGATTCTTCTTCTTCGTCTTCGTCTTCATGTCCATCTTCCTCTTCTTCTTCTCCTTGCTCCTTAGCTTCTCCATGGTACCTGAGCATGCACAAAGTATCCGTATGAGGTAATTGCCATGTCTCGTGTGCATCAAAGTGGAAATGTGAGAGGAGAGATGTCACCTCGGTTTCAAGAGCTCTTGCACATGCTTGTGTCATGGGTCCAAGAGGTGTTGAAGGAGATGTAGTTGGGTCCATGGGGATGGCCTTGGGATGCTCCGCATCAAGTTGCATATTGATGAAACACCACATTCGATTATTTAGTTCTCTCTCGGTTATGTACCCAACAATATAAGTGTTGTTAAACACGGCAAGAGGTGAAGCATATGAAAACTACACATTTAAGCAAGTTTAAATGAGGCCGGAAACAACAACAACAATTCCAGAAAATCCTCATATGCATATTTCGAATTAGCTACTGTTCTGCCCTAAAAATAATTTTAGAGTTGTTAAACATGCAAAGTAAGTACACAATGTTAGTCTATGCTTTTTTCTACCCCATTTACATATAAAGTTTATTTAAATCCGAGCTACGGTGAATTAGTTATGAATTAAATCATTTTAGCATGCAATTATGCAAATTAAATGCAAACAACATTTTAAACATGGGTGAAAGCAACATATTATGAAACTAGATGAAATTCTAAGCATTTTTCATATTTGTAGTTTTTACATATGATGCATAGTTCATGAGTTATTAAATGCATGAAGTTTAAGGTCCAAATTGTAATTATGTAGTGCATTGGTTAATTAGGAAATTCTCTGATAGGAAAAAAACAAAAGTGGGCCGAATCTACTAGCCCACCATAAGGGAAAAAAGGTGCTGGGGGTGGCCTCACCATGGGCCAAGCCTAGGTCGGTGGAGAGGCCGGGCAGCTCGGGCGGAAGAGGAGCTAGGCTGAAGCGGGGCTGCTAGGCCCATGAACGGGCGAAGGGGGGCGTGGTTCAAGCGCAGGCGAGCGACCAAATGACTCGAGACAGAGGCGTTGTTCTCTGCCCGAGCTGCAGCTTCCCAATGCAGTGGAAGCAGGGGCCGGCAATGGGGACTCCGTCGAAGTAGCCGGTGGAGCTGCGGGTCCATGGGTCCCGGGTCTGCTGCGGGAATGGCGGAGCTTGGGGCAGATCCAAGGCGGCGATGTCGACCTGTAGAGGGCGTCGCAGCAGGGTCAGAGAAGCACACTGAAAGGCAAGCGGGAGGAGAGAAGAGAAGAATGGGGCATCGACGGCGAGGTCCTGATCGAGGTCCAGCGAGAGCCCGTCGGAGCTTCGGTTGGTGGCGAGGAACGCATGGCGAAGGAGCGGTTCCTGGTGGCCGCTTGAGAATCCGGCGGCCATGGAGCTGTTACAGAGAACAAAGGAGAGGGATGAGACGTACGGGAGGAGCTCCGGAAGGAAAAGAAGATGGCACTGGGTGGATCCGGGCGGTGGCTCATCGGAGGGTCGTCGGGGCTCCGTTTTGCGACGAGGTTGCGCGGGTGAGAGGCGGCAGCGGTGGGGTCGAGGTCAGGCCATGGCTTCCCTGGCTCCTAAAGGTCTCATGTGCATGAGAGAGAGGGAGAAAACACACTCAGAGAAGAGCAGAAACAAGGGAATGAAAGAGAAAGGAAAACAAGGGGCTCGACGAGCAGTTCCTGCTAGTGCTCGGCGTCGAGGGAGGTCCGGAGGAGGAGGAATGGGAGCGCGAGGGTGCAGCTGCTGCTACCGGCGGCCTCACTGGTTGGATCGATGGAGGAGAATCAGGAGGAGAGGTGGAGGCTGCTAGTTGGGTGGATGGGCAAAATGAGGTGGATCTGGCAAATGGGTGGATGGATTTGATGGGTGGCGGCTGCGGCTGATCCTAGGAGGAAGGAGGCTGGTCGGCTGGCTGTGAGGTAGATCTGGGAAGATCCTGAGGGAGAGGGAGACCAGGTGGAGGTAATGGCGGCAGGGAGGAATGGATGGATGGGACAGATTGTTAGGGAGAGGGTAGGACTATATATATAAGAAAGAGGGGAGTTTGGATCATCCGATTGAAATCCGACGGTCGAGAATAAATAGGCTAGGAAAGTCTAAATAAGAAACGAAGATGTTTTAGGGAAGTTTGGGGATGATCTGAATCCAACTATGACGACTGCCCGGTTCGGGTTTGAAGCAGTTTTCGGACGCGCTCGAGAGGGGGTCTGAGAGAGGCCGACAAGTACCAAGGGTCGTGACAAAGGTCAACGAGTACGAGGAAGATGCGGCAACTGCGAAAGACTACGGGTTTTATGAAAACATGCGGATGCAATGCGGATGATGCGATGATGAAATGCAACAAAAAAAATAAAACACACGGCAACGACGAAATAACAGGAAGGCAACTGGAGCGTCGGTCTTGGGGCATCACACGGGTTCAGCAGGCAAACGCCTCGCTCGTGTTCAGTTAGAGCCCAAACAGCACCCACGTCCGTATGTGTACAAGAGAAACACGCATCACTCGGCCCCCGACCACCCACCGTAACCGGGAACTCCCCGATATTTTCCTCGCCCTCGTTTCTACCACGATTTTTCCATCATGGAAGACCCATAGAATGTCATGCAGCTGCGTCTCCGGCATGTAGCACGAAAAGCCCATTTTCTATCTTGATTTTTTGTCATAGAAGTAGGAGCCCACCCTATCTATGATGATACCGGGTTTTTTCACAATTATCATCATAGAAGTGTCATAAGCATGAAAGAAAAAAAATTGTTTGACTCAAAATGTCATAGATGTGTCTTTTTTTTGTAGTGCGGGCCTCTGGCGCTAGCTCCACGGCATTGATCTCTTGTGCCCATCGCTTTAGCTGGCGGTGAGAGGCGTGCAAAGATGCACCCCCATCAATGCATGGGGCGTTGGTGGCCTTCTGAAACTCCTGCTCACTGGTTTCCTCTTCATCCCCTCTGTCACTCACATTATCACAGATTTTCTTCTCTTGACCCCTGGCGGGCTTTCCATCATTCGAAAAGCATTTGCCGGGGCGATTTGCTTCACCACCTCGACCTTACCGCCACCAGCATTCTGAACTTTTTCCTTGTCACACTTATCATATTCTGCCCTCTATTTCTTGACAAGCTGCTCCACCTAGCAACACTCCTGAAGGTCATGGCCCTTGGTTTGATGGATCTTGCAGTACGGTCCATCGCCTTTCCCAGCTTTCTCGGTGGCAGCGGCTTCCCGGCAGGCAACGCAAGGGGCACCTTCCTTGCCGACGGCCTCATCATTGGTCTTCTTGTCGGTACTAAGTGTGCCCGAAACATCCACAATCATCACTGCCTTATCTCTTGGCTTCTTATTGCGCTTCTTGCCCTTTCTCTAACTAGTTGATTCATTCTCATCCTATGAATCAACATTGGTGAAATCTTCCGGGCAACTTCCTTCCTTCCTCCATCCGAGCACACTTATCCACGAGCGTGTATAGCTCCTTCACACACTACTACGGGATGCTGCTAACGCGACACTACGATCAGAGACCCTTCGAAGAAACTGTGTGTGATGCAATAATCGCAAATGGTGGTGTAAAAAACTGTCAAAAAAGGTGTGAAACGTTTGCGATGACGGATGCACCAAACACGGTTCATATTTTAATTGCATGTGTGATGTAGGGCATACAACTTAGTTGAATTAATTGTTTGCGATGAGGCAACACAAAAGAAACGGTCAGCCAGATCAAGGTCTGTGCAATATACGGCATGTGGTTTACTCGGCCTTGTCTTCAGTGTGTGACCTCTGTGGCAACCGTTCGCTCCCCACTAGCCTCTTCTTGTACCATGGTAAGAGTCCACCGCCTCTTCGCCTTTCCCTCTCGATTTGGAACTGCTGTCGTACTCTCTTCCTCCCTCCATTTGCCATCACCCTTCCTTCTGCCATTGTTCGATCATCTTTTCCATGGAGGGAACAAGCTAGAAACGACCCCGTTATTCTTGCCCCAATCTGAAAGATGACGTGGTGGAGGAACTCATTGATTGGTGCGACGTCATCACCTCGGCTAGCATGGCAGGTTCGTTGAAGACCATTCTTGACTCAACTAATAACATCATTACAAGAAACCCAAGGGTCCAGGAGCGGTTTGATCTCCCCTATTTTCTTCGCCGTGACCCTGATCACTGGCGCGGCGATGATGGAAGCCTCGCCTTGTGCAAGTTGATGCCGCTTGATAATGATACTGTGATGTTAAGATACCATTGCTTGAGCATATTCTTGGGCAGGTGCAAATGGATATTGGGTTCTTTATATTGGGTACAACTGCGAGTGGGAACTTGTGAATGTGTACACTCGTCACCGGGTTCCACTTCCAAAAATCTCAGGCTGCCCTGAAGTTGAGCACATGGGTATTCTACGTGCGTTCAAATACGATCATGGTGACTATCGTCTATGGAAGATGTCAATTTTTCAAGTTCCCAACCGCTCTTGGGGTTACACAGACTATGAAGTTGTTGCTATCTTTGACAAGCTTGTTGTCGTCCTTGCTTCCACGACTCGATGGATATTGATCAAAAATCAATTTTTGTACACGGATGAGTACTGTGGTGCAATTCAATACGAGGGTCTTGCGTTTGCTGCCACGACTCGTGGCAGTGTTTTTGCATGGAATCCTTATGGTTTCAGTACGTTTGTCTTCCAGTGTAATTAATTGTTTCATTCACATGCATGCGGGTTAGCTAGCTAGTTTCCCTTAAATAATTAACCTTCTTGTGTTTCCAAGGTCCTATGAACATGCCACCACCTATACTTCAAAAAAATTATAACCAAGGGGGAGATGACGATGGTGATGATCACGAGCATGAGGATGAGTAGGACCCATATACTAAGTGGCGCCTGGCAACTTATTCCAATGGATCACCTCTTCGTGTTTGTATACAGGGCACTGCTGATGTTACTAAGGAAGTAGGTGTTATCTCGCATGGTCGCACTCTACGGACCTATTCCAATATCCGTTGAAGGGTATTCGGGATGGATACTAATGTGCTAGGGCCAACACCTTCTCCCTGGTTCAGTATTGATAGTCTTGGAGAAAACTCACTCTTCCTTGGACAAAACTATTCAATGATGGTGAAAGGCGATCCAGTTGTTGTTGACACAACGTTTCTACCATTTATGAGAAGCAATTGTATCTATACATCAGACATTGCCATGCTTCCTTGCCGTGGCTATCACAATACGGGTATTGAAATAGGCCGCTTCAGCCTGGATGATCAGTCCTATGTTGGTCTCGAGACTGACAGTAGCTGGCCCTTCCCAGAGAATCACTTGTGGTTCAAAGCAATCGTTTCTAGCGTCGACGAGTGGTTGAGCTGAAGTTCATTTCATCGCTTTCTTATTTGTTGTGTGATAAAAACTTTACTTTACTAGAATGTTTTGTTGGAAATGATCTATAATCCAACATGTATCCTCGTTGTCGCTGTGGGTTGATGACTTGTTGTATGTAATCAATGGTACATTTGCATATGCGTCCATCAACTCACGCCTGCTAGTGGTGTCCATATGAATAGTGCTAGTGATTTTAGTTGCAAAAATTAGACAGTGCTAGTGATTTTTGGCTACATATATTGACAAATCACAGTGTTACAATGTTGACAAATAGCAATGTTACTAGATAAACAAATGTCAATTTTTCCAGTTTGACAAATGGCAACATACCCAATATGACAGATGCAAATCTTACCCAATTGTTTCTACGTCTTTGCACACGGGTCATCCAAAATAACCGTTTGCATTGAAGGGATGCACAAATCCTGCATTGTGAATTTTCCCTTGACTTAAGGGGGAAAAACCATATCTCTCACTTTGCACATGGGTGTTCTATCTAAAATGTTTGCAATCAAGAGCTGCACAAATCCCGCTCGGCACAGTTTCCCTTGGCTTCCTTGGGAAGCTGCTGGTTTTACATACGGGTGTTCTAACTAAAACATTTGCGATGAGTGTTTTATATTTCAAAACCATTGAAGTTTTTTTAGAAAGAACATCGTTTGAATAGTTTGTACATTAAGAGAGAGAAATGCAAGTTCGTTCAAACCATGTCTTTCATTCAGTCACATTGCGAATTTATATTCACATGATCTAGAATTCGAGATACAGTATTAAACCCCCAAAAAACTATTTCTGGCAGTGGCGGAGGCGGCGTGCCGCGCCATCGTTGTTGTTGTCGTCCTCCGGGACGTCGTTGTTGATGCCAAGGAAGCACAAAATGTTCTTCACTTGTAAATCAAACATCATGTCGTCGCGCAATCGACGGGTGGGGCATGGGAGGATGGCAAATGGCGCCGCTAAGAGGTAGCGGTCGACGCAGCGTCCCATGCCGCTGAGGGGGGCACGCACACAGGCATGGGCGCGGCAGGTGCAGCCAAACGCACGGGGACCAGTGTCGTGATGGGTGGAGGGGCGCGCACGGGCAGGGGCACGGGCGCGGCGGGTGCAGCCAAACGCATGAGGGCCGGTGCCATGTTGGTTGAAGGGGCGCGCACGGGCGCTGGCATGTACACGAGCTCGCGCGGGTCCGCGGAGAGCTCGCTGACGCCCGCGGCTTCCAGCTCGGCGACCAGCCCGTCAATGCTTTGGGGATGGTCGCTGGCACGGGCGCGGTGATGGGAGCTGGGACGGGAGTAGGGGCAGCAACCTCTGCGGCCAGCTCATTCCGGGCCATGTCCATGAGGCCCCATTCCTCCTTATTTTCTATCTCCTCCGGCTCAGAGTCGACTTCATCAAACTTAAAGACTAGTGGCAGATGATCATTCTGCGCCATGGCGTTGGTGGAGGTCTGCGGGAGGGAGGGGAATGGAAGGCGAACAGTAAGGCCACGCGTATTGAATAGCGGCACGGGCGCCATTAATTAAGAGGAAGGCGGGCGGCAATGGAAGTCAAAAGGCTTGCTTCCCAGTGAGCCTGCGCAGAGAACAACTCGCATGCTTCTCGGTGAGCCTGCGCATTGGAGGACAGCTTGCACGCCTCTCGGCCAGCCTGCGCATTGGACTCCACTCGCACGCCTCCTGTTCAGTCAAGGACAAGCAGTTGTCCGCATGGAACCTCCTATAGCCATTAAAAATGAAGACACGTGGCGTCACGTGAATGGTTAACAGAACACACACGATTTGAATTATGCAAACGTATGAGATATTAAAGTGGCAACCATTTTTTCAAAATGCCTTTGTTGGTTGTATCCGAGTGCGCCTTCCCTCAAAATGGACATGAAAAATACCACAGCATGTCGGGTGCCATTCCATGATAGCATGCCAAGTTTCATGAATTTTAGACGAGTTTTGGATTTACTAGAATTTAAAAACAAACTATCTCAACGTTTTGCGGGAAATCAATGGTGCCCTGGTGCTTGAAATTCATTCCCATTTCTTGCATGGGACCTAAGCATACAACCAAGGACACATATTTGATTCTTCAACCAATTTATATGCATTACAGCATGTGCATTTAGTTCAAATTTGAATTATGTACGTAAATGCATTGAAAACACAATTAATGCATAAAAATGTCCAAACGAACCCCGAAAATCCCAAAATTGACACAACACTCATGTTGTTCTATGTTTACACGAGAAAAAAATTGATAGCAATCAGAGGCAATGGATATCATTTCGTCCCCAAAGGTGGGACGTTCCCTACCCAAACCATCAGGCTTGTTGTGAGAAGGTCTGGTTTGTGAGAAGCATATCCCCAAACCTGACCTAAATGGGACAAATAATTTACCATGTCATGTTGATGCCACTCCATGATAGTATAGCAAGTTTCATGAATTTCAGACGATTTTTGGATTTACTAGTATTTAAAAACCAGTTATCTCAATGTTTGCGGCCGAGTGACCGTGGCAGGTCGTTTGAAATTAATTCCCATTTCTTGCATGGGACCTAAGCATGCAACCAAGGACACATATTTGAATTTTCAACCAATTTATATGCATTAGAGCATGTGCATATAGTTCAAATTTGAATTATGCACATAAATGCATTGAAAACTCAATTGATGCATAAAAATATCCAAACGAACCCCGAAAATCCTCAAAAATTCACAAAACACTCCTGTTGTTCTATGTTGACATGAGAAAATATCTAAAAGCAATAAGAGGAAATGGATATCATTTCGTCCCCAAAGGTGGCACGTTCCCTACCAAAACCATCAGGCTTGTTGTGAGAAGCATATCCCCAAACTTGCCCCAAATGGGATAAAAAATTTACCACAGCATGCTGTGACCCCATTTGTAATTCAAATCAAGATGAAAAATCAAGTAGATCCCACACATTTTATTGTCACCAGCCGTGTGAGATGCAGCAGAAAATATCTTGGAGCACCATCGGATTATAGTACGGATACGACTTCCGCGAGAAGGTGCGACGGCTACAGCCCATAGCCCGCTCTGAATAAGGGGCCGTGTCTGATGACACTTTGCGCGCCAGTTTTTTCGCTGAAGAGATTCCAACTTTTCGGCTTCCGTGGAAATATATACCTCCCCGCCCATCCCCCTTACCAAAAGTCGCATTTCCCCTGTTTCTGCCTTCCTTTCCAAGTTGAAACCTTCACTCCTTGCTTGCAGTGCCGCCTCCTCACCGGCGATGCTCCTTAACGCTGCTCGGACATGCCTATCTAGGCAGGTAATCCACACCCAACCCCCATACTCCTCCTCCTTCCAGATCCCACATGCCCCGGCCGCCGGCGTGAGCGCAATACCTTCCACCCAAATCACCGACACTGAGGGAGTCCTAGACTAAGGGGTCCTTGGGCGTCCGGCCTGTTACCTATTGGGCTGGATTAATGGGCTGTGAAGACATGAAGACCGAAGGTTGTACCTGTGTCCGGATTGTACTCTCCTTGGCGTGGAAGGCAAGCTTGGCAACTGACTATGAAGATTCCTTCTTATGTAACTGACTCTATGTAAACCCTAGATCCCCTCAGTGTCTATATAAACCGGAGGGGATAGTCCGGAAAGGACACATTCATTACCATAGTCATACAGGCTAGGCTTTTGGGGTTTAGCCATCACAATCTCGTGGTAGATCAACTCTTGTAACACCCGTATTCATCAATATCAACCAAGTAGGACATAGGGTATTACCTCCATAGAGAGGGCCCGAACCTCGGTAAACATTGTGTCCCCCTGTCTCCTATTACCATCGATCCTAGACGCATAGTTCGGGACCCCCTACCCGAGATCCGCCGATTTTGGCACCGACATTGGTGCTTTCATTGAAAGTTCCACTGTGCCGTCGACGAAAGGTTCGATGGCCCCTTCAGTCGTCTATAGCGACACTGTCCAAGGAGAAACCTTCCTCCCTGAACAGATTTTCGTGTTCGGTGGGTTCGTACTGTGGGCCAACTCGCTCACCCATCTGGAGTAGATCAATAGCTATGCCCCTGGCCACGAGGTCAAATTTGGAAACTTGAACTACGTCGTAGATATCCGTGGAGACTTGATCTCCAATGGATTTGAGACCGCAGCGATCGTTCCCCTTCGCTCCGAGGAACATGACTTAAATCTGTCATCGGATCACATCTAGGAGATGGTCCCTGTTTTCTGCAACGGCCTTAGAACCAGAGAAGATTGTGCCATCCAAAGCCACAGAGTCCACGGCGTTGGAGCCGCACACAGACTCGGCACCCCATGATATCTGCGTCAATGGAACTCTGGATTCGTTTCCGGCTATAAATTCCAGACCATATACGCTGGCGGACACTGAGCTAGATCGGTTATCGATCTTCGAATTCAGTGCCACAGACGTCTTTCAATACTCAACTTTGGGCGATGTGCTAAACTCTTTAAGGAACCTGTCATTCACGGGAGGCTCACAGCCAAACTATGTCCAGTTTGAACTAGGGGCTGATGACAGAGTCCCACCCGCCACCCACTTCATAGCCACTTTCGAGGACTTAACCGACATGCCCACTCCTGGCTCTGCAGACATTGACGGTCCAGACAACGATGCAGATAAGGAGCAAGGCCAAGATCCGCCAGTCATCAGGCGCAAGATGGCCACCCCTTCACATGACGTGTACATGATCGATACACTCAAAAAGCCTCGTGGTAGAGACAAGGGAGACCCAGTTAAAACTCCTGAGTCACAGTCTAAGTTCCGGCGCCCCAAGTCACACCGCAGCAACAATGCCACTGAAGAAAATAGTACTCCAAACGGCGCCGAAAGTAAGGAAGACCATGTGGGAGCAACATTCGAGCAGGAAAACGGGCAAGCCAGCCCCGACAAATAGGCCCTGCACATCGACGGATCCAAGGATGACAACTACCTTCCGCTCTCTGAAGATGAGGTAAGCCTTGGCAACGAAGACTTCATCGTACCTGAAGAGCCCCTCGAACAGGAGCGCTTTAAGCGCTGGCTGATAGCTATGGCAAGGAGCCTGAAAAAGAAGCCGTAGCAGCTTCAAGCTGACCAAGACCTACACAATGACAGATGGACCGAAGTCCTGGTCACCGAAGAATACGGCCTCAGTGGCCCAGCCAAAAACAACCCAAAGCACAGATCGCTCTACCAGTCGGATGACGGGGCGTTGGAGCCCATACCGTCGTCACACAACACGGCAGGTCGACGACAACTCTGTCTGGATAAAGTGGTAACTCAAGCCGAACACCAGACCGCCCCACCTCGCCATAAAGAAAAGAACAACGCAGGCCACGATTACCCAGACAACTTGTAGAGGGACTCGGACAATAGAGCAAGAAGCACAAGACCGATCTACGGATCGCAAAAACATGCTTCGACAAGCAACGATGGCTACTTATTGGGACGCGTCACACCTCGCCCCGACTAGGCCGAAAACGACAATGGGTCTCCTTCGGAGTTACGCCGCAGTGTGGCCCAACATAAAGGCGCCGCAAACCCGCTTTGCTTCACATATGAGGTAATGGATCATGAATTCCCCGAAGGATTCAAACCTGTCAATATTGAATCATACGACGGGACAACCAATCCTGCAGTATGGATAGAAGGTTTCATCCTCCACATCCATATGGCACGTGGAGACGACCTCCACGCTGTTAAATACCTCCCACTAAAACTAAAAGGACCAGCTCGGTGCTGGTTAAATAGCTTGCCTGAAAATTCCATAGGCAGCTGGAAGGACTTGGAAGAGGCCTTCCTCGATAACTTCCAAGGACCACATGTCCGGCCACCAGACGCCGATGACCTCAGTCACATCATCCAACAGCCCGGAGAAACAGCCAGGGAGCTCTCGACCCGATTCTTAGTAAAAAAGAACCAAATCGTCGACTATACGGACGTCGAAGCCCTCGCGGATTTCAGACACAGCGTGCGGGACGAATGGCTGGCACGCTACCTCGGCCAAGAAGGACCTAAATCCATGACAGCTCTCACTGCTCTAATGAATTGCTTTTGCACGGGAGAAGATAGCTGGCTCGCTCGTAGAAGCAATAGCGCCAGCAACCAGGGCACCTTCGAAATCCAAGACGCCAACGGCAAGCCACGGGGAAGCAAAAACAACAATCACACTGACAATGAAGGATCAGGCAACACAGCGGTTAACACCGGATTCAGCAACCCCAAGCCCGGTCAGCGGAAGAAGCCATCCAAGGCAAATCGAGATGAACCATCTAACCTGGACAGGATTTTGGACCGACCCTGCCAGATTCATGGCCACCCCGATAAACCAGCCAATCACACCAACAGAAACTGCTGGGTCTTTAAATAGGCCGACAAGCTCAACACCGAACACAGGGGAAGGAAGCCGCCAAGCGAAAGGGATGACGGAAAGGTTCACCAACGAAAAACCGGGGGTCTGAAGCAGTCTCCACCCGAGGATCGACTACCCCTAGAGCGGCAATAGCAACCCGCTTCTGTCGCCCACTCTGTACACCTACAAAGTTTGTACCACGCGTACATCATTACGCACTCAAGATACCATTGGCATCGGCGGAAGCACAATACGGACAAGCCTGCTAGCACTCCAGTATCTTTTTTCCATGTATAACTATTTACTTTTTTTTCCTCTTTCGATATCCTTTCAAAAAAGCAGGTGACGACCAGGATAAAAAGCGGAAACCGGCTCTATCGGAGTCCGGATCCGTATACTCACCGAAGGGGCTATGTCCATCAAGGACTCCCCCCACCGAGGACTGGCGGCGCTGATGTGCGACAGGAGGTCCAAAATAACTTTTTGTAGACCGCACTCTTTATTTTTTGAGCCTGTACTATGTCTGTTCCTCCGCCTCCAAACCCGAGCATGTCAAATAGTCGGGGGGATGGCTTTTATATACATATATCATAAGTAATCATCAGCATATCACTCAGTTACCAGTAAACAATATCCGAGTTAGTCATCAGTATGGTTTTGCCGACAAATGTGGATCCTACGGTTATTTCACAAAAATACCTTGGCCTAACTTGCCAGGGGCTCGGTGTGGGAACAAATGAGTTGCCAGTAAAAGCCCGAACAACTCTATGGCATACTTCGGCGTCGCAAGTTTGGCCTTATATGCATCAGCTCCGAATCATTGTCTTGGGTCAATAGTTGGGTTGCCCGGCTCCTGTGCTTGCTACCCTACATTCGGCTCTATCGGCTAGGGTAGCAAAGGGAGAACTATTGCGATTGTGCCCTAGTCTAAACCGGACGAGCACCTCAATAGAGAAAGCCGAAAACTGACTGTCAGGATGTGGTGTGAGCTAGTCAACCACTTGACGACTTATTAGAATCTTTAGCAATTCTCCGTGTCACACGAGGAATATTTTTCAGGTTAAATATGCAAGGCACCATACGCCGCATACATACCAGGGGCTATGTCATAGCTCCACCATAAAACTCCTATGGCTAAGTGAAAGTGTTAACGCCTTATAGTCCGATTGCCTGGTTCACCACATTATCACCTCCTTCATGGACCAAGACGTTGGATAAAGAGTGATTAAATGCTTTTCCGAACACCCCCGTACTTCCTACGAGGGGGCTTATGCCGACGACTGGAAAACTTTCAGATCATATCAAAACAGCCGCACAGGAGGAATTCAAGCTTTCAAGAAAAACATAAATAGATTAACTATAAAATTGTTTTTCACAATTTTCATACACCTCACTTGAACATTATGTCTTTTGAGCACTGACCCTCTATAAAGCGGGCGGCCTCTAGGACGTCTTCAAAATAATGCTCCGGTTCCGGATGGTCCTTGCCTTTGGGTGAACCCTTCGTCGCAACATCGATGGCCTTCATCTTCCCCCAGAATGTCTTGACTCGGGCAAAAGCCATCCATGCACCCTCAATGGACACTGACCACTTCACAGCGTCAATACACAGCACCGCATCAACAAGCCTTTGAACTAAACCGAAATAGCTATTCGGAACAGGCTCGGTTGGCCACAACCGGAGTACCACGTCTTTCATGGCAGCGCCGGACATCCTATGAAGTTCGGCCCACTGGGACATCTGTTCATTAAGCAACAAAGGGCACTTTGACGCGCCAAACTGCGACCAAAAAAGCTTCTCCATCGCATATCCATCCCGCACTTGATAATATTGCGCCGCATCGGAAGAACTCTTCGGCAAATCCAAGAACTCGTCCGAAGAACTCCATACTTGGCTGAGCTGGGGATAGTTCGGGTCACCGAGCTTGGTTTGCAGCAGAAAGAGCTTTCCAGTCGCAATCTCCCTCGCCTATCGAACCTCCTCACAGGCCGCTATGCATTCTGACTGCGCTCCTCTTGCCTCTTGTAAGGCCTTCTCCAAATCAGCCGTTAAGGCTTCATTCTTCTTCTCCAGAAATTCACAACGGCTGGTAGCATTCCCCAGCTCGAGCATCACCGTGGATATCTTCTCCTCATCTTGGCGCTGTGCAGCTCGTTCGGCTTCTAACTCAGCCGATGCCTTTTCGGCAGTAGCATCGCTATGCCGGGCCTGCTCCTTGGACCGGGCCAGCTCCGCTCGAAGAACTTCAATGGCCGCAACACCATCTGCAGCCAAATTTCAGTGTCATGCTTACACCACAAAAATGTATGAGGATTGCACCGAATACATACATTGCGACTCGTCAAGATGCATATTGATTAAATCAAGATCATCCCCTACAACATCAAGCTTCCGCTGCAAATCGACAATCTCGATAGTCCGGGAAGTGGCCAAAGGGGAAGCAGCCCGCGTTCAAGGTTTATCAGGTTAGTCCTCAAACGATCCTTTTTCGATCCTCCGTTTTGCTTCCCAGTGGAAGCAAACCCGAGTATCAAGGGCTAGTACCTATACACAGGCGTTCGCAAATGAAACATAGCTGAAAACGTTATGTTACAAACCTCGATGCCCTTCAGTAGGCTTATGAAGGCTTCATTTAATCCGCTCTTTGCGGACGAAATCTTCTCAATCACTATACCCATCAAGGTACGCTGTTCCCCCGAGACGGATGCTTTCTGCAACATGTCCCGCAACATATCCGGAGTCTCTGGTTTTCCGGAAACTGCTCCAACATCACGATCATCCTTTGAAGGAATCTGCTCGCCCACCTCCAAAATCGCTGTCGGCTGTGAATCGGACAATCCAAGGCCCTCGTTACCATCGGCCCCGAAATCCCAGATGGTCGGAGGTCCACCTTGGGGTACCATCTCTTCTGTCCCCTGGTCTAAAGGGACCATCCGCGATGACACTTGAGAGTCATCCGGATTGTTGGGCGAGGAGGTTTAAGGAGGCTTCTCACTCTCCATCATCTCTGGAAGGAGACTCCCTGAAGAAGATGATCACCCAGAAAAACTTTGTGCCAACCTGTAAAAATGCATGAATGCGTTACGGTAACATCAACGGAACAGGACACTATCAAGGTACTCCGGACCCTCTTACTGTTCGGCCGAGGGTTTGTCCCCTTGTTGGAGCTGCTCAACGGCATCATCTTCCAAGCCCAAGCTGGTCGACGGTGGCATCTTGCCCTTCATGGAAGAGCGCCCCTCCGCATCTTTGGAGGCGGCCCTTTTCCTCTTGTTTGGAGAAGCGACATAGGGTCCTTTCTCGCCTTTGTCTTCGGGCAAGGAAAGGTTGATTTCTCCGGACTCAGTGTCGTACTTGTCTCCAAAACCAAGGTCATCTTGGGTCTTCTCGCCCTCCCCTGCTGATGCCTGGTACGGCGCCGAGGCCAGCATCCTTGTTAACACAGGAGTAGCTGAGTCTTCGGGAAGGGGAGCCGGACACCTAATCAATTCCACCTTCTCTATCTAGCCCTGAAAAAGGATGATACCATTGGTTTATTGCCACTGGATACCTGACTGTAAGGTATTCGGTAAACATGTACTTACCGGGGTGTCCGGATGGTTGCAGTCTAGGCCGACATCTCTGGCGGTGTCCGGCCATTTCCTTTGTTTTCCGAAGACTAATCTGCACATTCCTTCGTGCGTTGTGCCAAAGAAGTTCTGAAGAGTCAGCAGCCCTTCTGGATTGAACTCCCATAGGCGAAGAGGCCGTCGCTGGCACGGCAGGGTCCGACGAACTAGCATTATATGAACGACGCTAGCTATGTCAATGTCCCTCTCAATGAGGCTCCGGATGCGACTTTGTCGAGTTTTCACATCATTCGTTGATCGCGAATCTAGCCCCTTATTAATCCACGATGCAAGTTAAGTGGGAGGGCTGGGTCGAAATACAGGCGCGATCGCCCACTTGGAGCTGCGAGGCTCGGTGATATAGAACCACCCCTGCTGCCATAGATGAGAAGATTTGGCAAAGGATCCTTTTAGCCAAACGGCGCTAGCAAGCTTGTTTACTGCAGCGCCACCGCACTCGGCTTGCTCCCCCTCTACCACTTGCGGCTTCATATCGAAGGTCTTGAGCCACAAGCCTAAGTGTGGAGGAGTTTGGGGGAGGGCTTCACACGTGACGATAAACGTCGAGATAAGAATAAAAGAGTCCGGGGCCAAATCGTGGAAGTCTAGCCCGTATCCGGTGCTTCATTTTTGGGTGAGAGGGAATGGTCCTCGCACACTTCTTGGTCAGGGACGTCAGTCCATTCCACCGCGAAGTCGGCGAGGGCGGCACCCTTGATGATCCTGGTGGTGTTGAATTCCACCTGGAATGCATGCATTTCAGTGTTCCATTCGGCGACCCTCCCCATCACATTGGGGCTCCGGAGACAACCTTGATGGGGTGGCCTTGGAAGTAGTGGCGTAGCTTTTGGGAGGTGATGAGGAGCGTGAGCAACATCTTCTGTGGCATGGGGTAGCGCGCCCGTGCATCGTGCTGCATCGTGCTGAAGGATTATGCCGGGTGTTCGACGAGGGTGGAGGCACTAGCAGGGTCCTGCTCCTCCTGGGGCTGGGGGTCCTCAGGAGCCTTGTCATTTGTTGAGGCTGCCATGGCCTCGGGGCGCCATCCTCTAGATCCCGTTGGCCGGTGGGGCGGCCCAGGCCTCAGCGGTATCGCCCTGAGACTGCGGCGCCCCGACCGGGTGCAAGGTGTTGCCCCACGAGCCCTTGGCTGGGCGATCCTCGTGGACTGCCACCAGCACTGTGCTGGCAGAATGAGGCTTGGCGGACAGGTAGAGCATCAAAGGTTCAAGGGGGCGCAACACTACCATCACCGGAGGGATGGTGAGGTACTTCTTCAGGTCTTGGAAGGCCGCGTCAGCCTTCGGAGTCCACTCGAATGGCCCCTTCTTTTTCATCAGCTTGAAGAAGGGGAGGGCGCGCTCCCCCATCTTGGAGATGAAGCGCCTGAGCTAGGTTACGGAGCCCGCCAGCTTCTGCATCTATCGGCGTTCTGAGAACGGGGGTCCACTGACTTGCCTGCCTGCGGCCCACGGTGTGGCTCTGCGAGCGGGCCCATACAGCCCATCTTCACCAGCAAGGAATCAAGACCCTCGCGAGGGGCCAAGCCTCGCGAGGCGAGCGACACAAGACCTCCTCAGGAGCGGCCTCACAAGGCTGGCTCGCGATGGGCGGAGAGTTCAAGGCCAGGCAAACCTCGCGAGGTTCTACTGACATGAGCCATGACGACCAAGGCCAGGCGGGCGCCAGCACGCATAGTGTCCTTGTTTCCTCTTTGATGCTAAGGAAGCAGGCGCAGACGCGGAGTACCAAGGCGTCAAGCAAAGGTTTCCATATCAGTGCAACAAGACCAAGACTAGAAGGATGGCAAGATGGAGGTCACCGTGGAGCCCAAGATGGCGTCACCACCAGAGCCTTTGGCGGGCGAAGACTGCTTTTGTCAGGATAAGCTGTACTAGCTATCCCCTTTCAAATTGGCCACTGTTGGCTCCCTTCGCGCTCAATATTTGGGGAGAGGACCAGGGCCCCTATAAATATAACTAGCCACCACCGTAGCTAGGGGATCGATCGTTCGGTCTGGCCAAGAGAGACCAGCGCAACCACAAGTTCACCAAGCACAAGAACACCTCTCCTCTGGAGGCTGTTCTTTCCCTTGTACTATTCATCCTTAGCCCAATAGGCAATCCACCACACCACACTGGAGTAGGGTATTAGACCACAATGGTGGCCCGAACTAGTATAAATCTTGTGTCCTTTGTGTTGCGAGTTCGTCGAGTTAGTTCGTAAGATCTTAGCTGAGTTAGGACGTGGATCGGTAGGTGGGAGATCTTCGCACGCACTCTATTGTTTGAACCTTGAGGGTTTTGCCGGAATATGTGATCCGACAGCATCTCCTTGAGGGTTTGCTGTAGACTCATCCCTTCTATGGCCTTGACTTTCTCTAGGTTGGCCTTGATCCCTCTATGCAACACCAGGAAGCCCAGCAGCTTTCCTGATGGGACACCGAATACACACTACTCTGGGTTGAGCCGCAGGTTTACCTAGCGCGGGCTGGTGAAAGTCTCCTCCAGATCCTTGATAAACGTTATCGCCTCCTGAGATTTCACCACTATGTCATTGATGTTTGCCTTGGCATTCCTCCCAAGCTGCTGGCCCAAGGCGATGTGCATTGGCTGCTGGAAGGTCGCTCCGGCATTGCGGAAATCGAATGGCATGCATATGTAGCAGTACACCCCACACGGAGTTAGAAAATCCATCTTCTCAACATCCTGCACCGCCATCTTGATTTGGTGATGGCCCGAGAAGGCATCCAGGAAGCATAATAAATCACACTCGGCGGTGGAGTCGACAATTTGGTCGATGCGCGGGAGAGGGAAGGGGTCTTCAGGACAGGCCTTGTTGAGGTTGGTGAAGTCAACGCACAAGTGCTCCTTCCCGCCTTTCTTGGGGACGATGACCGGGTTCGCAAGCCAATCCGGGTGCCGCACTTCTCAAATGACACCGGCCTCCTGCAACTTATGGGACTCCTGGATGATGAATGACTGTGTGACGCCCCGAGACCGATGCGCCAGGTGTCTTCCAGTTATTCGCTGTGGTTGCCTTGTCATTCGCTTGCTTGTTGCATCTTGCCATGTCATCATCCGCATTGCATCTGTATGTTTTCAAAACTCGCATCCATCCCGGCCTCCCCATTCCTTCCGTTGTCCATTCTGAGCACAGGCACGCTTGCACGCGCCCGCGGCACGTCCGAAATATCATTTTATAAGTGTCGAGAAAAATGTTCTCAGAATGGGTTGAAAGTTGGCATGTGGTGTTGTTATGTTGCGAGTAGGCTACCTGCCAGGTTTCATCGCATTCGGAGTCCGTTTGATGCCCCAATGGATAACTATAGCAACAATATAGTCGGTCTAACGTCGGACGTTTCCATTCTTCGGAAATACTCCCCGGGCTGCATTCGTTCTCTTTCCTCTCAGCCCAACTCTTCTTCACAGCCCACTAATCCAGCCCACTAAATCTCCCCTCCGACCAGGATCCGTTCAATTGCGATTGGAGGGTCCAAATCATCCTCAAACCCATCAAACCCTAGCCTCTACCCTATTTAAGCTCACCAACATGCCATTTTTGTCCTTCTCCTTCCTCCCCCTCGAAATCCGTGCCCCCCCCAATCATCTTCCTGCCGCCTCCCGCCTCAATTTCCGTGGCCGGCAACCCCTCCATCGCCACTTGGCGCGCCCTGTTTGGTCAGCTGCCACCTGAGCGCCACTGTGGGTGTCAAAACCACCGGATCTCGGGTAGAGGGTCCCGAACTATGCGTCTGGGCGGTTGGTAACAGGAGGCAGGGGACATGATGTTTACCCAGGTTCGAGCCCTCTTGATGGAGGTAATACCCTACGTCTTGCTTGATTGTTCTTGATAATATGAGTAGTACAAGAGTTGATCTACCACGAGATCAGAGAGGTTAAACCCTAGAAGCTAGCCTATGGTATGATTATATGTTGTACGGACTAAAACCCTCCGGTTCATATAGACACCGGAGGGGACTAGGGTTACACAAGGTCGGTTAAAAAGGAGGAGATATACATATCCGTATTGCCTAGCTTGCCTTCTACGCCAAGTAAGGTCCCATCCGGACACGAGACGAAGTCTTCAATCTTGTATCTTCATAGTCCAACCGTCCGGCCAAAGGATATAGTCTGGCTGTCCGGAGACCCCCTAATCCAGGACTCCCTCAGTAGCCCCCGAACCAGGCTTCAATGACGTCAAGTCCGACACGCAGTATTGTCTTCGGCATTGCAAGGCGGGTTGTTCTCCAAATTTTGAATGTTTGTTAAGTAGTGTCCGAGTTCAAGGGAGAGCACGAGGAGTTCATCCGCATCAAGCCACGGGATGGATTCTCCATGTACAACCCTCCAAGCTGGGTGAGTTATATCTCCTTACTCCCATTCTTCCCGCATTCTTTGTCGTAGGTACTCACCTTGCCATTATACGGCAGGAACTGCGAAAAGCCATAAGGGAGGTCAACAGCCCATCTCCACAACAAGAGGACCCTGACCGGGCCCTCGGTCCCGAACTCGAAGAAGATCCGGACATATTCGTGGAGCTGATAGACAGGCAGTTCTATTAATTGAGCTGTGATGACGCCATGGTGGCCATTACAGCCGACTATCCCGGACTGCTCCCTGCGTCGCACTTAAGAAAAACAAAAATCCCAACTCCAAAAACTAGGATCCCCTTTTAGACACTTCTCCTACCATATACATATGGTGTTTTACACGGAAGGCATTCGGGACACCGTGCCGAACCCGCAGCAACTCGCCAACAAGAGGCACCGACGCCGGGTAGGCCAAAAAGGAAGGCGGTCAGGATGGAGACGCCGGAGCAGAGGTATGACAAAAACCCCACTCCGTGGTTGTCGTATTTCTCAAAATGTAATGACATCCATGTTTCTTTAATAGAAAAACGCTTGCCGGAATATGTCCGTAGAGGCTGCCGATCATGCTTCCACCAGTCGGGCTCCAGGGCCGGACATAGAGGCGGAAGCCGACATGGGGTGGACGCCGGATACTCCTCCTACAGAGGATGCGGATAGACTGTTTGCTACAAATTTAGAAGTGGAGAGCGCCATGAATCATAGGCATCGCCAGGCCGTACTCCGTGACGCTTGCTTCTCACCAGAGGCATTTGATGCCTTCAATTCTGGAGACACGTACCTCTGTGCTACTCAAAATGGTCTAGCCAGAGCCACTGACCAATATGTAAGGGATGTACGGGTAAGAAAATCTAACGATTATATGTATCAGTAGCCCCTGAGACTTGAAACAGTTGGCACAACTGATTTAAGGATCCTTTATTGTGCAGGTTCTTACAGAGAAGAATACTCGACTGTCACAGGAGCTGGAGGAATGCAAGACCCAACTTCGGGCCGCCATTGCTGCATTGAAGGAACCTGAAAAGTCCCCAGCTGGTAACATTTGTTTCAAAGAATGATAGATATTGTATAGTGTGCGGCATGGCTGCAGATCTAACAGTAGATATTGCAGATGACTCCAGAGAGATTCCGGAGGACCAGCGTGCCGTACGACATCTAAAGGCTGGCGAACGCGTGCTGACTAAGGTCAGGCGGGAGAAAAACAATCTCCAAGACGCCAATAACAAGCTGAGCATGGAACTGAAAGATGTTCGAGCCCAGCTTGCGGACTCCGAGAAGGAGAATAAGTGGCTTCAACACGGCATTTTCACTAAGTGCTTGAATGAACCCTTAATAGGGTGCGGCAGAGACGCCGGCTAATAGAGTTATGTCTGCAGGTATGCTGACGGGTCGTCCCGCGGAGGAGATGCCCGGGTCTGCGGGTGATCATCTACCCGAGCTCTCACAACTGCACGAACAAGTTCGGCAGGTGATGCAAGGTATTGCCCAGGCCTTGTGGCCATCTGTCTCCATACCGGAAGGCATTCGAGAGCTTGCGGAGAAGCTCAAGGGAGCACGGCGGAGCTTCTGATTATGGAAGATATCGGCCTGCCGCCAAGGTGCCAGGGAAGCTTGGGCCATGGTGAAGACGCGGTATACCAAGGCTGACCCAAACCACATGGCCGAGGTCGGACCTATGGGGCCCGATGGGAAAGAGATCCCTGTTAGCTTAGTGTATGGGCAAGTAGAATTAGCTGCAAAGTGTTCCCAATAGGATTGTAGGCTAGACAGCCTGTTGGATGGTATAGAAGAAGAATTTAGTCAGTCTACATGACTATGTAATTAAAGTTACATGTATAATGCCTTCTAGCCGGATTGTAAATCATTTGTCACGGCGGACCTTTTCGCTTCAACCTCGGGACCCAATAGTCCGGAGTGTATCTGAATTCCCGCTCAGTTATATAAGAACCGGGGTATGTGTGGAAACCAGGTGTAGGGGTCATTAGTGCTTGAACAGACAAGTATCCAACTAGTTATGTTATATTACATGGGTAGTAAGAAACATCTTCCAGGGAGAATAGTTCCGTTAAGGGTTCCTTTCCCTGGGTACGCATGCCCTAAAGTGCATGTCCGGACTGCGAGAGGAGACGCAGGCAAAAACATCTGGGGGCACATATGGAAAATAAATAAAAATCATCTTTTGTTCACCGACCGAATATTCCCTTAAGAACGCTAGCTTTCGGCTTCACCCAGTCTGAGGTACACATCCGGCTGACCCGGTAGTAACAATCGCAGAGGTGCTCCCCTTATGCCCTAGCCGAATTAACGGGAACGTAGGGCATAAATACAAGACCCAGGCAACCCAGCTTGGCCAAAACATTAGTCATATCGATGCATATAATGGTGAAGAAAAGGTACATGCGGAAGAATAACACATGTGCAGGGCATGAAGCCCAGATGAATAATTAAGCTTCTGTGTAAAAAGCCCCCAGGTATAATGAGCGTGGTTAGCGCGTCAATAGTGTGCAAGCAAGGCACAAGTTGGCCCTTGAAGGCCTTGAGAAAGAATAAAAGAAAGGAAGAGAAAAAACACAGATAATGTATATGAAAAAAATGGACAGAGGAAGGAGACGCACATAGAGTCTGGCACTAGGCGTAGAATCTTCGGAGCCTGCCTGCGTTCCATGGGTTCCGCTCAAGTCGATTATTCGATGCATCCCGCAGACGGTACGCTCCACCGGTCAGAAATTGGTCAATAATGAAGGGACCTTCCCATTTGGGCTTGAGCTTGGTCTTTTTCTTCTCCAGCAGGAGTAGAACTAGCTCGCCAACATTATAAGTTTTGACCTGTACTTCTCTGCTTTCGTATCTGCGAGCCTGTTGCTGATAGAATGCGGAAAGTGCTTTTGCCACGTCGCGCTCCTCCTCCAGGGTGTCCAGACTGTCCTGCCGATTGAGCTCGGCTTCTCTTTCTTCGTACATGCGCACTCGAGGTGATCATGAATTATGTCGCAGGGCAGAACCGCCTCTACGCCGTACACCATAAAGAATGGTGTGTATCCGGTAGTACGATTCGGCGTGGTCCGTAGCCCCCAGAGTATGGAGTCGAGCTCCTCTACCCAGTGCGTGCTAGACTCCTTTAAGGACCGCACTAATCTGGGTTTGATGCCGCTCATGATAAGACCATTTGCTCGCTCAACTTGTCCATTAGTTTGTGGGTGATAGACAGAGGCATAATCGAGCTTAATGCCAATGTTGCTGCACCACAATTTTACCTCCTCGGCTGTGAAGTTCGTGCCGTTGTCAGTGATGATGCTATGGGGGACGCCATAATGGTGTACAACCCCGGTTATGAAGTCTATCACCGGTCCAGATTCGGCCGTTTTAACAGGTTTGGCTTCTATCCATTTGGTGAATTTATCCACCATGACTAGTAAGTATTTTTTTCTTATGGGTTCCCCCTTTAAGGGGTCCAACCATGTCAAGCTCCATACCACGAAGGGCCAGGTAATGGGGATTGTTTGGAGGGCAGTGGGTGGCATGTGGCTTTGGTTTGCAAAAAGCTGGCAACCGACGCATCGTTGGACCAAGTCCTGTGCGTCTACGCGGGCTGTCGGCCAATAAAAACCTGCACGAAAGGCCTTGCTTACAAGGGCCCGGGCTGCGGCGTGCTGGCCGCCGAGTCCGGCATGAATTTCTGCCAAAATCTTCCGCCCTTCCTCTTCGGAGATGCACCTTTGAAGGACTACGGTAGTACTTTTTTTATACAACTCTCCCTCGTGGACCCTGTAGGCTTTAGATCGCCGCACTATGCAACGTGCCTCATTTTGGTCCTTAGGAAGTTCCTGCCTAGTTAGGTAGGCCAAGAATGGTTCTGTCCATGGGCGATGATGGCCATTATTACGTGGGCTGAAGGTGTTATTTCGGTGGCAGAGCCTTCGATTATGTCAGTGTGTTCGGTATCGGGCATTTTGGCCGGGTCCGGACTATTGTTACTGGTGTCCCCTTCCCATACCATGGATGGCTTAAACAACCTCTCCAAAAAGATGTTGGGGGGACCGCATCATGTTTTCCGCCGATGCGGGCGAGGATATCCGCCGCCTGATTGTTTTCCCGAGCCACATGGTGAAATTCGAGCCCCCCGAACCGAGCTGACATCTTTCGGACGGCGTTGCGATAGGCCACCATCTTCGGATCCTTGGAATCGAAGTCTCCATTTATTTGGGATATTGCGAGGTTCGAATCCCCATGCACCTCCAGGCGTTGAATGCCCATGGAGACTGCCATTCGAAGACCATGTAACAGGGCTTCGTATTCGGCTGCGTTGTTGGAGTCTGTATACAGTATCTGTAGTACGTATTGAACTGTATCTCCGGTTGGGGACATCAGGACGACGCCAGCCCCCATACAAGCCAACATTTTGGAGCCGTCGAAGTGCATGATCCAATTGGAGTATGCGCTGTACTCTTTAGGGAGTTCGACTTCCGTCCATTCGACGACAAAGTCGCCAATACTTGCAATTTAATGGCTCACCAGGGTTTGTATGTTATGTCGAACGGGAGGAGCTCAATGGCCCATCTGGCAATCCGGCCTGTGGCGTCGCGGTTGTTTATACTATAATTAAGTGGCACTTCCGAGGCTACTGTAATTGAGCACTCTTGAAAGTAGTGTTGCAGCTTCCGGGATGCCATGAATACCGCATAGGCTATCTTTTGATAATGTGGGTACCATGATTTGCATGGAGTGAGGACAGTGGATACATGATATACCGGCTTTTGAAGGGCGAATTTATGTCCGTCCATTTCTCGTTCGACGATGAGCACTGCGCTTACAACTTAATGAGTTGCCGCAATGTACAACAGCATTGGTTCGCCGATGTTCTTCCAATCCTGCTGTGGCAGCATCCGTCCACTCGAAGTGTTAGGTGCGCCGAAGGAGGCAATAAAGGGGTAATGCCTTTTCTCCTAAGCGGGAGATAAAGTGGCTTAGAGCCGCCACACATCCGGTTAATTTCTGGATTTGTTTGAGGTCCGTTGGTATAGCCAACTGTGACAGAGCTCGGATTTTGGCCGGATTTGCTTCAATTCCTCTACTAGAGACAATGAAACCCAGGAGCTTTCCGGCTAGTACACCGAAAATGCATTTTTCCAGATTGAGCTTGATGTCGTATGTTCGGAGGTTGTCGAATGTGAGCCTCAAGTCGTCTATTAGAGAGTCGATGTATTTGGTTTTCACGACCACATCATCTACGTATGCCTCTACTGTTTTGCCGATTTGTTTCTCCAGACATGTCTGAATCATGCGCTGATATGTTGCGCCGGCATTTTTGAGCCCAAAAGGCATTGTGTTGAAACAGAAGGGGCCGTATGGTGTGATAAATTCCGTTGCGGCTTGGTCGGACTCCGCCATCTTGATTTGGTGGTAGCCGGAGTATGCGTCGAGGAAACACAATGAATCGTGTCCTGCGGTAGCATCAATAATTTGATCGATGCGGGGGAGGGGGAAGGGATCCTTTGGGCAAGCCTTGTTGAGGTCCTTGAAATCGACACATAGGCGCCAGGATTTGTCCTTCTTTGGTACCATCACCATGTTTGCTAGCCAGTCCGCCTGTTTTATTTCTCTAATGAATCCGGCCTCCAATAACTTGGCTAGTTCCTCTCCCATAGTTTGTCTCTTAGGTTCAGAGAAACGCCGAAGAGTCTGCTTGACCGACTTGAATCCCTTTAGAATATTAAGGCTGTGTTCAGCCAGCCTGCGTGGGATTCCTGGCATGTCTGAGGGGTGCCAGGCGAATATGTCCCAATTCTCGCACAGGAACTCTCGTAGTGTGCTGTCCATAGCGGGGTTTAACTATGCCCTGATGGAGGCTGTTTTTGTAGGGTCCGTTGGGTGGACTTGGAATTTGACTATTTCATCCGCTGGTTTAAAAGAGGTGGACTTGGATCTCTTGTCAAGTATCACATCGTCCCTGTCCACTATGGAGCGTAGCGCAGTTAATTCCTCGGCCGCAAGGGCTCCGGATAATGCCTCGAGGGCCAATGCGGCTGTTTTGTTTTCGGCACGGAGTGCTGTGTCCGGATCACTAGCAAGAGTGATGATTCCGTTGGGCCCAGACATTTTGAGGTTCATGTACCCGTAATGGGGTATAGCTTGTGAACGCCTCCCAACCTAAAAGGGCGTGGTATCCACTACTGGGGGGCCACTTGGAATGTAATTTCTTCGGACCTATAGTTCTCCGGCATGCCGAATACCACATCTAGTGTGATTTTCCCAGCACGGCGTGCTTCCCGACTGGGGATGATTCCTCTGAAGGTTGTGCTGCTTTTCTCAATGCAGTTCCAGTCTATTTCCATTTTTTGAAGAGTTTCCTCATAAATGAGGTTTAATCCACTGCCGCCGTCCATGAGTACTTTGGTGAGTCGAAAGCCATCCTCAATTTGACTGAGGACCAGTGCATCAGGTGCTCGGGCTGTTCGGAATTTAGGTTCGTCACTGGCATTGAAGGTAATAGCCGTGTCACTCCATGGATTTATCGCTGCCACGTGGCAGATTTCGGCAAGGCTGCGGAGTGTTCGCTTGCGCCTATTATTTGATGCAAAGGTCTCAAAGACTGTTAATACAATATTGTTATCCCCGGGATGGTGCTCTGTGGCAGCTGGGATGAGAAGATCCTTGCCGCTTTTGGCCACCTGCCGGAGTATCCAACATGCTCTAAGGCTGTGTGTTGGTATGGTATCATTGTTCTATGACTTTTGCAGGGTCCATTGAGCCATCCCTCCAATACGGTTCCACGCCCTATAGAGGGTTTTTGCTTCTTTGTAATTAACTCGGGTGTCTTATGATAGTGCACCCTTTTACTTCGGATTGGCTGTGTATTCGGAGCCGGATTATCCCAAAATTTCGTTTCGGTTTTCCAGGCACTTTCCATCGCACATTACTTTCGTACTATGGACGCCAAGTCGGCGAAGCGTGATTTGTCACGGTGACTTATGGCGTTAAGGATTCCCTTTTCCGTGCAATTATTGAAGAAAAATGAGACTGTGTCTTCCTCGCGACAGTCCTTAACCTTGTTCATCAGAAGGAGGAATCTGGCCCAATAATGATGTACTGTTTCCTAGGGCGCTTGCCTGATGTGGGAAAGATCGTTTATGTTTGGGTGGGTGGGTGGATTTGAGTCCGAACCCTTACCCTATCTGAGACCCAGGGCCGAGGAGTTTCCAATCTTGGAAGTTCGGGTTTCGGGATGTTGCCCGATAAGTCTGGCCCGCTGCCTGACTCTAGGTTCAGGGCTTGGGTGATGTGCTCCCGCAAATGGGTATCCGGCTCGGAGAGCTCAGGAATCCGTACATAGTTAGTCCTCAAGATAGAGGAAGAATTGCCGCATTGTTCCTCCACCACCGCAATATGATGGGTGACCGGTGGAGAGTTAATCTCCCTTTGATCGGGTTTAAGCTCAATCCGATCGTAGTCCGTAGCGACTCCCAAGGCGGTGATGCGATCCAGGAGCTCGTTTAGGAAACAGAGCTCCATTGGATTCATCTGCTCGGCAAATTCCGAGCCGACGTGGAGGCTGTTTTCGATGACCCGAGAAGTCATCATCGGTGCAGCAACCGAACGGGCGGTCATGATGAAACTGCCTAGCCGGAGATTTTGGCCGACAGCCAGGGCTCCCCAGGCGGTAATGTTGTTTTCAACAACGAGACGATGCATCCTTCCTTACGGCGACGACACAGTGGAACTCTCGATGAAAGCACCAATGTCGGTGTCAAAACCGGCGGATCTCGGGTAGGGGGTCCCGAACTGTGTGTCTAGGTGGATGGTAACATGAGGCAGGGGACACGATGTTTACCCAGGTTCGGGCCCTCTTGATGGAGGTAATACCCTACGTCCTTCTTGATTGTTCTTGATAATATGAGTAGTACTAGAGTTGATCTACCACGAGATCAGAGAGGCTAAACCCTAGAAGCTAGCCTATGGTATGATTGTAAGTTGTACGGACTAGAACCCTCCGGTTTATATAGACATCGGAGGGGGCTAGGGTTACACAAGGTCGGTAACAAAGGAGGAGATATACATATCCGTATTGCCTAGCTTGCCTTCTACGCCAAGTAAAGTCCCATCCGTACACGAGACGAAGTCTTCAATCTTGTATCTTCATAGTCCAACAGTCCGGCGAAAGGATATAGTCTGGCTGTCTGGAGACCCCCTAATCCACGACTCCCTCAGCCGCCCTCCACCACTCCAACGCCGCCACGTCGCCCCGCAGCCCGCTCTCATGTGGCCCGAAGGAGTCCGAATCTGGCCCACCGGGCCCAAGCAGGCCCGACCACGCCATCGGCCGTACCCACTCGCTCGACCGATCCAGATCGGGAGAGGAGCTCCCAATCCAGATCGAGCCCCGCTGCCACCGGCCTCTCACCGCCGCCTGCACTACGGCGACCCCGCTAGAGCTGCGTCAACCCAGCGACCCCAAGGCTGATCTCGCGCCCCTTCTTCCTTTTCCTCCCCGGCTTCCCTCTCCCTCACCCTTTCTCTGTTTCCCTCGAAGAGGAGCATGCCCCGCCATGGCAGTCGGCCGTTGATAACACACAAGTATAGGGGGTCGCAACCGCTTTCGAGGGTAGAGTATTCAACCCAAATTTATTGATTCGACATAAGGGGAGCCAAAGAATATTCTCAAGTGTTAGCAGCCGAGTTATCAATTCAACCACACCTGGAAACTTAGTATCTGCAGCAAAGTGTTTAGTAGCAAAGTAATATGATAGTGATGGTAACGGTAACAAAAAAGTAACAAAAGCAAAGTAATGTTTTTGGTATTTTGTAGTGATTGTAACAATAGCAACGGGAAAGTAAATAAGCGTAAACCAGTATATGGAAAGCTCGTAGGCATTGGATCAGTGATGGACAATTATGCCGGATGTGGTTCATCATGTAACAGTCATAACATAGGGTGACACAGAACTAGCTCCAATTCATCAATGTAATGTAGGCATGTATTCCGAATATAGTCATACGTGCTAATGGAAAAGAACTTGCATGACATGTTTTGTCCTACCCTCCCGTGGCAGTGGGGTCCTAATGGAAACTAAGGGATATTAAGGCCTCCTTTTAATAGAGAACCGGAACAAAGCATTAGCACAGAGTGAATACATGAACTCCTCAAACTACGGTCATCACCGGTAAGTATCCTAATTATTGTCACTTCGGGGTTAATGGATCATAACACATAATAGGTGACTATAGACTTGCAAGATAGGATCAAGAACTCTCATATATTGATGAAAACATAACAGGTTCAGATCTGAAATCATGGCACCCGGGCCCTAGTGACAAGCATTAAGCACAGCAAAGTCATAGCAACATCAATCTCAAAACATAGTGGATACTAGGGATCAAACCCTCACAAAACTAACTCGATTACATGGTAAATCTCATCCAACCCATCACCATCCAGCAAGCCTACAATGGAATTACTCACGCACGATGGTGACCATCATGAAATTGGTGATGGAGGATGGTTGATGATGACGACGGCGACGAATCCCCCTCTTCGGAGCCCCGAACGGATTCCAGATCAGCCCTCTCGAGAGGTTTTAGGGCTTGGCGGCGGCTCTGTATCGTAAAACGCGATGACATCTTCTCTTCTATTTTTTTCTCCCCGAAAGCAGATATATAGAGTTGGAGTTGGAGCCGGGAGGTCTCCAGGGGGCCCACGAGGTAGGGGGCGCGCCCTAGGGGGGGGCGCCCCCAACCCTCGTGGACAGGGTGTGGGGCCCCTGGCCTTCATCTTTGGCGAGGATTTTTTATTATTTATTGTAAGGTATTCCGTGGAGTTTCAGGTCATTCCGAGAACTTTTGTTTTCTGCACATAAAACAACATCATGGCAATTCTGCTGAAAACATCGTCAGTCCAGGTTACTTCCATTCAAATCATACAAGTTAGAGTCCAAAACAAGGGCAAAAGTGTTTGGAAAAGTAGATACGACAGAGATTTATCAACTCCCCCAAGCTTAAACCCTTGCTTGTCCTCAAGCAATTCAGTTGACAAACTAAAAGAAACAAAAGAAAAACTTTACAAACTCTGTTTGCTCTTGTTGTTATAAATATGTCAAGCTAGCATTCAAGTTTTCAGCAAAGATTATAACTAACCACATTTGCAATAATTCTCAGGTCTCATGATTACCCATATCAATAGCATAATCAACTAGCAAGCCATAATAATAAATCTCGGATGACAACACTTTCTCAAAACAATCATAATATGATATAACAAGATGGTATCTCTCTAGCCCTTTCTGGGACCGCAAAACATAAATGCAGAGAACCTTTAAAGATCAAGGACTGACTAGACATTGTAATTCATGGTAAAAGAGATCCAATCATAGTCACACCCAATATAAATTAACAGTGATGAATGCAAATGACAGCTGCGCTCTCCAGCTAGTGCTTTTAATAAGAGGGTGATGACTCAACATAAAAGTAAATTGATAGGCCTTTCACAGAGGGAAGCAGGGATTTGTAGAGGTGCCAGAGCTCGGTTTTGAAATAGAGGTGAATAATATTTTAAGCGGTATACTTTCATTGTCAACATAACAACCAAGAGATGGCGATATATTCCATGCTACACACATTATAGGCGGTTCCCAAACAGAATGGTAAAGTTTATACCCCCCTCCACCAACAGACATCAATCCATGGCTTGCTCGAAACAACGAGTACCTCCAACTAACAACAGTCCCAGGGGGAGTTTTGTTTTGCAATTATTTTGATTTAGTTTGCATAAAGCATGGGACTGGGCATCCCGGTGACCAGCCATTTTCTCGTGAGTGAGGAGCGGAGTCCACTCCTCTTGAGAATAACCCGTCTAGCATGGAAGATACAGGCAGCCCTAGTTGATACATGAGCTATTCGAGCATACAAAACAGGACGATTATTTGAAGGTTTAGAGTTTGGAACATACAAATTTACATGGAACGGCGGGTAGATACCTTGTCGGGGGTTAGGTGCGACATATGCCAAAGGATGGCTTATCATGGTGGGGGCAAGTAGAACGTCGCCGGTGCCTGGAAATGGGATGAGGCGAAGACATGCACGCCGGCGAATCTTACCCAGATTCAGGGCTCTCCGGGGAGATAATACCCCTACTGCTGCTCTGCGGGGTCTGCGCATAATTACTATGGCAAAGTGTTTACACGGTTGCTCCTTGAGCTATTTCCTAGAGGTAGGAGAGGGCAAGGCTAGCTCTCTCCCTTCTATATGATCTGGTCTAGAGCTAATGGGTTCCAACCCTTTGCATGGGTGCCCTGGGGGGTTTATATAGGCCTACCCCTCCAGGGGTACAATGGTAATCCGGCTGGACGCGGGCCCAGCCGTCAGCGCCTCTGGCCTCCATCTTCCCTGCCGACCGCTCGGGCCCGCCGACTGGCGGGCCCCGCCGACTGGCCCGGTACAGAGCCGACAGGTCGTGTCCGCCGCGGGCGGGTCTTGCCGGCTGCTGATTAATGTAGCCGTGCTTCCGATGACGCGGGCTTGATCATGGGGTCGTGGCAACAGCCCCGCCGCCTGGCGGGCGATCACTATTGCCACTCTCCACCACATCCTGATTAATGGCGTGTGGGCCCCGGGGGAGGGCTCGGCCGACTCCCCGAGGCCGACTCCCGACAGGTCCGACTGGTGGTCCACTTGCCGTCTCCATGGGTCTTACTGACTGGTGGGACCCGCTGCCTCTAGGCCGTAGAGACAAGCCGTCGTGGGTACAGGATTCGATCCTGTGGTGCTGATGTCAGGGCCGGTATGGCAACAGTGCCACGCCACACGGAGATCTTCCGGGGTACGGCGTGATGTGTCCATGCCCGCCCTTGGTAAGGGGCGGGAGTGGGCTTCACTGTAGCCACTCCCCTGCCCTGTCCCTCTTGATGAGGTCATGGGGTTTGTTGGAGTCGCACGCCGACTCGCCAAAGCTGGCTTCTCTGGGAGTCGCCAGTCAGGAGTCGGCTTTCCCTGAAGTCGTCCTTGGGACTCGGTCCTGAGTGGTCAGTAGGCCATCTTGCCGTTGACTTCTTGAAGGCGGCTCTTCGTCCTGGGGTCTTGAGGGGCGCAGCCTGCCCCGATGTCTTGAAAGGTTCTAGGGCTCGGGTTGGCCTACCCGTGGCCCATTACTCCGACAGTAGTCTCTGAAGCTGATGAGGCGCCGCGGACGATCGGCCGAGGAGCCTCAGCAGTTTCTCTTTCCGGGTGCTCAACGCATGGTCTTTGATTGACTTCTGTCAGGCCGACTAGAAGGAGTCGGACTCTCTCAACTCGGACCCGCTCAATTCCGACTCGCTCAATTCCGACTCGCACAATATTTTGAACGTCGCGGCGGGATCCAAGTAGCATGCTAGCTAAGCCTCCAGGCCGCCGCCCGTTCTAGGCCTGTCATGCGATGACACGTGGCTGGGCCATTCTGCCAGCCTACGCGTGCAACGGGACAGGCCCATAGGCGGGGCCCGCCGCGGCCCCGGCGGACGGTTGGGATTCTCGTGGAGTTACTGCACGTAGTAACTTTGTCGTGGAACGTGGGGGTCGTGGGGCCGTGGGCGCAGTAAATCCCACGACTGCCCCTCGGCTTCGCAGCCCACGAGGCTATAAGTAGGGGAAAGAGGGGGGCACGCGTGCTCCTCCTTCCCACCACTCCTCGCTCTCTTCCTTCTCACTGCTCCTCGCTCTCCTCCTTCTTCTTCTTCTTTGCTCCGCCGCGCGCCCAAGCTCCGGCGAACGCCGCGACGATCAGCTCGCGATGAGTTCTTCCTCTACCGCCGCGCCTCCCCCGGCGCGCTCCGGCACCTGGGATGGCTCCGAAGTTCATGACGACCACATCGAGTTCCTCCGCCGGACTCGTCGGCTCCCCGGCGAGGATCACGTGCGGGTGCGTCTTGCACCGAAGGGGGAGATTTCCCCCGTGCCGCAGGAGGGCAAGCGGGTCATCTTCCGCTCGCACTGCTTGCACGGGTTGGGGCTGCCGGCGAGCAATTTCTTCCGATCCTTCCAGGAGTTCTACGGCCTCCAGTCGCACCACCTCACCCCCAGCACAGTGGTGCTGCTGTCCGCCTTCGTGGCCTTGTGCGAAGGCTTCCTCGGAGTCCTCCACACCCTCGAGCTCTGGGGGGAGTTCTTCTTCTCCAAGCTCGGCACCCAGGCTGCAGGCGTGCCGGCTCAATGCGGCGCTTTCATCGCCGTGCGAAGGTCGGGCACTGACAACCCCTTCCCCTCCATCTCGCTGATAAAGTCGGTGAAGATGTGGCAGAGATCGCACTTCTACGTCAGGAGCGTCTCCGCGAGGGGCGACTGGGTCAACCTGTCGGCTTTCGAAGCCGGCCCGCCGGCTGGGAGACTGCCCAACTGGTCGTACCGGGCCAAGTCGCTGACGCCTGTGGGAGCCGGCGCCATCACGCGACTCCGAGTGCTGACGCAGTCGGAGGGCTTGACTGGTCCAGACCTGCTGGCCGCCTTCGTGGCGTGTCGAGTTCTCCCGCTCCAAGGCCGCCCCCATATGATATGCCAAATGAGCGGGCACCGCGACTCGAGTCGGATGTGCACCAAGGACATGCCTCACGAGGAGGTGGCCTTCATGGTGAACTACCTCTCGGACAGCAAGCTCCTGGAGGATTGGCGGTTCGGCAAGGAGCCGTACTCCCGCGCCAACCCCTCGCCCGTGGTGAGTTACCTTTCCTTTCTTTCTTTGGATTGTCTTCTTTCTTGCCGAGTTTGTTTTGACCAGTCGGCTTTGGTCAGAATCCCCTCCTCCACCCGCCAGCCGGCACCTCGGGGCCGGCCCGCGAGTTCCTCACCGACCGGGCGGAGAGCGACATCGATGACCCTGATCTGGGGGCGGCGGCTCTGGAGGACTACGCCGAGGGAGGAGGAGGAGCAGCAGGAGACTTCAGGGCTTCGGCCACTTTTGCCGACTGGCCTGACGACGACGCCGAGGGAGAAGTCGCCCCCCGCCATCGGCCAGGAGCCATCCAGCCTAGCGTGGGCTCTTCTGCTGCGTCGGGTGCTCCAGGCGGCGGGAAGAAGCGTAGGGCCGTGCCGACCTTGTTCGGTAGTCGGCCGAAGAAACCCAAGGGTTCGGCTACGGCGAGCCGGCGGGACGAGGCGGCTGCGAAGGCCATCCACTTCTGTAAGGAAGTGAAGAAGCCGCCATTGGTCTCCGCGTGAGTATTCTGTCTCGATGCTTTATTCTTTCTTTGTGGCTTTGCCTGAGTCTTTTGCTTGCTTCGCTTGCTTCAGGGCCCCCCTCACTCTTGAGAGGATCACCGCCGCCTCCGTCACGGGGTCAGCGGAGATGTCCGCCACCACTCGGCGGATTGACCCCGCTGTTGACCTCCGGGAGGCGACAGAGCAAAATGCACAGGAGAAGCGCAACGAAGAATAGGTCGTTCGCCTGGAGAAGGCGGAGGCCGATAGGGCGGAGGCCTCCACCAAGAAAAAACTGGCGGAAGCCGAAGCCGAAGCCGCCGCCGCGACGGAGCAGCAGGCTGAGGAGGCCGCATGCTGCCAATTGGCGGTGTTCGTTACCCCGTTGAACTCTGCGCCGCCGCCTCCGGAGTTCACAGGGCAGACTGGGGAAGCCGGCGGCGAGAACCCCGTCATGGAAAGGGAAGGTGGCGACCCCTCTACACCGAACGTGATCGTTCCGCCGCCGCCTCCGCCGCCGTCTGAGGGAGCGCAAGGCAAGCAGCCAGCAGACCCTCTGGTGCCGCCGACCGAAGATGAGGCCGTGGAAAGGTTACTCCTCCAAGTTGGCTCGCCGACGCGCCGCCGTCTGGAGAAGGCGACTTCGGCGCCCCGCCCCCTGGAGGACGGCACCGCCAGCTCGGCAATCCCAGATGCCGAAGCGACGAGCGCCGCGCCCATTGGGTGGGTGCGAGGAGGCGGCACAGGGCCGCTGAACCAGGCGCTTCTGGACGTCCAGGCGAAGCTTCGTGCTGAGGGCGACGCTCTCCAGAATTGCACCAAGGCATACCTGGCATCGCGGGCAGCCGTCCGGGTATTTTTTCCTTTGGTCCTTGTTTCCTTGTTCCTCTCTATGGGGGCGTGCCAGCGCACCCACAGGGTGTAGTCCTGGAGTTTCGGGCTGGCTGCTGAGCAGGCGGCCCAGAACTCCAATTGATGAACTCTGGGTATTAACTTTTTGTCTGAAACGCTTGACGCAGGATTACCACAACCTCCGTGTCACTGCCTTCAACCGTAACGTTGAAGAGCTGGGCAAGCGGATCGCCGATTTTTCGGAGAGCCGGAGTAAGTCCTTTTTCTTCTCCGCGGGGGCGCGCTGGCGCACCCGCGGGCTGTAGTCCCCGAGATTCGGGCCGACTGTTGAGCAGTCGGGCCAGATCTCCCCGTCGATCTTCTTTATTGATGACTTAATGCCTTCTTTCTTCCTTCTTTTCAGGAGCCAACACTGCTCTTCAACAGCAGCTGAGTGAACCCAACTCCGCATTGCGCGCCAAAGGGGAGGAGTGCAGCAAGCTTGCCACAGAGCGCGATCTGCTGGCCACTCAATTGGTGGAGCAGAAGGAGCTGCTTGTGAAGACGCAGAGTGAGGCGGAAGAGAGGGAAACCGCCCTCCTGGCCGAGTTCGCGAGCGAGCGCTCCTCCTGGTTTGACAAGGAGGCGATGCTGGCCTCCGGCTTCCATGAGATTGAAGACATCGTTGATGGTGAGTTTCTTTACTTTATTTCTTCGAGCTGCCGATTATAAGTCGTGCCGACTCCTGGTTTTGACTTGCTTCTTCGTTTCTTCCATCTTGGCAGACTTCTTTCCTGGGCACTCGCAGGCCGCCATCCAAGCCATCGAGGCTGACCGTGAAGGTCGGAGGGCGGATGGCGCAGAGATCGCCACCGACGCCCCCCGAACCCTTGACAAGCACATCCTGAGCATCGAGGCTCGCCTTCGGCCGACTCACCGGATGCTGCGCCGGCTTCAGCGTGTCGGTGCCCAGGCGATTGCCGCCCTGTGGCCGGACATGCAGGCTCCGCGCACCCCCAGCCTGACGGCCGACTGGCTAGAGGTCGTGGCTGGTCGTCTTGAGGCCTGGAAGGGTTCTTTGGCCCGAGCTGGAGCGCGCTGGGCCTTGGAGCTCGTCAAGGTGTGGTATCCGGGGCTGGATCTAGACCGGCTGGCCACACTTCGATCGGAGGCCCAGCCGGAGCTGGCACCTGCGGAAGACACCCTCGTCAAGCATCCTGCGGTGATCGCCGAGTACACCGACACCAGCATCTTCGTCCCTGAGCGGTCTGAAGACGGCGAGGAGGTACTGTCGGAGTGGTTTGGGATGAACCCGGACTACGGCGAGGACTCGGCGGAGGTGATTGGCTCCAGCGTCGAGGAGGAAGGCGAGGCGTAGGACGGAGGTGAGACAGAGGTACCAGAAGACGGAGCAGATGGCCAGCCTCAGCTCGACCGCGCCTCCAGCAACGAGCCGCGTGCGACCGACCCGACTGCCGCCGGAGGCGATCAAGCCGAGACTAGCCAGCCGGCCGCCCCGACGCCTGACGCTGCCGCCTCCTTCGACCCTCCGAATCCGTCTGCTGCTTCCTAACCTTTATTTTATCTGCTTCATTAGTCTTTGAAGAACTTCTTAATTCGCACAATTCCACCTGCGGGGTGTATTTTGAACTTCTGCACGAAGATTCGGCCAGGGGCCTATGTTATGTATATATATTTATCTGAATTCTATCTTTTCTTGCTCATTGCTCTTTTGGCTTTTTTCCTTTGCCGCTTTCTCTTAGTTGCCTGCCTTGTCAATCGGACAGCCCCTCTGCGGGCTGCTGCTGGATCAAATGCTTGGCTACTTTGGGAAGGCAAGTACTTAGCCGTCTTTAAGAGTTTTTGAGCGAGTTGAATAGAAGGCGGCAATCCGACTACTCGAGAGTCGGTTTGCAAAAAGGCTGGAAGCCGTCTTGAACTATGCTTTATGCTTTGAGTCCTTAGCCATTTTTCATGCGAATACCCATTCTACCTTACTTCTCCCCACCGTACAGTCGCTCTGCGAGCTGCGGCTTCTGACAGGAGACGGTTTAGGCATTTACACACTACTTGTCCGACTGTAGGAAGCATTTCATAGTGCAAGGCGGCAAGTCCCCGGGCCGACTTGTCGAGCCCGGTGCCAAACAGCATAACAAAGAGTAACATACTTGTAGGCATAATTTTTATCATACAGACAAAAGAGCGCAGTCCCCGAGCTCGTCTCGGGGTGCCCGAAGTCTTGGTACTTTAATACAAAAGGTTGCGTGGTACATACTGCATCAACTGTAAAATCTTCGGAGGAGATTTGCATTCCATGGCCGTTCTGTCTCCTTGCCGGAGTCGTCCCTCTTTCGTGCTTGGGGCTTCTGAGCGTCAATCAGGTAGTAGGAGTCGTTGCCCAGTACTTTGCTGATGATGAAAGGGCCTTCCCAAGGCGCCGACAGCTTGTGCTGGCCGGCTGTTCGCTGGATCAGCCCGAGCACAAGGTCGCCTTCTTGGAAAGATCTTGGCTTGACCTTCCTGTTGTGGTATCGGCGCAGGCCCTGCTGGTAGATGCTGGACCGGCTGAGTGCCAACAGCCGGCCCTCTTCCAGGAGATCGACGCCGTTTTTTCGTGCTTCTTCTGCTTCCTCCTCGGTGTACATGGTGACTCGTGGGGAGTCGAACTCTATGTCCGTTGGGATGACGGCTTCGGCACCATAGACGAGGAAGAAAGGCGTGAAGCCGGTTGACTTGTTCGGAGTCGTGCGCAGACTCCAGAGGACGGCTGGTAGCTTGTCGGGCCAGCAGCCAGCCGAGCGCTCCAGAGGCTCGATCAGCCGGGGTTTGATGCCGGACAGGATGAGGCCGTTTGCTCGCTCCACCTGGCCGTTTGACTGTGGATGGGCGACAGATGCTAGGTCCAGTCGGATGCCCTGGGTTGCGCAAAAACAGGCCAAGGCGCCTTTGGCAAAATTTGTGCCATTGTCGCTGATGATACTGTGTGGTATGCCGTATCGAATTGTGATATTGGCGATGAAAGTCACGGCAGTCAGACCGTTCAGCTTCTTGATTGGCTTCGCTTCTATCCACTTGGTGAACTTGTCCACTGCGACAACTAAGTGAGTTAAGCCACCTCGTGCTGTCTTGAATGGTCCCACCATGTCTAGACCCCAAACTGCGAAAGGCCAGGCAATGGGGATGGTCTTGAGTGCAGAAGCCGGCTAGTGCGGCTTGGAGCTGAACTTCTGGCACCCTTTGCATTTTTGGACCAACTCCTTGGCCTCTTCTAGGGCAGTTGGCCAGAAGAAACCGTGTCGAAAGGCTTTGGCGACGAGTGCTCTTGAAGCCGCATGGTGGCCCCACTCACCTTGATGGATGTCTTTGAGAATTGCTTGGCCTTGCTCTGGCTCTACGCAGCGCTGGTAGACACCAGTGACGCTGCGCCTAACCAACTCTTTGTTGACTATGGTGTAGGCTGCCGCCTGGCGTTGTACTTGCCGATCTGAGGTCTCATCAGTCGGCAGCTCTTTGCTCACCAGGAATTTGAGGATGGGCTGGGCCCATGAGGGTGCTACTATTTCTTCGACTGCCAGAACTACGACTTGGACGAGGGCGGTTGGGCTGGGAGGCGGCGGGTTGGACTCAACAACCGCTTGCTGGGTTAATGAAGTCCCCAAGCCGACTGGCGTGGCCCTTGGGTCGAGTTCTGGAGTCTTCGAGTCCGCCGCCGCAGTCCCCGGGCGGGGTTCGACTGTGGCGGCTTTGGAGCCATCTGCCGAAATCCCCGTACCGACTGCCGGGGCTCTAGAGTCGGATCCGACGTCTTCGGGAGGATCCGGCACAAAAATGGAGTCGGATTCTGGTGAAGGCTTGACAGATGGCTTGAGGAGGCGTTGAAGGGCGATGCCAGATGGTACTGCTTGGCGGGTAGAGCCGATTCGTGCCAAGGTGTCTGCTTGGTCATTGTCGTTTCTTGGAACATGGAGGAACTCGCACCTTCAAAATACCCGCTGAGTTGCTGCATGACGAAGCGGTAACTCGCCATATTTGCATCTTTCGCGTCCCAGTCGCCAGATGACTGCTGGACCACTAAGTCTGAGTCGCCATAACACAAGATCCGGCGGATGCCAAGTTCTTTGGCAAGCCGGAGCCCGTGAATGAGCGCCTCGTACTCGGCGACGTTGTTGGAGGCGGCAAAATGGATTTGCAGTGCGTATTTGAGCTTGTCGCCTTTGGGAGAGGTGAGGACGACGCGGGCTCCCAAGCCGGTCCGCATCTTGGAGCCGTCGAAATGCATCCGCCAATGGGTGGAGTCAGGCGCCGGAGGTAGGTACTGGGTCTCGGCCCAGTCGACGAGGAAGTCGGCCCGTGCTTGTGACTTGATAGCGGTGCGGGGCTGGTAGTGGATGGTGTAGGGAGCCAGCTCTATGGCCCACTTGGCCACTCGGCCAGAAGCATCTCGGCTACCAATGATCTCGGCAAGTGGGGCCGTGCAGACCACCGTGACTGGATGCTCATGAAAGTAAGGCTTCAATTTCTTGGCAGTAAGGTGTACGCCATAGCACATCTTCTGGTAGTGGGGGTAGTTCTGCTTGGAGGTCGACAGTACTTTGCTCAGGTAATATACCAGTCTCTGGATAGGTAGTGCCTTGCCTTCCTCCTTGCGTTCCACTACAATGACCGTGCTGACCACCCGGCTGGTAGTGGCGATGTACAGGAGCATAGGTTCCTTGGGAGTTGGAGCCACCAGGACGGGTGGAGTAGTCAGCATCTTCTTCAACTGGAGAAAAGCTTCGTCTGCCTTATGGTTCCACTCAAAAAAGTGGTCTTCTTCATGAGTTGGTATAAGGGGAGAGCTTTCTCGCCCAGCCGAATGATGAATCGGCTGATGGATGCCAAGCAGCCGATTAACTTCTGCACATCCAGTAGTCAGCTTGGTACCTCCATTCTCTCAATGGCCTTGATCTTTACTGGGTTGCATTCTATGCCGCGTTCAGAGACCAGGAAGCCAAGGAGCTGGCCGGCTGGTACTGCGAAGACACACTTCTCGGGATTGAGCTTGATCTGGAATCGGCGTAGGTTCTCAAAGGTCTCCTTGAGGTCTTCCAGTAGTGTTCCACGCTTTTCCGTCTTCAGCACCACGTCGTCTACATAGACGTGGGCGTTCCTGCCGACCTGCTTGAGGAGGCACTTCTGCATGCAACGCCGAAAGGCGGCGCCGGCATTCCTTAAGCCGAACGTCATGGTGAGGTAGCAGAAGGCTCAAAATGGTGGATGAAGGCGGTCTTCAGTCTGTCAGCCGGGTTCAGCTTGATCTGGTGATATCCTGAGTACGCATCCAAAAAACTCAACAGCTCGCATCCGGCTGTGGAGTCTATCACCTGATCGATTCTTGGTAGAGCAAATGGGTCCTTGGGGCAGGCCATGTTGAGGCTCATGTAGTCAATACACATTCGCCACTGCTTGTTCTTCTTCAATACCAGGACCGGATTTGCTAGCCATTCTGGAAAGAACACTTCCATAATGAAGCTGGCTGCTAGGAGTCGGGCTATCTCTTCTCCGACAACTCTTCTCTTCTCTTCTGATAGGCGGCGCAGGGGCTGCATGACCGGCTTTGCATCAGATCGGACATGTAACTTGTGCTCGGCGAATTCCGTCGGTACACCTGGCATGTCTTTGGGGGACCATGCGAAGATGTCCCGATTCTCATGGAGGAAATCGATGAGCTCGCCTTCCTATTTGCTGTCGAGGTTTGCACCTACGACAGCGTACCTCTCTGGGTGTTCCGGATCCAAGGGTATCTTCTTTGTCTCTTTGCCGGCTTGAACGAACCCTCAGCCTCCGACTTCTTTGGGTTGGGCGATACCTCAGGCTGCTTGCCGGCCATTGCCACAACTCGCTCAAGGAGCCGCTTCTCAACCGCGATTACCAGGGACTCGGCTAGCCGACTGCTCTCAGCCGCACAGGCATACGACTTCCAGTAGTCGCCGGCTACAGTCAGAATTCCCCTGGAACTGGGCATCTTCTTCTTGAGGTAGGCGTAGTGGGGCACCGCCATAAACTTGGCCAAGGCAGGTCGGCCGAGTAGCGCATGGTATGGGCTCTCGAGGTCCACCACCTCAAACCAAACAGACTCTCGGCGAAAGTGATCTTTGTCTCCAAAGAGGACGTCCATCAGGATCTTGCCGATTGGTGAGCAGGAAAGCCCAGGAACAATGCCGTGGAACACAGTCCGGCTGTTCTGAAGCTGTCTTTGCCTGATTCCTAATTTCTCCATGGTGTCCTTGTACAGGATATTGATGATGCTGCCTCTGTCTATCAGAACTCGCGAGAAACGCACGGCTCGTCTATCCGTAGCAAAGGTGGCGTCCAAGACCAAGGCATAGGAGCCCGGACTTGGCATCATGTCTGGGTGGTCGGCCCTGCTCCAACTGATGGGCTTCTCGGACCAGTGCATGAATTCTGGCGTCTCTAATGCTACCACATTCACCTCTTGTCGCTGCAGCCGCCTGCTGCGTCGATCATCAGCCATACTGGTGAACACCACGTAGGCTCCGTGTTCTTCAGGGTATTCGTCTTGTACTGCGCCGACTGGCCTGACAGCCGACTGCTGGGGTGGAGGCGGAGGCGGCTGCCCAGCTGGCGGGGGAGGCAGGAGGCGTCTCCCTTGGCGATCCTGGTGAGCCAGTGGCACTTCCGGGTGGTGTGATACATCGGCTTCGCGCCGCTATGGAACTTGCAAGGTCCATCCAGGGTCTGTTCGTAGGAGAAGGCCGGCAACCAGTTTGGCTTGCCGCCTTTCTGTCGCTTGGGCGGAGGCTGCTCATCCGGCTGCTGGGCTTCAATGGTCGCAACATGCCGGCTGCTGGGCTTCAACGGTCGCGACCTGCCGGCTGCTGGAAGCCGGCTGCGGGGCCTTGCGCTTGGTGTCGCCCTGCTGTTGTCGGCGGTTGGCATCTGCCGTTGGAGTTCTTGGAGCTTGAGGGTCCACTTTGCCAGTTGTGCTGATTTGAATCTCCGCCTTCATGGAGGAGTCGGTCATGGCGTACTTGTCCGCTATGATCGGCAGCTCGTCGAGGGTTTCTGGCTCGTCGCAGAGGAGCTTGTGCTTGAGGAGGGTGCCTTCTCTGCACCCGGCTGTGAAGTACTCGATGGCCTGCACCTCGTGCGCGCCCTCACAGGAGTTCCGAAGCTCGGCCCAACACGTGAGGTAATCGCGAGTCGACTCGTCGGGGCCTTGTACACACAAGGAGAGATGACGAGGCTTGGGAGGACACTTGTACGTGCTGGTGAAGTTGCGGACGAACGCTTCGGTGACGTCGACCGAGCTGTTGATGCTGCGGGGCTTCAGGCTGTTCAGCCATGTCCGGGCCGTGCCCTGGAGCATGAGCGGAACGTACTTTACGGCGACACGCTTGTTGCCGTTTGCTATGCTGACAGTCGTGGAGTAGTCGACTAGCCAGTCTTCCGGCTTCACGGAGCCGGTATACTTGGGCGTGTCTCTTGGGAGCGTGAACCCTCTGGGAAAGGGTTCGTCTCAAATGCGGGGCCCGAAACAAGGCCGACCCAGCTCGTCTTCTTCTTCCAGCGCTAGGGATCGGTGAAGTCGGTCGATCCGGTGGCGGGCGTCATTCTCTCCAAGTCCCTCTCGGCGGCCAAGGCGGTCGCCGAGAGTCGGATGGTCAACAGGCGGCGAGGAGACTCGCCTCTCCTTGCAAGGAGGGGGAGGCGGACAGTCGTCCCGTCATTCCACTGCTCTCGGGCGGCCGTCTCGGTCGCGCTCTATGATAATGCGAGTCCGACTGTGGCTGACAGCCGGATCCTTGTCTCTTCTTTCTCAGGCGCCGCCAGTCGGCGTCCGAGACGTCGCGCCTTGATCTCGGCGAAGGTCGTCGTTTTGCCGCTGCGGCGCCTCCGCGCGGCAGCCAGCCTCGTTCTGCGTGGCGGCCGCGTCGAGGAGCCGCTGGACTCGCTCCATCATGAGGCGGCGTTCTTCGCCCTTGAAATTGTCCAACTCATCCGCCGCCGCCTGGGCGGCTCGGATGTTCTCCGCTGGTGTAGCATACACAGGGCGGCTTGCCGCAAACAGGTTTGCGATGGCCACGCCGCGCTGCTGGACCGTGCCAAGGCGGCTGGGCCCCGCCGGGGCCGGCGAGCCGCCAACGGCGCGATCCATCTCCCGCTGGTAGGCTTCCGACAAGCGCCTCATGCTGGCCAGCTTCTTCACGCCTTCAACGAGCTGAAGGCGGCGCGCCTCCAACGTCTCTGCGTCAGTGTCTTCCGGAATGGGCGCAGTTAGGTCTTGTAGCGCCGCGCCGAGTGAGTCGTGCGCAGGCGATCTCAACGTCGCACAGCGCGTCGGTGCAAACTCCGTCTAGCGTGCCTGGCTGGCTGCGCTCGCCAGGGAGGAAAAGGGTTCCCGTCCAGAACAGGTCTCCGGACGGCGGTGCACCAGGCCCCAAGGTGGGCGCCAAATGTCGGGGGTTAGGTGCGACATATGCCAAAGGATGGCTTATCATGGTGGGGGTGAGTAGAACGTCGCCGGTGCCTGGAAACGGGATGAGGTGAAGACATGCACGCCGGCGAATATTACCCAGCTTCAGGGCTCTCCGGGGAGATAATACCCCTACTGCTGCTCTGCGGGGTCTCCGCATGATCACTATGGCAAAGTGTTTACACGGTTGCTCCTTGAGCTGTTTCCTGGAGGTAGGAGAGGGCAAGGCTAGCTCTCTCCCTTCTATATGATCTGGTCTAGAGCTAATGGGTTCCAACCCTTTGCATGGGTGCCCTGGGGGGTTTATATAGGACTATCCCCAGGGGTACAATGGTAATCCGGCTAGACGCGGGCCCAACCGTCAGCGCCTCTGGCCTCCGTCTTCCCTGCCGACCACTGGGGCCCGCCGACTGGCGGGCCCCGCCAACTAGCCTGTTACGGAGCCGACATGCCACATCCGCCGCGGGCGGGTCTTACCTGCTGCTAATTACTGTAGCCGTGCTTCCGATGACGCGGGCTTGATCATGGGGTCGTGGCAACAGCCCCGCCGCCTGGCGGGCGATCACTATTGCCACTCTCCATCACATCTTAATTAATGGTGTGTGGGCCCCGGGGGAGGGCTCGGCCGACTCCCCGGGGCCGACTCCTGACGGGTCCGACTGGTGGTCCTCTTGCCGTCTCCTGGGGTCCTACTGACTGGTGGGACCCGCTGCCTCTGGGCCATACAGACAAGCCGTCGTGGGTACAGCATTCGATCCTGTGGTGCTGATGTCAGGGCCGGTATGGCAACAGTGCCACGCCGCACGGAGATCTTCCGGGGTACGGCGTGTTGTGGCCATGCCCGCCCTTGGTAAGGGGCGGGAGTGGGCTTCACTATAGCCACTCCCCTGCCCCATCCCTCTTGATGAGGTCATGGGGTTTGTTGGAGTCGCAGGACGACTCCCCAAAGCCGGCTTCTTTGGGAGTCGCCAGTCAAGAGTCGGCTTTCCCTGAAGTCGTCCCTGGGACTCGGTCGTGAGTGGTCAGTAGGCCATCTTGCCGTTGACTTCTTGAAGGCGGCTCTTCGTCCTGGGGTCTTGAGGGGCGCAGCCTGCCCCGATGTCTTGAAAGGTTCTAGGGCTCGGGTTGGCCTACCCGTGGCCCATTACTCCGACAGTAGTCTCTGAAGCTGATGAGGCGCCGCGGACGATCGGCCGAGGAGCCTCCGCAGTTTCTCTTTCCGGGTGCTCAACGCATGGTCTTTGATTGACTTCTGTCAGGCCGACTAGAAGGAGTCGGACTCTCTCAACTCGGACCCGCTCAATTCCGACTCGCTCAATTCCGACTCGCACAATATTTTGAACGTCGCGGCGGGATCCAAGTAGCATGCTAGCTAAGCCTCCAGGCCGCCGCCCGTTCTAGGCCTCTCATGTGATGACACGTGGCTGGGCCATTCTGCCAGCCTACGCGTGCAACGGGACAGGCCCATAGGCGGGGCCCGCCACTACCGCGCCTCGGCGCCCGAGCGGATCCGCCGCGGCCCCGGTGGACGGTTGGGATTCTCGTGGAGTTACTGCACGTAGTAACTTTGTCGTGGAACGTGGGGGTCGTGGGGCCGTGGGCGCAGTAAATCCCACGACTGCCCCTCGGCTTCGCAGCCCACGAGGCTATAAGTAGGGGAAAGAGGGGGGCACGCGTGCTCCTCCTTCCCACCACTCCTCGCTCTCTTCCTTCTCACTGCTCCTCGCTCTCCTCCTTCTTCTTCTTCTTTGCTCCGCCGCTCGCCCAAGATCCGGCGAACGCCGCGACGATCAGCTCGCCATGAGTTCTTCCTCTACCGCCGCGCCTCCCCCGGCGCGCTCCGGCACCTGGGACGGCTCCGAAGTTCATGAGGACCACATCGAGTTCCTCCGCCGGACTCGTCGGCTCCCCGGCGAGGATCACGTGCGGGTGCGTCTTGCACCGAAGGGGGAGATTTCCCCCGCGCCGCAGGAGGGCGAGCGGGTCATCTTCCGCTCGCACTGCTTGCGCGGGTTGGGGCTGCCGGCGAGCAGTTTCTTTCGATCCTTCCTGGAGTTCTACGGCCTCCAGTCGCACCACCTCACCCCCAACACAGTGGTGCTGCTGTCCGCCTTCGTGGCCTTGTGCGAAGGCTTCCTCGGAGTCCTCCACACCCTCGAGCTCTGGGGGAGTTCTTCTTCTCCAAGCTCGGCACCCAGGCTGCAGGCGTGCCGGCTCAATGCGGCGCTTTCATCGCCGTGCGAAGGTCGGGCGCTGACAACCCCTTCCCCTCCATCTCGCTGATAAAGTCGGTGAAGATGTGGCAGAGATCGCACTTCTACATCAGGAGCGTCTCCGCGAGGGGCGACTGGGTCAACCTGCCGGCTTTCGAAGCCGGCCCGCCGGCTGGGAGACTGCCCAACTGGTCGTACCGGGCCAAGTCGCTGACGCCTGTGGGAGCCGGCGCCATCACGCGACTCCGAGTGCTGACGCAGTCGGAGGGCTTGACTGGTCCAGACCTGCTGGCCGCCTTCGTGGCGTGTCGAGTTCTCCCGCTCCAAGGCCGCCCCCATATGATATGCCAAATGAGCGGGCACCGCGACTCGAGTCGGATGTGCACCAAGGACATGCCTCACGAGGAGGTGGCCTTCATGGTGAACTACCTCTCGGACAGCAAGCTCCTGGAGGATTGGCGGTTCGGCAAGGAGCCGTACTCCCGCGCCAACCCCCCGCCCGTGGTGAGTTACCTTTCCTTTCTTTCTTTGGATTGTCTTCTTTCTTGCCAAGTTTGTTTTGACCAGTCGGCTTTGGTCAGAATCCCCTCCTCCACCCGCCAGCCGGCACCTCGGGGCCGGCCCGCGAGTTCCTCACCGACCGGGCGGAGAGCGACATCGACGACCCTGATCTGGGGGCGGCGGCTCTGGAGGACTACGCCGAGGGAGGAGGAGGAGCAGCGGGAGACTTCAGGGCTTCGGCCACTTTCGCCGACTGGCCTGACGACGACGCCGAGGGAGAAGTCGCCCCCCGCCATCGGCCAGGAGCCAGCCAGCCTAGCGCGGGCTCTTCTGCCGCGTCGGGTGCTCCAGGCGGCGGGAAGAAGCGTAGGGCCGTGCCGACCTTGTTCGGTAGTCGGCTGAAGAAACCCAAGGGTTCGGCTACGGCGACTCGGCGGGACGAGGCGGCTGCGAAGGCCATCCACTTCTGTAAGGAAGTGAAGAAGCCGCCATTGGTCTCCGCGTGAGTATTCTGTCTCGATGCTTTATTCTTTCTTTGTGGCTTTGCCTGAGTCTTTTGCTTGCTTCCCTTGCTTCAGGGCCCCCCTCACTCTTGAGAGGATCACCGCCGCCTCCGTCATGGGGTCAGCGGAGATGTCCGCCACCACTCGGCGGATTGACCCCGCTGTTGACCTCCGGGAGGCGACAGAGCAAAATGCACAGGAGAAGCGCAACGAAGAAGAGGTCGTTCGCCTGGAGAAGGCGGAGGCCGATAGGGCGGAGGCCTCCACCAAGAAAAAACTGGCGGAAGCCGAAGCCGAAGCCGCCGCCGCGACGAAGCGGTAGGCTGAGGAGGCCGCATGCTGCCAATTGGCGGTGTTCGTTACCCCGTTGAACTCTGCGCCGCCGCCTCCGGAGTTCACGGGGCAGACTGGGGAAGCCGGCGGCGAGAACCCCGTCATGGAAAGGGAAGGTGGCGACCCCTCTACACCGAACGTGATCGTTCCGCCGCCGCCTCCGCCGCCGTCTGAGGGAGCGCAAGGCAAGCAGCCAGCGGACCCTCTGGTGCCGCCGACCGAAGACGAGGCCGTGGAAAGGTTACTCCTCCAAGTTGGCTCGCCGACGCGCCGCCGTCTGGAGAAGGCGACTTCGGCGCCCCGCCCCCTGGAGGACGGCACCGCCAGCTCGGCGATCCCAGATGCCGAAGCGACGAGCGCCGTGCCCATTGGGTGGGTGCGAGGAGGCGGCACAGGGCCGCTGAACCAGGCGCTTCTGGACGTCCAGGCGAAGCTTCGTGCTGAGGGCGACGCTCTCCAGAATTGCACCAAGGCATACCTGGCATCGCGGGCAGCCGTCCGGGTATTTTTTTTCCTTTGGTCCTTGTTTCCTTGTTCCTCTCTGTGGGGGCGTGCCAGCGCACCCACAGGGTGTAGTCCCGGAGTTTCGGGCTGGCTGCTGAGCAGGCGGCCCAGAACTCCAATTGATGAACTCTGGGTATTAACTTTTTGTCTGAAACGCTTGACGCAGGATTACCACAACCTCCGTGTCACTGCCTTCAACCGTAACGTTGAAGAGCTGGGCAAGCGGATCGCCGATTTTTCGGAGAGCCGGAGTAAGTCCTTTTTCTTCTCCGCGGGGGCGCGCTGGCGCACCCGCGGGCTGTAGTCCCCGAGATTCGGGCCGACTGTTGAGCAGTCGGGCCAGATCTCCCCGGCGATCTTCTTTATTGATGACTTAATGCCTTCTTTCTTCCTTCTTTTCAGGAGCCAACACTGCTCTTCAACAGCAGCTGAGTGAAGCCAACTCCGCATTGCGCGCCAAAGGGGAGGAGTGCAGCAAGCTTGCCACAGAGCGCGATCTGCTGGCCACTCAATTGGTGGAGCAGAAGGAGCTGCTTGTGAAGACGCAGAGTGAGGCGGAAGAGAGGGAAACCGCCCTCCTGGCCGAGTTCGCGAGCGAGCGCTCCTCCTGGTTTGACAAGGAGGCGATGCTGGCCTCCGGCTTCCATGAGATTGAAGACATCGTTGATGGTGAGTTTCTTTACTTTATTTCTTCGAGCTGCCGATTATAAGTCGTGCCGACTCCTGGTTTTGACTTGCTTCTTCGTTTCTTCCATCTTGGCAGACTTCTTTCCTGGGCACTCGCAGGCCGCCATCCAAGCCATCGAGGCTGACCGTGAAGGTCGGAGGGCGGATGGCGCAGAGATCGCCACCGACGCCCCCCGAACCCTTGACAAGCACATCCTGAGCATCGAGGCTCGCCTTCGGCCGACTCACCGGATGCTGCGCCGGCTTCAGCGTGTCGGTGCCCAGGCGATTGCCGCCCTGTGGCCGGACATGCAGGCTCCGCGCACCCCCAGCCTGACGGCCGACTGGCTAGAGGTCGTGGCTGGTCGTCTTGAGGCCTGGAAGGGTTCTTTGGCCCGAGCTGGAGCGCGCTGGGCCTTGGAGCTCGTCAAGGCGTGGTATCCGGGGCTGGATCTAGACCGGCTGGCCACACTTCGATCGGAGGCCCAGCCGGAGCTGGCACCTGCGGAAGACACCCTCGTCAAGCATCCTGCGGTGATCGCCGAGTACACCGACACCAGCATCTTCGTCCCTGAGCGGTCTGAAGACGGCGAGGAGGTACTGTCGGAGTGGTTTGGGATGAACCCGGACTACGGCGAGGACTCGGCGGAGGTGATTGGCTCCAGCGTCGAGGAGGAAGGCGAGGCGTAGGACGGAGGTGAGACAGAGGCACCAGAAGACGGAGCAGATGGCCAGCCTCAGCTCGACCACGCCTCCAGCAACGAGCCGCGTGCGACCGACCCGACTGCCGCCGGAGGCGATCAAGCCGAGACTAGCCAGCCGGCCGCCCCGACGCCTGACGCTGCCGCCTCCTTCGACCCTCCGAATCCGTCTGCTGCTTCCTAACCTTTATTTTATCTGCTTCATTAGTCTTTGAAGAACTTCTTAATTCGCACAATTCCACCTGCGGGGTGTATTTTGAACTTCTGCACGAAGATTCGGCCAGGGGCCTATGTTATGTATATATATTTATCTGAATTCTATCTTTTCTTGCTCATTGCTCTTTTGGCTTTTTTCCTTTGCCGCTTTCTCTTAGTTGCCTGCCTTGTCAATCGGACAGCCCCTCTGCGGGCTGCTGCTGGATCAAATGCTTGGCTACTTTGGGAAGGCAAGTACTTAGCCGTCTTTAAGAGTTTTTGAGCGAGTTGAATAGAAGGCGGCAATCCGACTACTCGAGAGTCGGTTTGCAAAAAGGCTGGAAGCCGTCTTGAACTATGCTTTATGCTTTGAGTCCTTAGCCATTTTTCATGCGAATACCCATTCTACCTTACTTCTCCCCACCGTACAGTCGCTCTGCGAGCTGCGGCTTCTGACAGGAGACGGTTTAGGCATTTACACACTACTTGTCCGACTGTAGGAAGCATTTCATAGTGCAAGGCGGCAAGTCCCTGGGCCGACTTGTCGAGCCCGTTGCCAAACAGCATAACAAAGAGTAACATACTTGTAGGCATAATTTTTATCATACAGACAAAAGAGCGCAGTCCCCGAGCTCGTCTCGGGGTGCCCGAAGTCTTGGTACTTTAATACAAAAGGTTGCGTGGTACATACTGCATCAACTGTAAAATCTTCGGAGGAGATTTGCATTCCATGGCCGTTCTGTCTCCTTGCCGGAGTCGTCCCTCTTTCGTGCTTGGGGCTTCTGAGCGTCAATCAGGTAGTAGGAGTCGTTGCCCAGTACTTTGCTGATGATGAAAGGGCCTTCCCAAGGCGCCGACAACTTGTGCTGGCCGGCTGTTCGCTGGATCAGCCCGAGCACAAGGTCGCCTTCTTGGAAAGATCTTGGCTTGACCTTCCTGTTGTGGTATCGGCGCAAGCCCTGCTGGTAGATGCTGGACCGGCTGAGTGCCAACAGCCGGCCCTCTTCCAGCAGATCGACGCCGTTTTTTCGTGCTTCTTCTGCTTCCTCCTCGGTGTACATGGTGACTCGTGGGGAGTCGAACTCTATGTCCGTTGGGATGACGGCTTCGGCACCATAGACGAGGAAGAAAGGCGTGAAGCCGGTTGACTTGTTTGGAGTCGTGCGCAGACTCCAGAGGACGGCTGGTAGCTTGTCGGGCCAGCATCCAGTCGAGCGCTCCAGAGGCTCGATCAGCCGGGGTTTGATGCCGGACAGGATGAGGCCGTTTGCTCGCTCCACCTGGCCGTTTGACTGTGGATGGGCGACGGATGCTAGGTCCAGTCGGATGCCCTGTGTTGCGCAAAAACAGGCCAAGGCGCCTTTGGCAAAATTTGTGCCATTGTCGCTGATGATACTGTGTGGTATGCCGTATCGAATTGTGATATTGGCGATGAAAGTCACGGCAGTCAGACCGTTCAGCTTCTTGATTGGCTTCGCTTCTATCCACTTGGTGAACTTGTCCACTGCGACAACTAAGTGAGTTAAGCCACCTCGTGCTGTCTTGAATGGTCCCACCATGTCTAGACCCCAAACTGCGAAAGGCCAGGCAATGGGGATGGTCTTGAGTGCAGAAGCCGGCTAGTGCGGCTTGGAGCTGAACTTCTGGCACCCTTTGCATTTTTGGACCAACTCCTTGGCCTCTTCTAGGGCAGTTGGCCAGAAGAAACCGTGTTGAAAGGCTTTGGCGACGAGTGCTCTTGAAGCCGCATGGTGGCCGCACTCGCCTTGATGGATGTCTTTGAGAATTGCTTGGCCTTGCTCTGGCTCTACGCAGCGCTGGTAGACACCAGTGACGCTGCGCCTAACCAGCTCTCTGTTGACTATGGTGTAGGCCGCCGCCCGGCGTTGTACTTGCCGATCTGAGGTCTCATCAGTCGGCAGCTCTTTGCTCACCAGGAATTTGAGGATGGGCTGGGCCCATGAGGGTGCTACTATTTCTTCGACTGCCAGAACTACGACTTGGACGAGGGCGGTTGGGCTGGGAGGCGGCGGGTTGGACTCAACAACCGCTTGCTGGGTTAATGAAGTCCCCAAGCCGACTGGCGTGGCCCTTGGGTCGAGTTCTGGAGTCTTCGAGTCCGCCGCCGCAGTCCCCGGGCCGGGTTCGACTGTGGCGGCTTTGGAGCCATCTGCCGAAATCCCCGTACCGACTGCCGGGGCTCTAGAGTCGGATCCGACGTCTTCGGGAGGAGCCGGCACAAAAATGGAGTCGGATTCTGGTGAAGGCTTAACAGACGGCTTGAGGAGGCGTTGAAGGGCGATGCCAGATGGTACTGCTTGGCGGGTAGAGCCGATTCGTGCCAAGGTGTCTGCTTGGTCATTGTCGTTTCTTGGAACATGGAGGAACTCGCATCCTTCAAAATACCTGCTGAGTTGCTGCATGACGAAGCGGTAACTCGCCATATTTGCATCTTTCGCGTCCCAGTCGCCAGATGACTGCTGGACCACTAAGTCTGAGTCGCCATAACACAAGATCCGGCGGATGCCAAGTTCTTTGGCAAGCCAGAGCCCATGAATGAGCGCCTCGTACTCGGCGACGTTGTTGGAGGCGGCAAAATGGATTTGCAGTGCGTATTTGAGCTTGTCACCTTTGGGAGAGGTGGGGACGACGCGGGCTCCCAAGCCGGTGCTCATCTTGGAGCCGTCGAAATGCATCCGCCAATGGGTGGAGTCAGGCGCCGGAGGTAGGTACTGGGTCTCGGCCCAGTCGACGAGGAAGTCGGCCCGTGCTTGTGACTTGATAGCGGTGCGGGGCTGGTAGTGGATGGTGTAGGGAGCCAGCTCTATGGCCCACTTGGCCACTCGGCCAGAAGCATCTCGGCTACCAATGATCTCGGCAAGCGGGGCCGTGTAGACCACCGTGACTGGATGCTCATGAAAGTAAGGCTTCAATTTCTTGGCAGTAAGGTGTACGCCATAGCACATCTTCTGGTAGTGGGGGTAGTTCTGCTTGGAGGTCGACAGTACTTCGCTCAGGTAATATACCAGTCTCTGGATAGGTAGTGCCTTGCCTTCCTCCTTGCGTTCCACTACAATGACCGTGCTGACCACCCGGCTGGTAGCGGCGATGTACAGGAGCATAGGTTCCTTGGGAGTTGGAGCCACCAGGACGGGTGGAGTAGTCAGCATCTTCTTCAACTGGAGAAAAGCTTCGTCTGCCTTATGGTTCCACTCGAAAAAAGTGGTCTTCTTCATGAGTTGGTATAAGGGGAGAGCTTTCTCGCCCAGCCGAATGATGAATCGGCTGATGGATGCCAAGCAGCCGATGAACTTCTGCACATCCAGTAGTCAGCTTGGTACCTCCATTCTCTCAATGGCCTTGATCTTTACTGGGTTGCATTCTATGCCGCGTTCAGAGACCAGAAAGCCAAGGAGCTGGCCGTCTGGTACTCCGAAGACACACTTCTCGGGATTGAGCTTGATCTGGAATCGGCGTAGGTTCTCAAAGGTCTCCTTGAGGTCTTCCAGTAGTGTTCCACGCTTTTCCGTCTTCACCACCACGTCGTCTACATAGACGTGGGCGTTCCTGCCGAGCTGCTTGAGGAGGCACTTCTGCATGCAACGCTGAAAGGCGGCGCCGGCATTCCTTAAGCCGAACGTCATGGTGAGGTAGCAGAAGGCTCCAAATGGTGGATGAAGGCGGTCTTCAGTCTGTCAGCCGGGTTCAGCTTGATCTGGTGATATCCTGAGTACGCATCCAAAAAACTCAACAGCTCGCATCCGGCTGTGGAGTCTATCACCTGATCGATTCTTGGTAGAGCAAATGGGTCCTTGGGGCAGCCCATGTTGAGGCTCATGTAGTCAATACACATTCGCCACTGCTTGTTCTTCTTCAATACCAGGACCGGATTTGCTAGCCATTCTGGAAAGAACACTTCCATAATGAAGCTGGCTGCTAGGAGTCGGGCTATCTCTTCTCCGACAACTCTTCTCTTCTCTTCTGATAGGCGGCGCAGGGGCTGCATGACCGGCTTTGCATCAGATCGGACATGTAACTTGTGCTCGGTGAATTCCGTCGGTACACCTGGCATGTCTTTGGGGGACCATGCGAAGATGTCCCGATTCTCATGGAGGAAATCGACGAGCTCGCCTTCCTATTTGCTGTCGAGGTTTGCACCTACGATAGCGTACCTCTCTGGGTGTTCCGGATCCAAGGGAATCTTCTTTGTCTCTTTGCCGGCTTGAACGAACCCTCAGCCTCCGAATTCTTTGGGTTGGGCGATACCTCAGGCTGCTTGCCGGCCATTGCCACAACTCGCTCAAGGAGCCGCTTCTCAACCGCGATTACCAGGGACTCGGCTAGCCGACTGCTCTCAGCCGCACAGGCATACGACTTCCAGTAGTCGCCGGCTACAGTCAGAATTCCCCTGGAACTGGGCATCTTCTTCTTGAGGTAGGCATAGTGGGGCACCGCCATAAACTTGGCCAAGGCAGGTCGGCCGAGTAGCGCATGGTATGGGCTCTCGAGGTCCATCACCTCAAACCAAACAGACTCTCGGCGAAAGTGATCTTTGTCTCCAAAGAGGACGTCCATCAGGATCTTGCCGATTGGTGAGCAGGAAAGCCCAGGAACAATGCCGTGGAACACAGTCCGGCTGTTCTGAAGCTGTCTTTGCCTGATTCCTAATTTCTCCATGGTGTCCTTGTACAGGATATTGATGATGCTGCCTCTGTCTATCAGAACCCGCGAGAAACGCACGGCTCGTCTATCCGTAGCAAAGGTGGCGTCCAAGACCAAGGCATAGGAGCCCGGACTTGGCATCATGTCTGGGTGGTCGGCCCTGCTCCAACTGATGGGCTTCTCGGACCAGTGCATGAATTCTGGCGTCTCTAATGCTACCACATTCACCTCTTGTCGCTGCAGCCGCCTGCTGCGTCGATCATCAGCCATACTGGTGAATGCCACGTAGGCTCCGTGTTCTTCAGGGTATTCGTCTTGTACTGCGCCGACTGGCCTGACAGCCGGCTGCTGGGGTGGAGGCGGAGGCGGCTGCCCAGCTGGCGGGGGAGGCAGGAGGCCGTCTCCCTTGGCGATCCTGGTGAGCTAGTGGCACTTCCGGGTGGTGTGATACATCGGCTTCGCGCCGCTATGGAACTTGCAAGGTCCATCCAAGGTCTGTTCGTAGGAGAAGGCCGGCAACCAGTTTGGCTTGCCGCCTTTCTGTCGCTTGGGCGGAGGCTGCTCATCCGGTTGCTGGGCTTCAACGGTCGCAACCTGCCGGATGCTGGGATTCAACGGTCGCGACCTGCCGGCTGCTGGAAGCCGGCTGCGGGGCCTTGCGCTTGGTGTCGCCCTGCTGTTGTCGGCGGTTGGCGTCTGCCGTCGGAGTTCTTGGAGCTTGAGGGTCCACTTTGCCAGTTGTGCTGATTTGAATCTCTGCCTTCATGGAGGAGTCGGTCATGGCGTACTTGTCCGCTATGATCGGCAGCTCGTCGAGGGTTTCTGGCTCGTCGCAGAGGAGCTTGTGCTTGAGGAGGGTGCCTTCTCTGCACCCGGCTGTGAAGTACTCGATGGCCTGCACCTCGTGCGTGCCCTCACAGGAGTTCCGAAGCTCGGCCCAACACGTGAGGTAATCGCGAGTCGACTCGTCGGGGCCTTGTACACACAAGGAGAGATGACGAGGCTTGGGAGGACACTTGTACGTGCTGGTGAAGTTGCGGACGAACGCTTCGATGACGTCGACCCAGCTGTTGATGCTGCGGGGCTTCAGGCTGTTCAGCCATGTCCGGGCCGTGCCCTAGAGCATGAGCGGAACGTACTTTACGGCGACACGCTTGTTGCCGTTTGCTATGCTGATAGTCATGGAGTAGTCGACTAGCCAGTCTTCCGGCTTCACGGAGCCGGTATACTTGGGCGTGTCTCTTGGGAGCGTGAACCCTCTGGGAAAGGGTTCGTCTCAAATGCGGGGCCCGAAACAAGGCCGACCCAGCTCGTCTTCTTCTTCTTCCAGCGCTAGGGGTTGGTGAAGTCGGTCGATCCGGTGGCGGGCGTCATTCTCTCCAAGTCCCTCTCGGCGGCCAAGGAGGTCGCCGAGAGTCGGATGGTCAACAGGCGGCGGGGAGACTCGCCTATCCTTGCAAGGAGGGGGAGGCGGACAGTCGTCCCGTTGTTCCACTGCTCTCGGGCGGCCGTCTCGGTCGCGCTCTATGATAATGCGAGTCCGACTGTGGCTGACAGCCGGATCCTTGTCTCTTCTTTCTCGGGCGCCGCCAGTCGGCGTCCGAGACGTCGCGCCTTGATCTCGGCGAAGGTCGTCGTTTTGCCGCTGCGGCGCCTCTGCGCGGCAGCCGACCTCGTTCTGCGTGGCGGCCGCGTCGAGGAGCCGCTGGACTCGCTCCATCATGAGGCGGCGTTCTTCGCCCTAGAAATTGTCCAACTCATCCGCCGCCGCCTGGGCGGCTCGGATGTTTTCCGCTGGTGTAGCGTACACAGGGCGGCTTGCCCCAAACAGGTTGGCGATGGCCACGCCGCGCTGCTGGACCGTGCCAAGGCGGCTGGGCCCCGCCGGGGCCGGCGAGCCGCCAACGGCGCGATCCATCTCCCGCTGGTAGGCTTCCGACAAGCGCCTCATGCTGGCCAGCTTCTTCGCGCCTTCAACGAGCTGAAGGCGGCGCGCCTCCAACGTCTCTGCGTCAGTGTCTTCCAGAATGGGCGCAGTTAGGTCTTGTAGCGCCGCGCCGAGTGAGTCGTGCGCTCCTCTACCGGGGAGCTTGACATGATTGATGACGAGCACCTCGGTGACTTTGCTTCCGTTGCTCTCCGCGCGAGGGAGAGGTTCGTCGTAGACCACCACATTGGTTGGGAACGCGTCGAGCGACGCGGTGTCAGAGTCGACCAGCATCGGGTCGGTGGAGCCCACAGACTCTAAGTCTACGGCAGGCTCGCCGGAAACGTGGAGTTGATCGAGGAGGCCCGCGAGGAGGCTCTCGGAGCCGCCCGTGCCTGCGTTGGATGCAAGTTCGTCGGAGAGGCGAACCTCGCCGACAAGTTCGGCCAGGCAGCTGGCTGCGCAGGCGATCTCAACGTCGCGCAGCGCGTCGGCGCAAACTCCGTCTAGCGTGCCTGGCTGGCTGCGCTCGCCAGGGAGGAAAAGGGTTCCCGTCCAGAACAGGTCTCCGGACGGCGGTGCACCAGGCCCCACGGTGGGCGCCAAATGTCGGGGGTTAGGTGCGACATATGCCAAAGGATGGCTTATCATGGTGGGGGTGAGTAGAACGTCGCCGGTGCCTGGAAACGGGATGAGGTGAAGACATGCACGCCGGCGAATATTACCCAGCTTCAGGGCTCTCCGGGGAGATAATACCCCTACTGCTGCTCTGCGGGGTCTCCGCATGATCACTATGGCAAAGTGTTTACACGGTTGCTTCTTGAGCTGTTTCCTGGAGGTAGGAGAGGGCAAGGCTAGCTCTCTCCCTTCTATATGATCTGGTCTAGAGCTAATGGGTTCCAACCCTTTGCATGGGTGCCCTGGGGGGTTTATATAGGACTACCCCCAGGGGTACAATGGTAATCCGGCTAGACGCGGGCCCAGCCGTCAGCGCCTCTGGCCTCCGTCTTCCCTGCCGACCACTGGGGCCCGCCGACTAGCGGGCCCCGCCAACTGGCCTGGTACGGAGCCGACAGGCCACATCTGCCGCGGGCGGGTCTTACCTGCTGCTAATTACTGTAGCCGTGCTTCCAATGACGCGGGCTTGATCATGGGGTCGTGGCAACAGCCCCGCCGCCTGGCGGGCGATCACTATTGCCACTCTCCATCACATCTTAATTAATGGTGTGTGGGCCCCGAGGGAGGGCTCGGCCGACTCCCCGGGGCCGACTCCTGACGGGTCCGACTGGTGGTCCTCTTGCCGTCTCCTGGGGTCCTACTGACTGGTGGGACCCGCTGCCTCTGGGCCATACAGACAAGCCGTCGTGGGTACAGCATTCGATCCTGTGGTGCTGATGTCAGGGCCGGTATGGCAACAGTGCCACGCCGCACGGAGATCTTCCGGGGTACGGTGTGTTGTGGCCATGCCCGCCCTTGGTAAGGGGCGGGAGTGGGCTTCACTATAGCCACTCCCCTGCCCCGTCCCTCTTGATGAGGTCATGGGGTTTGTTGGAGTCACAGGCCGACTCCCCAAAGCCGGCTTCTCTGGGAGTCGCCAGTCAGGAGTCGGCTTTCCCTGAAGTCGTCCCTGGGACTCAGCCGTGAGTGGTCAGTCGGCCATCTTGCCGTTGACTTCTTGAAGGCGGCTCTTCGTCCTTGGGTCTTGAGGGGCACAACCTGCCCTGATGTCTTGAAAGGTTCTGGGGCTCGGGTTGGCCTACCCGTGGCCCATTACTCCGACATACCTCATGTATGAAGGTATAGTGGACTCATCCGGAATAACTTTGGGGTTTAAGGGATTGGATGCACAAGCAGTATTCCCGCTTAGTACAAGTGAAGGCTAGCAAAAGACTGGGAAGCGACCAACTAGAGAGCGACAACAGCCATGTAGATGCATTAAAATTAATAAAGATTGGATGCAAGAATGAGTATGGATATAATCCACCATGAACATAAATATCGTGAAGCCTATGTTGATTTGTTTCAACTACATGCGCAAACATGTGCCAAGTCAAGTCACTTAAATCATTCAAAGTAGGATACCACCCCATCATACCACATCATAACCATCTCAATAGCATGTTGGCACGCAAGGTAAACCATTATAACTCATAGCTAATCAAGCATGGCACAGGCAACTATGATCTCTAATTGTCATTGCGAACATGTTTATTCATAACAAGCTAAATCAAGAACGATGAACTCACCATATTTACAAAAATAGAAGAGGTCGAGTTCATACCAGCTTTTCTCATCTCAGTCAATCAATCATATATCATTATAATTGCCTTTCACTTGCGCGACCGAACGATGTGAATAATAATAAGAGTGCAAGTGCATTGGACTAAGCTGGAATCTGCGAGCATTCAATAAACAGGAGAAGACAAAGCAATATGGGCTCTTGGTTAAATCAACAATAAAGCATATAAGAGCCACTTCAACAATTTAATCATGGTCTTCTCCTACTGACCCCAAAGAAAAGAAAAGAAATAAAACTACTTACACGGGAAAGCTCCCAACAAGCAAAAGAAGAACGGGAAATATTTTTTGGTTTTCTTTTTAATTATTACTACAGCAAGATAAGTAAACTACTACTAATTTTTTTGGTTTTTCTTAAGGTTTACCAAACACACAAGAAGAAAGCATAAAAGGAACTAAACTAGCATGGATGATACAATGAAAAAGTATGAGCACCGACATCTAGCAATGAGTGTGTGAGCATAAATATAATGTCGGTGAGAAATACGTACTCCCCCAAGCTTAGGCTTCTGGCCTAAGTTGGTCTATGGCCACGGCTGGCCTGGCTGATATCCATAATAATAGTTGTTGGGGTCGTACTGTGATGCAGCGGCTATCACCTCCTGAGATGCAGTGTGGCGACGAGCGGCCTTCGCCCTCCTCTCGTACTTATCTGCCTCCTCTCTAGTAATAGTATATCCTCCTCTTGCGTGATAATTGTAACGCCCCGAGACCGATGTGCCAGGTGTCCTCTAGTTATTCGCTGTTGTTGCCTTGTCATTGCTTGCGTGTCTTGCATTGCATAACATGCCATCATGTGCATTTCATTTGCATACGTGTTCGTGTCGTGCATCCGAGCATTTTCCCCGTTGTTCGTTTTGCATTCCGGCGCTCCTATCTCCTCCGGTGGTCATTTCTACCTTATTTTCATGTCTGGATATTAAACATTTCCGGATTGGACCGAGGCTTGCCAAGCGGCCTTGGTTTACTACCGGTAGACCGCCTGTCAAGTTCCGTATCATTTGGACTTCGTTTGATACTCCAACGGTGAACCAAGGGCCTCGTGTGTGTTGCAGCCCAACACCCCTCCATTTTGGCCCAAAACCCACCTAAACCTCCTCAATCCTCTTGGTCGTTCGATCACGATCGCGTGGCCGAAAACCGCATCTCGGTTGGACTCTCCTAGCTCCCTCTACCTATAAATATGTCCTCCCCTTCCAAATTCATGGATGAACCCTAGCCTTCGTCCTCTCCGCGCCACCGGACACTTTTCCACCACGCCGGACATGTCCGTGCCGCCGTCCCCAACGAATCCGCCGCCGCCACGTCGCCATCTCCCTTCTCCCACCGCGCCGGCCACCTGGGGCCCAAATCCGGCCCACCCCGGGGCCCGCCCGGGCCCGAGTTGCTCCGCCGCCTGCTTGGTTGCGCGCCCGAGTCCAGCGACGCCACCGGGAACTCCGGCCGCCGTGCGCCATGCCCCGCCGCCGTCCTTCGTCGCCGCCGTCCTCGACCGCCGCGCCGGCGCACCCCGCCCGCGCCGCTCCGGCCAACGCCCCTGCCAGCGCCCTGCCGGAGCTCCTCTACCGTCCGGCCATCGCCTCGCCTCCCTCCGGCGCCACCCTGCTGCGACCTCGCCGGAGCCCCGCTCCGGTCGGATCCGAGGAGGGTGGATGAGATCCACCCATCCCTCCAACCAAACGGCGTCCTCCGTCCCGGATCCGCGCCATCCCGCTTCTCCTCGTCCCGTTGACTTTTTGCGGAGGGTATAATTTCTACCAAGTCCCCGAGTTTTCCATGTTTCAAATGCCCTTGTTCATCATGTCGTAACTCCGCATCCGTAGCTCCGTTTTGGGCATATAGCATATCAAAATGTTCATCTCAGAGAGCACATCATTTCATCTCATTGCATCATTTTCATTTGAGTTCATATTGATGCCCGAAATGCTGTTAGAAGAATGCTATTTGGGATAATTGTCAGATCTGCTGCTCCAATTAGATATTTGTCATTTTTGCCATGATTATTATGTGCATGATATGCCCTTGAGCTCTACATGAGTTTTGTCTATGTTTTGTCATCTATTCAGAGGAGCAACCCATGTATTTTTGTGATGTGTGTGGTGACTAGCACAAACTTGCAAAGTGGTGCATCCGTTAATGCTGATTTCAGGGACAAAGTGGTGCATCTATCCTTGGACTGTTTATCTCATTATGCCATATGTTCATGTTGTTTCCTAGTGATCCGTGCCTCTTTTGAGGATGATCAGTAAGGATGTTTTGTTAATCTTGTAGTGCTCTATCCTTCCATGTCTTTGTTTGCATTTATGGAGCACCCTAGCTTGAGTCAATCGAGCTCTACTTTTGCTATTTCGTGAATCTGGGCAGATTGTCTACATGTTAGCGATTTTACCGAGGATGTTGTAGTTGATCCGTGCATGCTATGGTATTGTTCTTGCCATGTATAGCTTGTATTTTGTGTATTCTTGATGGGTGCATGCTTATTTGTCATGACTTGCTCTGTAGTGAGTGCATCGAGCTTGTAAACATGCCTACTTGATATCTGTTTTCAGCATGCTCCAGTTTTCACTAAGTCTGAGAACTGATTATGTTTTTGCCTTGTTCACATGCTTGCAATTGTATTTTCTGATCCATTTTGGCTCAAGGTCACTAAGGGACTTTTGTTAAGCTCTTTGAGTAGCTCCATTCCATGCCTTGCTTTGCCATGTTCAGGTCCTGTAGCATATAGTTTTCATGCTCCAAAGTGTGCTATCTGATCAGAAATTCCAGACAAGTGTTAATTTCACTAAGTCTGAAATCTGTTTACCAAATGCATTTTTGCCATGCTTGTTTCAACCTGTTAATGGATGATTTGGTCATAGCTTAGTGCTAGTATTTTGTTAAGCATCTTGAATGGATCCTTGCCATGTATTTTTATGCCATGTTTGAGTGCTGTAGCATGTTCATCTTGTTGCACATAGATGGCTACTTGCTGTAAATCGCAGAACGTGGTCATATTTGAATTGCTTGCCATTTCCAAACCGTAACTCCGATTCCGGTGATCTTTATATCGTTTTCAAGCGATTTCATCTCATCTTTCCTGTGGCACACTTGTATTTCCAATTTGAGGCCAGGTTCATTCATTCCCTTGCAAATCATGCATATGCATCGCATATCGCATCCCGCATTTCATATCATGTTCATGTGTTGGTTGTTTACTATGTTGTGTGCTTCCTTTCCGGTGTTTGCTTATTCGGGTTAGTTCCGGTAATGTCGCGTTTGTGAGGACCCGTTCGTCTACGCCCGTTTGTCTTCTTCATGGACTCGTTCTTCTTCCTTGCGGGATTTCCGGCAAGATGATCATACCCTCGAAATCACTTCTATCTTTGCTTTCTAGATGCTCGCTCTTTTGCTATGCCTATGCTGCGATACCCACCACTTGCTTATCATGCCTCCCATATTGTTGAACCATGCCTCTAACCCACCTTGTCCTAGCAAACCGTTGTTTGGCTATGTTACTGCTTTGCTCAGCCCCTCTTATAGCGTTGTTAGTTGCAGGTGAAGATTGAAGTATGTTCCTTGTTGGAACATGGAGTTGTTGTTCCTTGTTGGAACATGTTTACTTGTTGGGATATCACAATATAACTTATTTAATTAATGCATCTATATACTTGGTAAAGGGTGGAAGGCTCGGCCTTATGCCTGGTGTTTTGTTCCACTCTTGCCGCCCTAGTTTTCGTCATATCGGTGTTATGTTCCTGGATTTTGCGTTCCTTACGCGGTTGGGTATAATGGGAACCCCTTGACAGTTTGCTTTGAATAAAACTCCTCCAGCAAGGCCCAACCTTGGTTTTACCATTTGCCACCTAGCCTCTTTTTCCCTTGGGTTAGGCCAGCCCAAGGGTCATCTTTATTTTAAACCCCCCGGGCCAGTGCTTGTCTAAGTGTTGGTCCGAACTGAGGAGACTGCGGGGCCACCTCGGGGAAACTTGAGGGCTGGTTTTACTCGTAGGATGTCTCATCCGCTGTTTCCCTGAGAACGAGATATGTGCAGCTCCCATCAGGATGTCGGCGCATCGGGCGGCTTTGCTGGACTTGTTTTACCATTGTCGAGGATGTCTTGTAGAACCGGGATACCGAGTCTGATCGGAATGTCTCGGGAGGAGGTCTATTCCTTCGTTGACCGTGAGAGCTTGTCATGGGCTAAGTTGGGACTCCCCTGCAGGGATTTGAACTTTCGAAAGCCGTGCCCGCGGTTATGGGCAGATGGGAATTTGTTAATGTCCGATTGTAGAAAACCTGAAGTTGACCTTAATTAAAATTCATCAACCGCGTGTGTAACCGTGATGGTCTCTTTCCGGCGGGGTCCGGGAAGTGAACACGGTGTTGGAGTTATGCTTGACGTAGGTTGTTCTAGGATCACTTCTTGATCATACTTTTATCGACCGTGCTTTGCCTTCTCTTCTCGCTCTCTTTTGCGTATGTTAGCCACCATATATGCTAGTCGCTTGCCGCAGATCCACCTCATACCTTTACCTTGCCCATAAGCTTAAATAGTCTTGATCGCGAGGGTGCAAGATTGCTTAGTCCCCGTGACTCACAGATACTTCCAAAACCAGTTTCCAGGTGCCGATGAGACCGTGCAGATGACGCAACCAAGCTCAGGAGGAGCTCGATGAAGATCTTGTCCTTTGCGTTGTTTCGTTCTAGTTGACCAGTAGTGGAGCCCAGTTGGGTCGATCAGGGACCTTTTCGCATTTGGGGTTCTTCTTTTATTTTGGTTCCGTAGTCGGACCTTGACTGTATCTGGTTGATGTAATGCTTTATTCATGTAATTGTGTGAAGTGGCGATTGTAAGCCAACTATGTATCTTTTCCCCTATTGTATTACATGGGTTGTTTGCGAAGATTACCTCACTTGCGACATTGCTTTCAATGCGGTTATGCCTCTAAGTCGTGCTTTGACACGTGGGAGATATAGCTGCATCGAGGGCGTTACAATAATCAAAGAAAGCAGGAGCAGGGAGAGTAATACAGACAGCATGGCGTCTGTCAAAGATTAGTCGGTACTAGAGAGGTGATTCGTTCCTCTTGACAAAATGGTGGTGAACCATAGCATTAAAATCTTGATAGGAAGGAGGTAATTCAATATCATCTTCGCGTACATCTATACCAAGAAAATTAGCTACGCGAGTTGCATAAATTCCACCAAAGAAATCTCCATTAAGTCTATTAAGATGCAACCTACGTGCAACAATGGCTCCCAAATTATATGATTTGTCTCCTAACCCAGCACTCCTAACAATACTGAGGTCGGGGACACACACGTGACATGCCTCGTCTTTACCATTTATGCATGTACCTATGAAGCGAGAAAAATAATGTATAGCAGGAAAGTGGATGCTCCCTATGGTAGCTTGTGTAATATCTCTAGATTCTCCCACAGTTATATTAGCAAGAAAATCTCTAAATTCAGATTTGCGACGATCCCTTATACTACCCCATTGTGGAAGTTTGCATGCAGTGGTAAAATCCTCTAAGTCCATGGTATAAGATTTACCATAAAGATCAAACAGGACAGTTGGAGAATTATGTGAAGTGGAAAATTCAAACCTCCTCACAAAGGAACTAGTGAGGTTATAATACTGACTGCACTTCTCTTCCTCGAAGCTCACAAGATCAGCGTTACGCAAATATGCGTTGAATTCTTCTTTTATTCCCGCTCGATCCATAAAATTTTCAGAAGGCCACTCACAAGGACGCACTGAAGCGTCTCTTGGTGGCTCTTCGTCAGCATCACGCATTGCAAGCTTGGGTCCTTGCTTCTTTGAAGAACCACCTTGGAACATCTTCCTAAGCATTTTTCTTCCTCTGAAAAATTCTAATTTTTTTAGTAACTTCAAAATAAAAGTAAACCAAACTCAATAATATTGATAGCAACCACTCCTACAAGTGCCTAGAGCCTATATCATGCATGAAAACTACTTTTGACCATATAAATTTGACATGCAAGCTCAAGAACAGGGTCACCTAAGCAGCAAAAATTTGCAATGAATAAAGCACTAGAACAAAAACTAATTGGACCAATGGAGGATTCACATACCAAGGAACAATCTCCCCAAGCAATTTTGTGAGAGGTGCTTTGAGCAAGGAGATCGAAAATGGCAGCAAAGAGGGATGGAACTCATGCTTGAGTTGGGTTTTTGTGTTTGTGGGAGGAAGAAGAAGAGGATGGGTGCAGGAATAAGTGGAGGAGGGCCACCGTGGGCCCACGAGGCAGGGGGCGCGCCCTAGGGGGTGGGCGCGCCCTCCACCCTCGTGGCAAGGTGGTTGGCCCTCCGGTGTGTTCTTTGTTCCATAAATCCTCAAATATTCTAGAAAAAATCATATTTAATTTTCAAGGCATTTGGAGAACTTTTATTTTTGAGGTATTTTCATATTGCATGGATAATAAGATAATAGACAGAAAAATATTTATTTTTACTTTATTTCAACTAAATATCAGAAAGTATAGAGAGGGTACAGAAGGTTGTGCTTCTAGTTTCATCCATCTCATGCTCATCAAAAGGAATCCACTAACAAGGTTGATCAAGTCCGTTAACAAACTCATTCCGATTAACATGAAACCGGAGAAATTTCGAATAACACTAGGTTACCTCAACGGGGATATGCACATCCCCAATAATAAGTATATCATATTTCTTCTTGACAGTAGGAATAGGAAATTCAAAACCTCCAAATATAATCAAGGGAATTTTTCCAATAGAATTGATACTAGGAACTTGAGGTTGTTTCCTCGGAAAATGTACCGTATGCTCATTACCATTAACATGAAAAGTGACATTGCCTTTGTTGCAATCAATAACAGCCCCTGCAGTATTAAGAAAAGGTATTCCAAGCATAATGGACATACTATCGTCCTCGGGAATATCAAGAATAACAAAGTCCGTTAAAATAGTAATGTTTGCAACCACAACAGGCACATCCTCACAAATACCGCCAGGTATAGCAATTGATTTATCAGCCATTTGCAAAGATATTTCAGTAGGTGTCAACTTATTCAAGTCAAGTCTACGATATAAAGAGAGAGGCATAACACTAACACTGGCTCCAAGATCACATAAAGCAGTTTTAACATAGTTTCTTTTAATGGAGCATGGTATAGTAGGTACTCCTGGATCTCCAAGTTTTTATGGTATTCAACCCTTAAAAGTATAATTAGCAAGCATGGTGGAAATTTCAGCTTCTGGTATCTTTCTTTTATTTGTAATAATATCTTTCATGTACTTAGCATAAGGATTGGTTTTGAGCATATCAGTTAATCGCATACGCAAAAAGATAGGTCTAATCATTTCAGCAAAGCGCTCAAAATCCTCATCATCCTTTTTCTTGGATGGTTTGGGAGGAAAAGGCATGGGTTTCTGAACCCATGGCTCTCTTTCTTTACCATGTTTCCTAGCAACAAAATCTTTCTTATCATAACTTGATTCTTTGATTGTTGGTTATCAAGAACAACAGCAGGTTCAATTTCTACATCATTATCATTACTAGGTTGAGCATTATTATGAACATCATCATTAACATTTTCATTAGGTTCATGTTCATTGCCAGATTGTGTTTCAGCATCATACATAGAGATATCATTTGGATTATCAGGTGGTTCAGCAATAGGTTCACTAGAAGTTTGCATAGTTCTATCATTTTTCTTTTTCTTCTTTTTAGAAGAACTAGGTGCATCAATATTATTTCTCTGAAAATCTTGATCAATTCTCTTAGGGTGGCCTTCAGGATACAAAGGTTCCTGAGTCATTCTACCAGTTCTAGTAGCCACTTTAACAGCATAATTGTTTTTCTTACTATTCATCTTATTGAGCAATTCCTTTTGAGCTTTAAGTACTTGTTCTACTTGACTGGTAACCATAGAAGCATGTTTTCTAACAAGTTTAAGTTCACCTCTAATATTAGCCATATAATCTCCCAAGTATTTAATCATATCAGCATCTTGTTTTAATTGTCTACCAAAATAAGCATTGAAATCTTCTTGCTTAAACATAAAATTATTGAACTCATCCAAGCATTGACTAGCAATTTTAGTAGGAGGGATTTCAGCTTTATCATATCTATAGAGAGAATTTACCTTTACTACCTGTCTCGAGTTATCGAGGTCTGGAGGTTCTTTAATAAATAAAGGATTTAGATCATATGTTTCTTCAATAGGCGGTAAATTAAGACCATGTATTTCTTCAATAGGAGGTAAATTCTTAACATCTTCAGCTTTAATACCTTTTTCTTTCATAGATTTCTTTGCCTCTTGCATATCTTCGGGGCTGAGAAATAGAACACCTCTCTTCTTCGGAGTTGGTTTAGGAATAGGATCATTAATTGGATCAGGAGCTGGCTCAAGAGGTGCCCAATTATTTTCATTTGTCCACATATTATTCAATAAGATTTCAACTTCATCCGGTGTTCTTTCCCTGAAAAGAGAACCAACACAACTATCCAGGTAATCTCTGGAAGCATCGGTTAGTCCATTGTAAAAGATATCAAGTATTTCATTTTTCTTAAGAGGATGATCAGGCAAAGCATTAAGTAACTTGAGAAGCCTCCCCCAAGCTTGTGGGAGACTCTCTTCTTTAATTTGCACAAAGTTGTATATTTCCTTTAAAGCAGCTTGTTTCTTATGAGCAGGGAAATATTTAGCAGAGAAGTAGTGAATTATATCCTAGGGGCTATGCACACAACCAGGATCAAGAGAATTAAACCATATCTTAGCATCACCCTTTAATGAGGAACGGAAATATTTTAAGGATATAAAAGTAGCGAGATCTCTCGTCATTAGTGAACAGGGTGGCTATATCATTTAATTTAGTAATATGTGCCACAACAGTTTCAGATTCATAGCCATGAAAAGGATCTGATTCAACTAAAGTAATCATATCAGGATCAATAGAGAATTCATAATCCTTATCAGTAAGACAGATAGGTGAAGTAGCAAAAGCAGGGTCAGGTTTCATCCTAGCATTTAGAGATTGCTTATTCGATTTAGCTAATAACCTTTTGAGTTCATATCTATCTTTGCAAGCTAAAATAGCTAAAGAAGCTTCTTGATCGAATAAATAACCCTCAGGAATAACAAGTGATTCTTCATCATCACTTTCATCATCATAATCAGATTCAGTATTTTCAATCTCTCTAGCCCTAGCAAGTCGTTCCTCAAGAAAATCACCAAGTGGCACAGTAGTATCAAGCATAGAAGTAGTTTCATCATAAGTATCATGTATAGCAGAAGTAGCATCATCCATAACATGTGACATATCAGAACGAATAGCAGAAGCAGGTTTAGGTGTCGCAAGCTTACTCATAACAGAAGTTGAATCAAGTGTAGAGCTAGATGGCAGTTCCTTACCTCCCCTCGTAGTTGAGGGGTAAATTGTTGTCTTAGCGTCTTTCAAATTCTTGATAATGTCTAGCAGATATAAATCCCAAGTGACTAAAAGAATAGAGCTATGCTCCCCGGCAATGGCGCCAGAAATTAGTCTTGATAACCCACGAGTATAGGGGATCGCAACAGCTTTCGAGGGTAGAGTATTGAACCCAAATTTATTAATTCGACACAAGGGGAGCCAAAGAATATTCTCAAGTATTAGCAGCTGAGTTGTCAATTCAACCACACCTGGAAACTTAGTATCTGCAGCAAAGTGTTTAGTAGCAAAGTAATATGATAGTGATGGTAACGGTAACAAAAGACTAACGAAAGCGAAGTAATGTTTTTAGTATTTTGTAGTGATTGTAACAATAGCAACGGGAAAGTAAATAAGCGTAAACCAATATATGGAAAGCTTGTAGGCATCGGATCAGTGATGGATAATTATGTCGGATGTGGTTCATCGTGTAACAGTCATAACATAGGGTGACACAGAACTAGCTCCAATTCAGCAATGTAATGTAAGCATGTATTCCGAATATAGTCATACATGCTTATGGAAAAGAACTTGCATGACATATTTTGTCCTACCCTCCTGTGGCAGCGGGGTCCTAATGGAAACTAAGGGATATTAAGGCCTCCTTTTAATAGAGAACCGAAACAAAGCATTAGCACATAGTGAATACATGAACTCCTCAAACTACGGTCATCACCGGTAAGTATCCCGATTATTGTCACTTCGGGGTTAACGGATCATAACACATAATAGGTGACTATAGACTTGCAAGATAGGATCAAGAACTCTCATATATTGATGAAAACATAATAGGTTCAGATCTGAAATCATGGCACTCGGGCCCTAGTGACAAGCATTAAGCATAGCAAAGTCATAGCAACATCAATCTCAGAACAAAGTGGATACTAGGGATCAAACCCTAACAAAGCTAACTCGATTACATGGTAAATCTCATCCAACCCATCACCGTCCAGCAAGCCTACGATGTAATTACTCACGCACGGCGGTGAGCATCATGAAATTGGTGATGGAGGATGGTTGATGATGACGACGGCGACGAATCCTCCTCTCCAGAGCCCCGAACAGACTCCAGATCTGCCCTCCTGAGAGGTTTTAGGGTTTGGTGGCGGCTCCGTATCGTAAAACGCGATGAAATCTTCTCTTCTATTTTTTCTCTCCGAAAGTAGATATATAGAGTTGGAGTTGGAGTCGGGAGGTCTCCAGGGGGCCCATGTGGTAGGGGGCGCGCCCTATGGGGGGCCGCCCCACCCTCGTGGACAGGGTGTGGGCCCCCTGGTCTTCATCTTTGGCGAGGATTTTTCATTATTTATTGTAAGATATTCTGTGGAGTTTTAGGTCATTCCGAGAACTTTTGTTTTCTGCACATAAAACAACATCATGGCAATTTGCTGAAAACAACATCAGTCCGGGTTAGTTCCATTCAAATCATACAAGTTAGAGTCCAAAACAAGGGCAAAAGTTTTTGGAAAAGTAGATACGACGCAGACGTATTAGCCGTTCATCGCCCTCGCCGCCGGACTAGGCTTCTCCGGTGCCCCATGGTCGTATGCGCCATCGTCTGCTCGCTGGTAGCCGCCGCCGTGCCCACGACCCTTTGCTATGCCTGTTCGCCGCTGGCGCCCCAAGTTCCGCCGCGCCCATGATTCCTCTGCACCGAGCCGAGCCTTCATTGACCTCGAGCTCCCACCTCCAGCGCCTCTAGATTCCGGCCCATCTAGCCCTGTCAAGGCCTAGCACGTCTCCAGACTTCGGTCTGCCTCCGCTATCCACCGAACGGGCCAAGCCCATGGTGAGCAGCCGATCCAGCACCCCCCTTGTGTGCTGTTGGGCCAGCAGATTCGGCCCGCTTACGTTTTTTTCTTCAGATCTGCGATTTTAGCTTTTTCCAGAGGACTGCAGTTTTAGACAAAACCCCCCAAGCATCATGCATTTAATTACTCACAAATGGTGCATCATATTAAAACAAACTTTATATGTAAAATGCTTAGAATTTTGTGTAGATTAATAATATGCCACTTTCACCCATGTTCAAAATGTTTAAAATGTTGTTTGTGTTTATTTTGCATAATGCCATGCTAAAATGCTTTAATTCATAACTAATTAACCGTAGCTCCAAATTTAATAAACTTTATATGTAAATGGGGTGGAAAGATGTCTAGTTTAACACGGTGGCATTACTCTGCATATTTAACTAATCTAAATTATGGTTTAGGGAAGAACAGTACCAAATCTAAAATATGTATGTGTGGATTTACCGGAATTGTTGTTTGTTATTTCCGGCCTCATTTAAACTTGCCTAGATAGTTAGTTTTCATATGCTTCACCTCTTGCCATATTTAACAACATTTAATATTGTTGAGTACCTAACTGGGAGTGAACTAAATAAATGAATGTGGTGCTTCGTCATTATGCAACTCATTGCATATTGGGCTCCACTTAACTTGTAGTGTTGTTAGTGCACTTTGCCATGCCATGCGTCATTAAACCGGAAATGCATCATACTTGGTTGTGCAACATGCCATGTTCATGTGATGGTTGTTTACCATGTTGCTTGCTTCTTTCCGGGTTGCTTCTCTCATTAGCTTTTGTTTCATTCTGGAGTTGTGAGGATTCGTTCGACTATGTCCGCTTGTCTTCTTCATGGACTTGTTCTTCTTCCTTGCGGGATCTCAGGCAAGATGACCATACCCTCGAAATCACTTCTATCTTTGCTTGCTAGTTGGTCACTCTATTACTATGCCACGCTACCTACCACTTGCTATATCATGCCTCCCATATTGCCATGTCAAGCCTCTAACCCACTTTTTCCTAGCAAACCGTTGTTTGGCTATGTTACCACTTTGCTCAGCCCTCTCATAGCGTTGCTAGTTGCTAGTTGCAGGTGAAGTTGAAGTTTGTTCCATATTGGAACATGGATATGTTGGTATATCTCTATATCTCTTATTTAATTAATTAATGCATCTATATACTTGGTAAAGGGTGGAAGGCTCGGCCTTATGCCTGGTGTTTTGTTCCACTCTTGCCACCCTAGTTTCCGTCATACCGGTGTTATGATCCTTGATTTTGCGTTCCTAACGCGGTTGGGTGTTATGGGAACCCCTTGACAGTTCGCTTTAAATAAAACTCCTCCAGCAAGGCCCAACCTTGGTTTTACATTTGCCTAACAACCTATTACTCTTCCCTTGGGTTGGCCAACCCGAGGGTCATCTTTATTTTAACCCCCCCGGGCCAGTGCTTCTCTAAGTATTGGTCTGAACCAAGTAGAATGCGGGGCCACCTCGGGGAAACTTGACGTTTGGTTTTACTCGTAGGATGTCTCATCCGGTGTTGCCCTGAGAACGTGATATGTTCGGCTCCTATCAGGATTGTCGGCACATCGGGCGGCTTTGCTGGTCTTGTTTTACCATTGTCGAAATGTCTTGTAACCGGGATTCTGAGACTGATCGGGTCTTCCCGGGAGAAGGAATATCTTTCGTTGACCATGAGAGCTTGTGATGGGCTAAGTTGGGACACCACTGCAGGGTTTGAACTTTCCAAAGCCGTGCACGCTGTTATGTGGCAGATGGAAATTTGTTAATATCTGGTTGTAGAGAACTTGACACTTAACTTAATTAAAATGAATCAACCGCGTGTGTAGCCGTGATGGTCTCTTCTCGGTGGACTCCGGGAAGTGAACACGGTTCTTGTGTTATGCTTGAACGTAAGTAGTTTCAGGATCACTTCTTGATCACTTCCAGTTCACGACCGTTGCATTGCTTCTCTTCTCGCTCTTATTTGCGTATGTTAGCCACCATATATGCTTAGTGCTTGCTGCAGCTCCACCTCACTACCTTCTCCTATCCATAAGCTTAAATAGTCTTGATCTCATGGGTGTGAGATTGCTGAGTCCTCGTGACTCACAGATACTTCCAAACAGTTGCAGGTGCCGATGATGTCAGTGCAGGTGGTGCAACCACGCTCAAGTGGGAGCTCGATGAAGATCTTGGTCATTGTTTTGTTTTGTTTCCTTTTGATCAGTAGTGGAGCCCAGTTTGGACGATCGGGGATCTAGCATTTGGGGTTGTCTTCTTTTACTTTGGTTCCATAGTGGGACTTTGATTGTATTCTGGATGATGTATGTTTAACTTGTATTTGTGTGAAGTGGCGATTGTAAGCCAACTCTTTATCTCATTCTCTTTCAGTACATGGGATTGTGTGAAGATTACCCCTCTTGCGACAAACCTGCCATGTGGATATGCCTCTAAGTCGTGCCCCGATACATGGGAGATATAGCCGCATTGTGGGTGTTACAAGTTGGTAATTAGAGCCATCCCCGACTTAGGAGCCCCCAGCTTGATCGAATCGTTGACGTTGTTGAGTCTAGAACAAAATGTTTTGGGTCTTAGGATTATATATATTGGAGAGTAGGATTCTTTTTACTCCTCAGTCCCTTCGTCGCTCTGATGAGGCCTCCTGACGTAGAAGTGTTGACTCTCCTCTCCTCAAATTTCACGAAATGTTTTTTAGGATCACGCGGGTATCTTGGAATCGTTCTGACAGTCTTTTGACGAGAACATTGTTCTTGGTGCCTCCTGACATTTAGGGGTTGTGGCAGTGTCCCGAGGAGTTGAGCTCCGAGGTGTTGCCGTCACAATTTTGTCGTTGCAGTTCTGGAATACCTGAGTTCGCCAACATCGAAAATCTCTTTTATGCAGTTGTTGGTGAGATAACCTCGACGCCACCCAGTACTAGGGTGGGAGTTCAGCAGTATTGCCATAACTCGTATAACGGATGCTTTTCGAAGGTTGAGGTACACGATTTCCGAAGGTTTCTTGGTTATGTGTTGAAGGATGGATACAACTAGATGTAGGAATTGTTACTTTGGGTGAGATATTCTGCTTCCGCTATATCCCCAACACCTGATTGCATAACCAGAAAGTTTCGGGAGTTTATAAGTGGGAATTCAAGTAGCTCCTAGGATATCTTTCTGACAGATGTATGATATGGGATATGGGATGAGGTTCGACGCAAATAAGAGCGAGAAACAATAATAAGAATTATTTTATGCGTATCCTTCACCAATGTAGATTGATGACAAGCAACGGATTTGGCATACTACTTATTCTCGAAGAAAGGATTAAGATAGATATAACGCCAACTTGGGAAGGTCTTCAACAAACCACCGGTAGGATTTAGAAACAACGAATGAATTGATATGAAAACGAAGGAAGAAGAATCTTGAACAAACCACCGTAAGAATTGAAAATGAAAGTGGCAAAAGCACAATTTACTAGGAAGAATTGGAAAATGAACGAAGATACTTAAGAGAATCAAGATGCAAGAGAACGAATAGATCACGGACTGATTAAAGAATGCTTGAATGATGCACCGGTAAGATTTTGAGAACGAGAGCTGAAAGCTGGAATGAATTATTCTGAGATGATGGACTCTAAAGAATCAAACTGAAAAAACTCCTGAATTGCTCTGGATGGGTGAAAAGAATTCTCACAATCGGAAATAACTATGAGAGGATGGCAACAAGCTTGAAGTACGCATCTCTGAGAGAACGGATAAGATTTGGAGGAAAAACTCTTCTTCGGTCTTTAAGTGTTGAGAAAGACAATGAGAAACACCACCATGAATTGTTGAGATACTCCGGGATGAAAATTAGAAAGGTTGAACCAATGATGACAAGAATTTGACAGATCTTGGAGAAAGACATTTGACTGATGACAAATCATTCTTACATCAAACTTTGAAATGAATATGAGGATAACTCCAGAAAAATTAGAAGAGTCAAATGGCTTGAATAAGGAAAGACCTCGAAATAGCTTGAAAGGATTACGAATAGAAACTTGAATCTTCTGGGATATCTTTGGCACTCCACATAAACATGAATAGCAAGAGGTGGATGATTAAGAAGTGCACCAGCATGAGAAAACATTTAAAACGGGGAAAGGAATATGATCAACAAAGCTTGAATTGAATCCACCAAAGAAGAAAAAGAACGAATAATAATGAACTTGAAACTTCCTTAGCATCTTCATGAGAATCACCAGGTAAGAACTTTGAAGGAAAAGAATGAAGAAACTTCACTTCCATAAGATGGATACTTGATTAAGAAACCCGAGTCCTTGAATACAAAGGGTAGGAGGGCGGGAAAACAAAGGCAAATTGGGGACGGATGAAACGAACAACGTTGAGAAAACTTAGAATTGATCTTGCAGATGTTGAAAATGATCGGATCCACTTGAAGAGAAGCACACCGGTTGGAAAGAATTGAAAAGCCAACCTTGATGATCAAGAAGGATTAGTATTCTCATAGAAATATGAGAACACGCTTAAGGAAGGTATGGAATCAACACTTGACTTCGAAGCAACTCGAATACCACAACTCAAAACAAAACAAATATTGGCTTGCAGAATAAGCAGGAATCAAACATATGATAGAGATTTACTCCATCCCATATCATGCATTTGTTGGAAATATATTCTAGGAGCTACTTGAATTCCCACTTATAAACTCCCGAAACTTTCTGGTTATGCAATCAGGTGTTGGGGATACAGGGGAAGCATAATATCTCGCCCAAACTAACAATCCCTACATCCAGCTATATCCATCCTTCAACACATAACCAAGAAACCTTCGGAAATCGTGTACCTCAACCTTCGAAAAGCATCCGTTATACGAGTTATGGAAATACTCCCGAACTCCCACCCCAGTACTGGGTGGCGTCGAAGTTATCTCACCAAAAACTGCATAAAAGAGATTTTCGATGTTGGCGAAACTCAGGTATTCCAGTACTGCAACGATAAAATTGTGACGACAACACCTCAGAGCTCAACTCCCCGGGACACTGCCACAACCCCTAAATGTCAGGAGGCACCAAGAACAATGTTCTCATCACAAGAATACCGGAATGATTCTAAGATACCTGTGTGATCCTAATTTTTTTTGTGAAAATTGAGGAGAGAGAAGTCAAAACTTCTATGTTAGGAGACCTTACCAGAGCGATGAACGGACTGAGGAGTAAAGAGAATCCTACTCTCCGATATATATATATATATATAATCCTATGACTCAAAACATTTGTTCTAGACTCAACAACTTTAGCGATTCGATCAAGCAGGGGGCTCCTAAGTCGGGGATGGCTCTGATTACCAACTTGTAATGCCCACGATGCGGCTATATCTCCCACGTGTCGAGGCACGACTTAGAGGCATAATCGCATGGTGGTTTTGTCGCGAGAGGGGTAATCTTCACACAATCCCATGTACTGAATAAGAAAGGTATAAAGGGTTGGATTACAATCGCCACTTCACACAAATAACAAGTTAATCATACATCCTCCAGAGTACAAGCAAGGTCCAACTACAGAACCAAAATAAAGAAGACAACCCCAAATGCTAGATCCCCGATCGTCCCAACTGGGCACCACTACTGATCATCCAGAAAAGACAAATAACAATGACCAAGATCTTCATCGAGCTCCCACTTGAGCTCGGTTGCGTCACCTGCACTGGTATCCTTAGCACCTGCCACTGTTTGGAAGTATCCGTGAGTCACGAGGATTCAGCAATCTCACACCCGCGAAATCAAGACTATTTAAGCTTATTGGTAGGATAAGGTAATGAGGTGGAGTTGCAGCAAGCACTAAGAAAATATGGTGGCTAACATACACAAATAAGAGTGAGAAGAGAAGCAGCACAACGGTCGAGAAGCTACAAGTGATCAAGAAGTGATCCCAAGACTACTTACGTTCAAGCATAACACAAGACCATGTTCACTTCCCGGACTCCGTTGAAAAGAGACCATCACGGCTACAAACGCGGTTGATTCATTTCAAATAAGTTAAGTGTCAAGTTCTCTACAACCGGATACTAACAAATTCCCATCCGTCACATAACCGCGGGCACGGCTCTCGAAAGTTTATACCCTGCAGGGCTGTCCCAACTTAGCCCATCACAAGCTCTCACGGTCAACGAAGGATATTCCTTCTCCCGAGAAGACCCGATTAGTCTCGGAATCCCGCTTACAAGACATTTCAACAATGGTAAAACAAGACCAGTAAAGCCGCCCGATGTGCCGACAAATCCCGATAGGAGTCACATGTATCTCGTTCCCAGGGCACACCGGATGGGCCAGACATCAGGTTGGCATAGACCCTGGTTGCCGAGGGGGCACCGGACATCGCCCAGGTTGGACCAACACTCGGAGGAGCACTGGCCCGGTGGGGGGGGGGGTAAATAAAGTTGACCCTTGGGCTCCAGAAACCCAAGGTAAAAAGGCTTAGGTTTTTAGGAAAATGTAAAACCAAGGTAGGGCCTTGCTGGATGAGTTTTATTCAAAGTGAACTGTCAAGGGATTTCCATAATAACCAACCGCGTAAGGAACGCAAAATCAAGGAACATAACACCGGTATAACGGAAACTAGGGCGGCAAGAGTGGAACAAAACACTAGGCATAAGGCTGAGCCTTCCAGCCTTTACCAAGTATATAGATGCATTAATTAAAAATAAGAGATATTGTGATATCCCAACATGTCCAAGTTCCAACATGGAACAATCTTCAACTTTGCCTGCAACTAGCAACGCTATAAGAGGGGCTGAGCAAAAGTGGTAACGGATACGTCTCCAACGTATCTATAATTTTTGATTGCTCCATACTATATTATCTACTGTTTTGGACTATATTGGGCTTTATTTTCCACTTTTATATTATTTTTGGGACTAACCTATTAACCGGAGGCCCAGCCCAGAATTGCTATTTTTGCCTATTTAGTGTTTCGGAGAAACAGAATATCAAACAGAGTCCAAACGGAATAAAATCTTCGGGAACGTGATTTTCTCACCAAACGTGATCGAGGAGACTTGGACCCTACTGCAAGGGATCAAAGAGGAGGTCACGAGGGTGGGGGCGCCCCCCCTAGGGCGCGCCCCCTGCCTCATGGGCCCCTCGGTGCTCCACCGACGTACTCCTTCCTCCTATATATACCTACATACCCCCAAACGATCAGAACGGGAGCCAAAAACCTAATTCCACCGCCGCAACTTTCTGTATCCACAAGATCCCATCTTGGGGCATGTTTCGGAGCTCCGCCGGAAGGGGGTCGTCATAACGGAGGGCTTCTACATCATCCTAGCCCCTCCGATGAAGTGTGAGTAGTTTACCTCATACCTTCGGGTCCATAGTCAGTAGCTAGATGGCTTCTTCTCTCTCTTTGAATCTCAATACAAAGTTCTCCCCCTCTTTTGTGGAGATCTATTCGATGTAATCTTCTTTTTGCGGTGTGTTTGTTGAGATCGATGAATTGTGGGTTTATGATCAAGTCTATCTATGAATAATATTTGAATCTTCTCTGAATTCTTTTATGCATGATTGGTTTGGCCAACTAGATTGGTAGTTCTTGCCATGGGAGAAGTGCTTAGCTTTGGGTTCGATCTTGCGGGGTCCTTTCCCAGTGACAGAAGGGGCAGCAAGGCACGTATTGCATCGTTGCCATCGAGGATAACAAGATGGGGTTTATTTCATATTGCATGAATTTATCTCTCTACATCATGTCATCTTTCTTAAGGCGTTACTCTGTTTTTAACATAACTCTAGATGCATGGTGGATAGCGGTCGATGAGTGGAGTAATAGTAGTAGATGAAGAATCGTTTCGGCCTACTTGTCACAGACGTGATGCCTATATACATGATCATGCCTAGATATTCTCATAATTATGCTCAATTCTGTCAATTGCTCAACAGTAATTTGTTCACCCACCGTAGAATACTTATGCTCTTGAGAGAAGCCACTAGTGAGACCTATGGCCCCCGGGTCTATTCTCATCATATCAATCTCCATTACTTTAATATTGTTTTGCTTTTTACTTTGCCTTTACTTTTTTACTTTGCATCTTTATATCAAAAATACCAAAAATATTATATCTATTAGATCTCACTCTCGTAAGTGACCGTGAAGGGATTGACAACCCCTAATCGCGTTGGTTGTGAGTAGCTATCATTTTGTGCAGGTACGAGGGACTTGAGCGTGGCCTCCTACTGGATTGATACCTTCGTTCTCAAAAACTGAGGGAAATACTTACGCTACTCTGCTGCATCATCCCTTCCTCTTCGGGGAAAACCAACGCAAGCTCAAGACGTAGCAAGAAGGATTTCTGGCGCCGTTGCTGGGGAGTCTACGCAAAAAAGTCAACATACCAAGTACCCATCGCAATCCCTATCTCTCGCATTACATTATTTGCCAATTGCCTCTCGTTTTCCTCTCCCCCACCTCACCCTTGCCGTTTTATTCGCCCTCTCTCTCTATCCTCCCTCTCTAGTAGCCTCTTTTGCTCGTTTGCTCTTGTTTGCTCGTGTGTTAGATTGCTTGTTTGTCGCGGTGGCTCAAGATAATACTAAATTGTCTGACTTCACAAATACCAATAATAATGATTTCCTTAGCACTCCGATTAATCCTCTTACTGATGCTGAATCTTGTGAAATTAATACTGCTTTGTTGAATCTTGTTATGAAAGATCAATTCGCTGGCCTTCCTAGTGAAGATGCCACTACTCATTTGAATAGCTTCATTGATTTATGTGATATGCAAAAGAAAAGATATGTCAATAATGATGTCGTTAAATTGAAGCTATTTCCTTTTTCACTTAGAGATCGTGCTAAAGCTTGGTTTTCGTCTTTGCGTAAGAATAGTATTGATTCATGGAACAAGTGAAAAGATGCTTTTATCTCTAAGTATTTTCCTCCTGCTAAGATCATCTCTCTTAGAAATGATATTATGAACTTTAAACAACTTGATCATGAACATGTTGCACAAGCTTGGGAGAGAATGAAATTAATGATACGTAATTGCCCTACTCATGGTTCGAATTTGTGGATGATTATACAAAAAATTTATGCCGGATTGAATTTTGCTTCCAGAAATCTTTTGGATTCGGCGGCGGGAGGCACTTTTATGTAAATCACTTTAGGAGATGCTACTAAACTCCTAGATAATATTATGGTTAATTATTCTCAATGGCATACTAAAAGAACTTCTAATAAAAAAGTGCATGCGATAGAAGAAATCAATGTGTTGAGTGGAAAGATGGATGAACTTATGAAATTATTTACTACTAAGAGTGTTTCTTCTGATCCTAATGATATGCTTTTGTCTACTTTGATTGAGAATAACAATGAATCTATGGATGTGAATTTTTTTGGTAGGAATAATTTTGGTAACAACGCTTATAGAGGGAATTTTAATCCTAGGCCATATACTAGTAATCCTTCTAATAATTATGGGAATTCCTATAATAACTCTTATGGAAATTATAATAAGATGCCCTCTGATTTTGAATCTAATATTAAATAATTTATTTCTTCGCAAAAGAATTTTAATGCTATGATTGAAGAAAAATTTCTTAAGATTGATGATTTGGCTAGGAACGTTGATAGAATTGCTCTTGATGTTGATTCTTTGAAACTTAGATCTATTTCACCTAAGCATGATATCAATGAGTCTCTAAAAGCCATGATAATTTCAATTGATGAGTGTAAGGAAAGAACCGCTACGATGCGTGCTTCCAAAGATGCCTTTATTAAAGCGTGTTCTTCCAATTCCTATGAAAATCAAGATGAAGATCTAAAAGTTATTGATGTGTCTCCAATTAAATCTTAATTTTGCAATATGTATCTTGACGAAACTGAATATGATCTTCCTTTACCTAGAAGGCGTTCTAAAAATTCAGAGTATTTAGATCTTAATGATGAAATTGATGAAAGTGGGATTGGAAGAAATAAAAATCTAGATGTTGCTAAACCCACTATATTGGATTTCAAGGAATTTAATTATGAAAGTTGCTCTTTGATTTATTGTATTTCCTTGTTGCAATCCGTGCTAAATTCTGCACATGCTTATAGTCGAAATAAAGCCTTCACCGAACATATTGTTGATGCCTTGATGCAATCTTATGAAGAAAAACTTGAGTTGAAAGTTTCTATCCCTAGAAAACTCTATGATGAGTGGGAACCAACTATTAAAATTAAAATTAAAGATCATGAGTTTTATGCTTTGTGTGATTTGGGTGCTAGTGTCTCTACTATTCCCAAGACTTTGTGTGATTTGCTAGATTTCCGTAATTTTGATGATTGCTTGCTAAACTTGCATCTTGCGGATTCCACTATTAAGAAACCTATGGGAAGAATTAATGATGTTCTTATTGTTGCAAATAGGAATTATGTGCCCGTAGATTTCATTGTTCTTGATATAGATTGCAATCCTTCTTGCCCTATTATTCTTGGTAGACCTTTCATAAGAACAGTTGGTGCGATTATTGATATGAAGGAAGGGAATATTAGATTTCAATTTCCATTAAAAAGGGCATGGAAAACTTTCCAAGAAAGAAAATAAAATTACCATATGAAACTATCATGAGAGCTACTTATGGATTGCCTACCAAAGATGGCAATACCTAGATCTATCCTCGCTTTTATGCCTAGCTAGGGGCGTTAAACGATAGCGCTTGTTGGGAGGCAACCCAATTTTATTTTTATTCCTTGCTTTTTGCTCCTGATTAGTAATAAATAAATTATTTAGCCTCTGTTTTGGTTGTGTTTTTTGTGTTTAATTAGTGTTTGTGCCAAGTAGAACCGTTGGGAAGACTTGGGGAAAGTCTTGTTGAACTTGCTGTAAAAAACAGAAACTTTAGCGCTAACGAGAACTGCTGTCATTTTTATTTGGAGAGTGATATTTAGTTTATTCTTTTTGAAGATTATTAATAGATAAATTCCTCACGTCCAGAAATTTATTTTAGAATTTTTGGAGTTACATATCTTGCGCTAGCTACAGATTACTACAGACTTTTCTGTTTTTGACAGATTCTGTTTTTCGTGTGTTGTTTGCTTATTTTGATGAATCTATGGCTAGTAAAATAGTTTATAATCCATAGAGAAGTTGGAATACAGTAGGTTTAACACCAATATAAATAAAGAATGAGTTCATTACAGTACCTTGAAGTGATCTTTTGTTTTCTTTCGCTAACGGAGCTCACGAGTTTTCTATTTTGAGTTTTGTGTTGTGAAGTCTTCAAGTTTTGGGTGAAATCTTGTGATGGATTATGGAAAAAGGAGTGGCAAGAGCCTAAGCTTCGGGATGCCCATGGCACCCACTAGATAATCCAAGGACACCAAAAAGTCAAAGCTTGGGAATGCCCCGGAAGGCATCCCCTCTTTTCATCCACTTCCATCGGTAATTTACTTGGAGCTATATTTTCATTCACCAACATGATATGTGTTTTGCTTGGAGCTTCTTGTATTATTTGTGTCTTTGTTTGTTAGTATGCCACAACCATCCTTGCTGTACACACCTTTTGAGAGAGCCATACATGAATTAAAATTTGATAGAATACTCTATAAGCTTCACTTATATCTTTTGAGCTAAGTAGTTTTGCTCTATGTGCTTCACTTATATCTTTTGAGCTAAGTAGTTTTGCTCTATATGCTTCACTTATATATTTTGAGCGTTATAATTTTGCTCTATGTGCTTCACTTAGATCTTTTAGAGCACGGTGGTGGATTTGTTTTAAAGAAACTATTAATCTCTCATGCTTCACTTAAATTATTTTGAGAGTCTCTAAATAGCATGGTAATTTGCTTAATAATAATATGCTTGGTATTCAAGATTTGTGAAACTTTCTTTTGAGTGTGTTGAATACTAAGAAAAGATTGAAGCATGATAATTGTTTTGAGATATGGAGGTGATAATATTAAAGTCATGCTAGTTGACTAGTTGTGAATTTAAAGAATACTTGTGTTAGAGTTTGTGATTCCCGTAGCATGCACGTATGGTGAACCGTGATGTGATGAAGTCGGAGCATGATTTATTTATTGATTGTCTTCCTTATGTGTGGCGGTCGGGGATGAGCGATGGTCTTTTCCTACCAATCTATCCCCCTAGGAGCATGCGTGTAATACTTTGCTTTGATAACTTCTAGATTTTTGCAATAAGTATATGAGTTCTTTATGACTAATGTTGAGTCCATGGATCATACGCACTCTCACCCTTCCACCCTTGCTAGCCTCTCTAATACTGCGCACCTTTCGCCAGTATCATACACCTACCATATACCTTCCTCAAAACAACCACCATGCCTACCTATTATGGCATTTCCATAGCCATTCCGAGATATATTGCCATGCAACTTTCCACCATCTAGTTCATAATGACACATCCATCATTATCATATTGCTTAGCACGATCATGTAGTTGACATAGTATTTGTGGCAAAGCCACCGTTCATAATTTTTCATACTTGTCACTCTTGATTCATTGCGTATCCCGGTACACCGCCGGAGGCATCCATATAGAGTCATACTTTGTTTTAGTATCGAGTTCTAAATAAATAGAAGTGTGATGATCATCATTCAATAGAGCATTGTCCCAATAAAAAGGCCAAAGAAAAAAAGAAGGCCCAAAAAAAGAAAATAAATAAAAAGGGGCAATGCTACTATCTCTTTTTCCACACTCGTGCTTCAAAGTAGCACCTTGATATAGCGAGTCTCATATATTGTGCTTCAAAGTAGCACCATGTTCTTCATATAGAGAGTCTCATATGTTGTCACTTTCATATACTAGTGGGAATTTTACATTATAGAACTTGGCTTGTATATTCCAATGATGGGCTTCCTCAAATTGCCCTAGGTCTTCGTGAGCAAGCAAGTTGGATGCACACCCACTAGTTTCTTTGGTTGAGCTTTCATACATTTATAGCTCTAGTGCATCCGTTGCATGGCAATCCCTACTCACTCACATTGATATCTATTGATGGTAATCTCCATAGCCCATTGATACGCCTAGTTGATGTGAGACTATCTTCTCCTTTTTGTCTTCTCCACAACCACCATTCTATTCCACCTATAGTGCTATATCCATGGCTCACGCTCATGTATTGCGTGAAGATTGAAAAAGTTTTGAAAAAGTTAGAGTATGAAACAATTGCTTGGCTTGTCATCGGGGTTGTGCATGATTTAAATATTTTGTGTGGTGAAGATAGAGCATAGCCAGACTATATGATTTTGTAGGGATAACTTTCTTTGGCCATGTTATTTTGAGAAGACATAATTGCTTTGTTAGTATGCTTGAAGTATTTTTTTTTGTCAATATAAATTTTTATCTTGAATCTTTCTAATCTGAATATTCATACCACAATTAAGAAGATTTGCATTGAAATTATGCCAAGTAGCACTCCGCATCAAAAATTCTCTTTTTATCATTTACCTACTCGAGGACGAGCAGGAATTAAGCTTGGGGATGCCTGATACGTCTCCAACGTATCTATAATTTTTGATTGCTCCATGCTATATTATCTACTGTTTTGGACTATATTGGGCTTTATTTTCCACTTTTATATTATTTTTGGGTCTAACCTATTAACCGGAGGCCCAGCCCAGAATTGTTGTTTTTTGCCTATTTGAGTGTTTCGGAGAAATAGAATATCAAACGGAGTCCAAACGGAATAAAATCCTCGGGAACGTGATTTTCTCACCGAACGTGATCCAGGAGACTTGGACCCTACTGCAAGGGATCAAAGAGGAGGTCACGAGGGTGGGCCCCCACCAGGGCGTGCCCCCTGCCTCGTGGGCCCCCCGGTGCTCCACCGACGTACTCCTTCCCACTATATATACCTACGTACCCCCAAACGATCAAAACGGGAGCCAAAAACCTAATGCCACCGCCGCAACTTTCTGTATCCACGAGATCCCATCTTGGGGCCTGTTTCGGAGCTCCGCCGGAAGAGGGCCGTCATCACGGAGGGCTTCTACATCATCCTAGCCCCTCCTATTAAGTGTGAGTAGTTTACCTCAGACCTTCGGGTCCATAGTTAGTACCTAGATGGCTTCTTCTCTCTCTTTGAATCTCAATACAAAGTTCTCCCCCTCTCTTGTGGAGATCTATTCGATGTAATCTTCTTTTTGCGGTGTGTTTGTTGAGACCGATGAATTGTGGGTTTATGATCAAGTCTATCTATGAATAATATTTGAATCTTCTCTGAATTCTTTTATGCATCACTGGTTATCTTTGCAAGTATCTTCGAATTATCTATTTGTTTTGGCCTACTAGATTGGTAGTTCTTGCCATGGGAGAAGTGC